>NC_000071.6:125604758-125968508 GCF_000001635.26 Mus musculus | reverse complement strand
CGGCTGTGGGAAGACAAGACAGAGAAAGGGTAGAGCAACATTCCCACTCAACTTGTTAAAAACAAAAGGCCATCACTCTGGTATCAGCAAATGTTACTGGGGGGTAATAAAATGTCATTCTATCTCTGCTGGCAAAGGACTCACAGGGAGATGGCAGATGGGTTTGCAGGAGCAGGCTGGTGACAGCAGGGCCATCAAACAGAGTGCATTTGCTCAGGGAGTCAGCAGTGAAAAGACGGGGAGAGATGGAGGAGAGAAAAGAAAGATAGAGGGAGACACAGAGAGCGAAAGAGGCAGAGAGGAAGAGACACAGCAAGGAGAGAGGAGAGAGACAGAGAGAGAGAGAGAGGGAGAGAGGGATACAGACATGGCGAGGAGAGAGGAGGAGAAAGATAAAGAGAGGAAAGAGGAAGAGAAGATGTGAGAGAGATGAAGATAGAAGGAGATGAGAGGGAAAGAGAGACACTGAGGGGCAGGAAGAGAGGTAGAGGAAGAGAGCGGCAAAGAGGAGCTGGTCATTAGTGGGTTAGTCTTTACCACCTTACCGAGAGAGAGACAGAGAGAGAGAGAGAGAGACAGAGACAGAGACAGAGACAGAGACAGACAGACACACATATAGACACACCATAGATACACAGACACACAGAAAAACAATCACACACACACATACACAGACACACAAACACACACATACACACAAACACACACATACACAGCTCTACATACACCTCCCCCACCCCTGCTCTTATGCTTTTGTGTCTATTTGCACATCCATCCTTGGATCTCATTTTGGGAAGATGAGCCACTGTCTAATGGAGCTGAGAGCTGACATTTCAGAGGGCGGGGAGACAAATGACACCAATGACATCTTATAGTTAGTTCAACATTGTTTCCTTGCAAATGGCAAGTCACACTGCACTCATATATCCCAGGAGCCAAAGTTAAAAGCTTTCCTTAAAAGCTGCTTAAAATGCCTTAGTTCACAAAAACCAAAACAAGCCAGTGATCTTTCCCCCTGCCAACTTTGACACCAGCCACAAACTCCACAGCCATGCCTCCCCATGCACATGGCCTCTGAAAGCCAAGCAAAGCTGAACCACAACACCAGGGAGCCACATAATGATTAATCCTGTTTCCTAAGGAGGAGTCAAACAGAAACTCAAAATAGTTCAGAAGTGGCTGGAAGCAACCTAGCCTAGTTGAATAAATGGGTCCTCCGTGGCTTAGACTAAATTACCCTCTACCTAAGAATGCCAACTACTTACAGTCTTTAGTAGCCAAATTCATTTGTTCAATAAAATGCAGATATGGGTCAGAGTCTGGAAGCACACGGGATAACACAGGGTCTGATCTAATATCAGCCTTGGAGACAAATATAAACCAGGTGAGAAAAGGACCCAAGAATCTCACCCAGCTGTGAACCCTGCAAGCTGCAATAACAATCAGCTGGCAAGATGCGCCCATAGGGGTACTAGTGGTATGAACCTTATGGGAATAACCAACCACTTTCGGGTTGGATTTAAAGACAAGACAGAACTCATGTCTTGTCTTGTTAACTGGGCCAAAACTACATCACTGGCTAGACCATAGGCCCTCGGGGAAAAGCTAGTACTGTTATTCTGGTAGAAAGCCAGTATATTACATGTAAAAATATAACTTCCTTTCTTCAGATTGGTATTGCATCTGAATACCAATACAAACACCTATTGGTTAAATGGTGACTTCTTTCTTCATTCATCTTTCTAGCTAATATTATACTTAAGGCTGAGGATTTACAAGAAATAAAAAGATACTTTTAAAAATTTATGTAATTACTTCTACAAAGGAAGGGTTAAAAGGCATGATATACAGAGTGAACATCTCTTACCTACAGACCTTCATGCACCAACCCGTGAGACATTGGCAAAACCAGGTCTTTTTGATGTCGCCCCGATGAGCCAGGCAGACCAAACCTTTGCTCTATCCGAGTCATACAGACAGAAGTAATTTCAAGCCCCATTAAATAACTATTCATCTTCGCTTGGTAATGTGCCTATGTTCTGCTGGGTCTGCTTCAAGTGTTCTGTGTACACAGGCCAGACGCGACCTTCCAGGTATTGTAAAGACTTTAAAGCCTCTGATAAAATAACATCCTGTGGCAAGGGATGATGTCAAGCCTGGTATTTTAACTTCGATCAAGATGCAGAACTATGAGAGTATTCAATTATCTAAATGCGACAGTGTTACATGGCAATGTTCCCCGGGCTGACATATTAATCTACTTGACATTCAACACATTATGCTGTGTTTTTATAGAGTGATAGCCATTTCAGAAGGCCAGAGCTTCTGCCTTTCAGCTGGGCCCCCCCGTGTACCCTGACTGCTTCTATCAATGCACTTATTATTGATATAAAGGAGGCACATTTAAATGTCTCAAGGAAGGAAAGTACATGGGGATTTCAGGAGAATTAGCTCAAGGTCAAGGATGCACGCATGATAAATCTGCCCTGTCTTTTATTCTGTCCTGAAGAGATGGATTTTAGATGATGGTAGAACTACTTCATCGTCAATAAAACCCCAGCCCACAGTAGCTTCCCCTTTAAGGAAGCTCCCTCCTTGAACTTTCTGTAATAAAAACATAGAAACAGGGGAAAGCTCCTGACCTCCTCCTCCCCACAGATAACGAGCATTCTCAGGTCATGCACCAATGCCTCCTGCTCAACAACAATTTGTTAAAACAGCTTCCGAGTGTGAACCGAGGTGAGGTGTGAGGTGAGGTGTGCTTTGTGTAAATTATCTTGTTTAGCGTTGTAATTAAGGAGGGAAACAGCAAACCTTAAGATTCTCTCAAACACTTACTTGACTGACAAACACATTTAACATGTGGGCGGGGCGGGGCCCCTCCCCCTCCCCCACTTAACCCATTAACATTTCAAGTTGCTTTTCCCAAAGGGAACAGGCTTGTGGGCATGTACGTGTAGTGTTACATGTGTACATGTATGCACACACATGTGGAGGTCAAAGGACAACCTCGTGTGTCAGTTATCATTAAGACCATTCATTTTGCTGAGACAAGGTCTGGAACTTTTCAATTAGGCTAAACTGATTGGCCAGCAAGCTCAAGGGAATCCTGTCTCTGCCTTCCAAGCTCTAGAATTACAAACACGTGCCACTGTGATCAGCTTTTTCATGAGTTTGAGGGAACTCAGCTACCTGCCCTTGCCCTACAAACACTGTCGTGATGAAGCGATCTCCCCAGTGCCCAGACAAGCCTCTAAAAACATAGAAACGAGGAACAAAACCAGAGTAGGTACCCAGGTCGGCACCATCTGCCACAGGAATGAGCCACAGAGAATGCTAACCAGTAAGCTCTCAGATGTGTGTGTAGCATCATTACCCACCAGCCTGGTGCAGCTGCATGAGAAAGAGCCCAGTCAATCACAGACCCATGACGGATACTAGGTAGTCATCTGAGGCCATTAAGTTATTACTGGGTGTGTGTACCCAACACTAATATACCAATTTTCCCACTGGAGGACATTATGGATGGTTACTTTGCCAAATATTTAAAAAGAGAGCAAGTTTAGATTCCTTGAGCTCCGTATGTACCGCAGGTGTAACCCACGGTGCCCTTGTCTTTACCAAATGTGCTAGAATATCCTGTCTCAAATGTTGTGCCCAGATGTCTGGGTCCCCAAAGACCACCAGGAATCTGAATCCATATGTAAAAGCAAAGAGCTTTTATTCAAGCTTTAGCTCGGACACTCAGACCCCTCCAACGACACAGCGGATGGATTCGTGCTGAGAGCCCCAGTCTCAATTAGGCAGGGGGGGTGTGGGGAGGGGGAGACTCTAGCCTAGCAGTTGCCTTACTTGGCAAGGGGTATCTTGGCACACAGGGATTGGTCAATGATGACTTCAGCCAGCTTGATCAATTTATTTATAACCTCTGAAATTTTAGGCACTTTCCCTCTATTCCCTGATTGGCTCGGACCCAGGGCAGCTTCTTTCTGGGATTGTTTGTTTCTATTAACTAGAGTTCAAACCAGGGACAAGCAGGCTCAAGACGGAATCAGCTTACAAATTGGTGTTTCTTCCATCGCCTGTGTTCCTCATTAAATGCATTCAGTGTTCCTCCAAGACCACCAGACACAAAGCATGCAATATACGTAGGCAGATGATAAGCGCACATTCGTGAAATTATATTTCTAAGATTTATTTTCATTTGTGGATGTGTATTTTAGCTGCATAATTCACGTGTGCAGTTCCCACAGAGACCAGAAGAGGGCAGCAGACCTAGTGGAGCTGAAGTTACAGGCAGGCATGAGCCATCTGACGTCAGTGCTGGGAACCAAACTCGGGTAACATGGAAGAGCAGCAAGCATTCTTAAGCTCTGAGCCCTCATCTCTGCTGCTTAACATATGTGTTTTTGAAGTGTCAACATTTTGTCCCGTTCTTATGACTCATTTATCACAATTTGTTCATATAAAACCTAAAAATCCATTTAGGAATACTGACAGCTGACAAGAATGACAAAAACATTATCCTCTGTGACTCTCCAAACTAGCTCCATTGTTTAAATTAAACATCAGTACAGCACCACTGCTTTGATTTTGAGAGCAAAAGATTGATTCTCCCCAAGGGGTGTTGTGCCCTGAGTTCACGGGAATCCCAGAAGAGACCAAGAATTGCAAACTCGGCTGCAAATGAGTCTTTTACTTTCAAGTTCGAATTCAGTTCGCCCACCTAGCACTCACTACATGAATGCTGGCAAGCGACCCTGAGTCCAGAAAACATTGGGGTTATATACATAGGAATAGTGTGAATATTCACATAAAGGGGAGTAGAGGGGGCTAATGGACATCTGTTCAAGGACTAATTTTATGGCCCGTTGTAACTGTCTGTGACCCAACCTCTGTTTACCTTTTACTTTTTCCATGGTCTCCCTCGAGCTTGTTATTTCTCTAAGGTCTCAAGGACTGGCACCTGGAGAGTTATCAGGGGGAGTGTTGGATGCCATTCTAATGTTAGGGGAGGGGGAGGGGCTGCTGCAGGAAGTACAGTAACAGGCAGTACAGAAACCAGCTGTCTGCATATCATGCTTGCCGTGAGGGGTGGGGGAAGAGGCAAATTGTCTGCACAACACTGAAGTCTCTCTAGTATCAGTGATTCGGGGGTTACAACAGGGGTAAACACTGAGCCCCTCCCTCCAGTAGTCGTGCCAGGTAAACAGGATTGCAATGTACAAAAAAATAGAAACAGAAGCCAGATGTCTGCTATAATCTCATCAATCGCCACTTGGGCACCTGTGATGTTGGGCGTGTTTCTTTTTCGTTAGAGCTCAACTTTATCTAATTTAATTTACGGGAATCCCTCTCCCAGTGTTTAATTTGATCGGTTGGAGTCTACACGCAGCGTTTCACACCCAAGAGTGTGATAGACCTGGGAAGGAGAGGACATACTCTAAAGAGTTGCAGCTATTCCTCGGCGCCTTAGGCTATTAGACCTTTGAAATAATGACACCTCTCCCAATTTAAAAATTCTCCAGGAATTCCATGCTGGAAAAACTGAATTCTGGTGCTGACCAGAGGGGAACCTTGTCTCCCAGGAAGAGATTCTGTGCGGTTCTGACATTTTTGTCAGCCATCCTTACTGGACAGACTATGCTGTGTCTGTAATGGGCTGGACCACACCTGACTAGGACAGTTTATTCATGCCTGGTGCTTTCTATTTGAACCTAAACATCATGTCAGAATCCTGGAAGACAGACTGGGGTACCCTTCTTATTTGTTCCTCTTCTCAACATGGTCATTTGAATAAATCTCCTTTTCTGCTTTTCGGCATTATTTATCTCTAATTGGCATATTGGAGGTTGGATGGCCAAACTCAGCTTATTGGGACTTTCAGAACCCAGATTTTTACCTTCAAACCTCCACTAACAACATCACCGATTGCTTATTGTCTTTATAGCTTCTGAAGGAAGCTGTATCTAGCAGTCATCAACTCTACTTCCCATGGCCCCTGTACTGGCTAGTTTTGTGTTCCAGCTTGACACAAGTTAGAATTATCAGAGAGAAAGGAGCCTCAGCTGATAAGATGCCCCCATGAGATTCAGCTGTAAGGCATTTTTTTTTTTCAATTAGTGATCAATGGAGGAGGGCTCATGAATGGAGCCATCCCTGGGGCTGGTGGTCCTAAGTTTTATAAGAAAGCAGGCTGAGCACCCCTCCATGGTCTCTGCATCAACTCCTGCCTCCAGGTTCCACTCCTCCTTGAGTGCCTGTCTTGACTTCCTCCAATGATGGACTATAATCTGGAAATGTAAGCCGAATAAACCCTTTCCTCCCCAGCTTGCTTTTTGGCCATGGTGTTTCCTCACGATAATAGAAACCCTGACTAAAATAAACTCCAAATCCCTGCAACCACCAATCAATTTCCTTTATGGATTCATGATTTTGAGGATTTAAGAGGGATCATATGGTATTTAATGTGTTGTGCCTGGCTTCCTTCACTTACCATGATATCCTTAGGGGTTGTATACTGTCCCGTCATATGGATACACCACATTGGGTTCACCCATTTGTTTATGGATGGCCACTTGGATCTTTTCCACTTTGAGCTGTTAGTAGTTCTACCTCTAGGATCATTTATATGCAAGTTTGGTGTAAAAGAGCATTTCTAATTCTATCAAGAGTGTTCCTAAGGGTGAAATTGTTTCTTCTCTCTATGTTTCTGTTTACCCATATATCCATGGGCAGGATAAAATACCTACTTCATAAGGTTACTATAAAGATTCAATTAATTAAATTTATCTAAGAATAAATGTAGGGTGTTTTTCCAGAACCCTAACTATTAACACGTTTCTCTTCCCACCATACCCTGGGCTTGGTTGCTTAGAAATTCCTAGCTTCTTGGCTCTGAACTCATGTTTTTTGTTTCGTTTTTGTTTTTGTTTTCTCCAATGGAAGCATCTTTATCCTGCTTATTCATGGACAGAACTTTTCATCTTTTAATTTTCAACAAAAAAGGTCTTCTTGGTAGGGTCTTCTCTGGTCCCTCATGAAAACAAACTCCTTTCTCAGCCTCGGGCACAACTTGTCTGCTGGTTCTGCCAAGCTACCATAAGAAACACCAGCAACCACTTCACTTGTTAACCATCCCTCACTGCGCCCCCATGAACAGTTGAACATAGTATGTACAATGTCCCCACCTTGATCTCCTTCATCAAGGACAAGATACACACCTTTATGCTCAAGAACTGTCTATTGAAGAAGAAAATTGGCCAATTAAAATAATTTTGTGTAATAATACTTTATTGGATATAATTTCCCTAATTTCAATAATTATTTCATATTTAGTTTTGGTCTTGATTCTAATTTTACCTCTAATGAGTATATTAGGGTATTTTGACTAGTTCTACATTGATATTCTGATAGGTCAGTGCACGGATTCAGGTCATATGTATATACTCACCAGTGACTGAGATGCTGATCCTAGGAACAAGTTAGTCTCATGACACACACACCCATGAGATCTCAAGGAAGTTTCAGGTATAAGTCCCATATTAGATTCTGAAAAGTAAAGTAAAAAACCTACATCTCTTGATTAAGTTCATCTTGACCCAAGCTTGTTTCTGTGGCTCTGACCACACTGGTCCTCACCAGCAACTGAACCCCCAAAACATGCATGTCAGAGGAAATTCTACTATATATGACATCTAACAAAATCTCCCAATGTGTAAAAATGCTTAATTTGGGAGCTGGGGGGTTCTGGGGTTAAGCTCTCTTGATGCTCTTGCAGAAGACCTGAGCTCAGTCCCCAGCTCCTAAGTCATTCATCTTACAACCAATCATCTATAAGTCAAGCTCCAGGGGCATCTGTCATTTATTTCTGGTATCCATTGGCAACTGCACTCATGCACATGTGTGTGCACGCACACACACACCCCCACACACCCACCAAACATGCATGTGCACGCACACAAATACATTCATATATATACATTTAAAGATTGAAACAACATTGAAGCATTTGTTGTAGAAAATGAAAGAAACTTCTCACCTGGGCCCATTTCCCTTACCCCAGGATCATGGGGCAAGCATGCCATTCTCTAACCGCAACAGTCAAATTTAAACTGAGAAACCAGTAGTTGCAGAATGGACCACTTATGAGCCCACCACCTGGTTAGGTTTGCCCATTCTGCAATATTGCTCCATCACCAACTCTCGTGTTTCTCTCTCTCTCTCTCTCTCTCTCTCTCTCTCTCTCTCTCTCTCTAGCTTTTTTTCCATTAAGGCTAAGTCACTGTCTATCATTTTAGCTATGTCTAGATAATAGTTGTTTTCTTACTAAACTTTATAAAATACAAGGTTTATGAAGGCAGATTTGACTTTTTGGTCAGCTCTCCCCTCCCCAGCTCTTTAAGACAGCCAATGTTGGGGGGAAATATTCTCCAAGTTTCATCATATTTTATTCTGGAGGAAAGCTCCTTAAAATTCAAGAAGTGAACAAGTCCCAAGTCTCAGGAAATCTCCAAAAGTAACCAGATGTACAAGACCTTCAATCCTCAGGTTTATATCAGCTACTGAGGAGATTCCAACCAGCAACACTGCTTAAATGAGAATCTCAGACCAGTTGAGCCTCCTGAAAGAGACTCTTTCCTGTCAAGTACTTTCAAACAGGAAGGAGAGGCCCAGAGTTCCAGATTTTGAGTCTGTGGGAGGGTTTTGGTGATGTAGCTATCTTTGTGGTCTCTGTGTTCCTATAAGCAAGCCCTGCACTCACACACCTGTAAGAAGCCCCGGTGAAGTCATTCATTCACCAAGATGGACTTTGGTGATTCCATTACTTTACGCTGTGGCCATTTTCCTGTCTGATGTTACATCTGTGCATGTCTCCCTAAGAACTGTGCCACATGACAACCAGATACAAGGAGCCCTGAAACCATATCTGCTGGAAGACCAGGTGACACACAGTTTGAAGGCTAGCTCCCACTCTTTCTCTCCTTGTCCTGTCAACCACTGTGATAGATGCTATAAGTAGCTCAGGACAAATCCTCTTCTCACTGAGTCTGACCATGATGTCATGGTGCAACTGAGCATGGCTGCAGATTGTACAACCAAGCCTCCCTTGGGAGCTGCCCAAGAGTTTTCAAATGATCTCCCATTTCATCATGAATGCGACATCAGAGGTCAGTTCCAGAATCAGAGCAGCACTAAGAATGAGAGAAGGGGGATAGAGAGCTGGTTCCACAGTTAAGAGTACTGACTCCTCTTCCAAAGGAGAAGAATTCAACTCCCAGCATCTACATAGTGGCTCACAATTTTAACTTTAGTTTCAGGGGGGTCTGATACCTCTTCTAGCTTCCCAGGACACTGCATATATGTGGTATATATACATGCATATGTATATACATCACATACATACATACATACATGCATACATACATACATACAAAACACTTGTGCACATAAAATTTTAAAAAGAAAGAGAAGGTTCTGTATACCATTTTTATGAATGTTTGTTATGAGGGAATGTATCAACATAAGACTTGGGTCAATTTTGTGAAAATCAATAAAATGTCACTAACAGAAAAGCTAATGTTCCCATGTACCCTTATCACTATTACTCCCTCCCCCAAGACAAAAGACAGGGACAGAGTCCCTACTCTGGATGTGGTATGAAAAGATTGCTATGAACGCTATAGTAGACAAATACATCCCATCTCTCCCTCTACAGGTGGACTGAGCTATTGCTTTCAAGGGACATTGCACAGCTCTCTGGGGACAAGTGTCCTGCCCAACCCCTTCTTAGAGGTCCCAGCATAAATGTTCTGCTCCAGTTATGGGGAGGAAGCGGCAGCCAACGTGTCAACAGGTCTGGAAAACCAGAGAGACAAATAAAGGAAGACCTGAAGTCAGATGGAGATGGGGAGTGAGAGTTATGAAATTTTCAAGCTCATTTTTATCATCTACAAACCTTCCCATAAACTCTGTCCCAGGTGGCTGGGCAAACACTTGAGCCTTGAAATGAAATCTTGGAGTTATTCCGTCACTCACACAGACTAAATCCATCCTGAATTGTGTAATAAACTTTAGCCTTTGGCATTTTATGATTTCAAGACTCTTATTGCCCTGCTTGTTTTCTGGTTTATCTCCTAAGCTATTTGTGTTTTCTTGATATTTTTGTGTAAACTTTTTGAAAAAGAAGCATTACATAAACTTCATGGTGAGGGAGCAGCATTGTGCTGTTTTCGTTACATGTAAATCTGAATTCTATTTTGCCTCATGTTTTTATTTTCTAAAATTTTTCCTAGAGTACTATTTTGAATATATATATTTATTATTATTATTATGTAGAAAATACCATTGGTGTGTGGCTATATTAAGAAAGTTATAATAATACAATTATTATCCTTACAAAAATATTTTAAAAGCATTTTCATGTATACTTGTTTCAAATTTTCTAATGTGGACAAAGGACACAAGGAAAGAAAATACAATAAATACTATACAGGCACAGATTAGACTCAGTGTGCCTTCTCCTCCTCCTCCTCCCCCTCCTCCTCCTCCATTTTCTTTATATTCTTCATATTCTTGTCCAAAATGAATATATAAATCTGTATTTATAGATCTTCATGTGCATGTTTATGGATGAATGTGAGAGTGCTTGTCAGTTTATGTGAAATACCTGTGTGTATATATCTACATGTATGAACATGCATACATGGTGCAACCATATTCTATGATTTTTCTTTGCAGACTACGATGGGAATCTTAATTTCTCTTTGCTTTGGAACATTCTCCAAACATGAGGGTCATGAGAAACACACACACACACACACACACACACACACACACACACACACACAATTTCTTATTGTTGACAGAGCACATTATGGGTTAGTTATACAGAAGCTTCCAGAATGATTTGCCCCTGCTTGTCTGCTGTTTCACTGGTTTTAAGCGATGCACACCTTAATGAAACGCTCTTGGACAGTGCACAGGTGTGATAGAATGTGCTGATCACGCTGGGTCTTCTGGGTAACTGTGGAAGACACAGTTGCAGGGAATTGGAGATTCCAAAATGTATTTTTGCCCTTCTCAGTTCTGCATAGATCCCACACAGGAAGTATCAAACCGGATTGTGAAATACCAAAAGGAATAGGGGGAAAAGGGAGAGTGAATACTTTAAATAGTTAGGAAGGTTCTGTAATGGCTAGCCAGTCTGGAAATTTAACTAGTGGGGAACGCCCAGAGTGCGTATGGTGGTGTATGCCTGGGGTCCCACTGCTTGAGGAACAAAAGTTCATGACCACCTCAGCTACAGAAAGAGTCTGAGGCTCGCTTATGATGCAGGTGACCCCATTGAAGAATAAAAACAATATTCACAATAACATGAGACAAAATTACATAAGCAATAGTCTAGAATGTAGTGAAGTTAAACCCCATCTCTTTGGCACACTCTGATTATGACCTTAAGCCCAGATGCATCTCTGGAATCTGTATGTATTCTTATTTTTAACCACTAAGGGGCATTCAGTAAAACCATAAACAATACGTAGCGCCCACTTTGCTTTATTAAGTGTAATGTGTGCTTCAATGAAGTCATCAGCGTCATAAAGATGATTCCAAAGTCCTCCTGGGTCTCAATGGTCCTTCTGCCCACCTTCATCCACCTATAGGAAAGCAGATGTGTTTTCTGGATGTGCAACATGATATCCATTTCTTACCATTGGTTGTAGGTGGGAACCCACCTGTCTGTATTTTCATCTAGCTTCTTTCACTGAGCAGAGGGACAGTAAATGTTCCTTGTTGTGTGTTGAAATTTATTCCTGTGATTAGTATTCAATCATAAAAGCACCCCTAAAAACATTTAACCATTGGCTAGCCATTTGATGACGATGATGATGTAGTAATAATAACTTTTTCTTTCCACTTACCTGTGTGGTGACAGTTAAAGAGTTTATGTTTTGGGACTGATAAGATGGTTTAATTCTGTAAATGCACTTGCTGTTAAGGTGGAATTGAGTTCCTGAAATCCACATGATAAGAAAAAAAAAACTGACTATGAACAATTGTCCTTTGACCTTCATACACATGTTATGCACACATTAAAAATTTGAATAGATATAACAAAGAGAAAATTTGTTTTTCAGAAGTTTATCTTTAATTAGCCCAGAATCCAGTCTTTTAAAAGAACAGTGCTAATTATTGTTAGAGTCTGGGTACATTTTCAACTGATGTTAATTATTAATGTTAGGATTTAAGTACATTATTTTACTGCATTTTATTGTTTTCTTATTGTTCTTGCCAGTTTTCGTGTTTCTTCTTCCCTGTAGGTAATTCCATGTTTTAAAACTTTCTTTTGATTTATCAATAGTGTTATTCAAAGTATTTTTAATGTAACTAGTGGTAATTTTATGTGTGCATGTGCAAACTTATGTAGTCTGTGTCTCTATTTCACTAGTTTGAATGTAAAGTATAGATATCTTTAGTTTGATGTTTGTAGGTGTGTTGGTGCATGTAGATCTGTGTACCATGTGGCTGCAGCACCCATGGGCACAATGAAGAGGGCATCAGACGGTTTTGAGCCACCATGTGGGTGCTGGTAACCAAACCTGGGTCCCTCAAAAGAGGAGTCAGTGCTCTCATTGAGCTGTCTCTGCAGCCCCCTAATTTTTTTTCTTTTGAAAGACATATTTTATGGATATGAGTGTTTGCCTGCATGTCCGTATGTGCATGAATTGCCAGCACAGACCAGAAGAGGATGTGAGATTCCTTGAAACTGGAGTTACAAGTGGTTATGAATCTTCATGTGGGTTCTGGGAACTAAAAGCTGGGTCCTTTGAAAGAGCAGCCAATGCTTTTAACCACCGAGCTATCTAACCTTACAGCCCACTCAAGTATAGAAATCTTGCACCCCCTTATTCTACCTTATTGATAACAGCTAATAGTCTGAAGTTTTCTGTGCAAACACTAAACACCACATTAGACAGTACTACTGTTTTGGGGGCTTTTTGTTTTTGTTTTGTTTTGTTTTGTTTTGTTTGTTTGTTTGTTTGGCCTGGATGATTAAATTTAATTTAGAAAACTCCAGGGGCATAATTGGAACCATATTTATGTAGTGTCACATGTAGCTTTGGTACTGATTTCTGATACTGCATGATGTCTTCATTTACCATTCATTCTGTCTCTATCGGGTCTTGCACAGTTCTTCTTTTGGAGTCTTTCTGCTGTTGACAACTTTAACCTGTTTTCTTGGTTCCAAGAAAATCTGAATCACCTACCCCTTCAAGCAGGAAGAGTTATTTTCTCTGGCTATAGAGCTCTGACTGGATTGTTCTTGTGAGAGTTTGTATATGCTGGGGCCAGGGAGTGGCATTATTAGATGGTGTGACCTTGTTGGAGTGGGTGTGTCACTATGGGTGTAGGCTTTAAGACCCTCATCCTAGCTGCCTGGAAGTCAGTATTCTGCTAGCAGCCTTCAGATGAAGATGTAGAACTCTCAGCTCCTCCTGCACCACGCCTGCCTGGATGCTGCCATGTTCCCACCTTGATGGTAATGGCCTGAAGCTCTGAACCTGTAAGCCAGCCCCAATTAAATGTTGTCCTTTATAAAAGTTTCCTTGGTCATGGTGTCTCATCACAGCAGTAAAACCCCAACTAAGACAGCTCTCTTCCCTTTGGTGCTTAAGAAATGGTATTACTTCCTTCTAGTTCTAGAAAAGTTCCCTGTCATTTGAACTGCCCCTCCCCCAGGTAAAGCCCAGCTCCTGTCTCTCTGTTAAGGTTTTCCCTGTTTCTCTTAGTTTCCCATCAGTCTTCAGAGATCTTACCAATTTGTCTTGGTGTATATTTCTCAGCTTTTACCCCACTCAGAGGCTTCACGTCTTCTTTCCATTCTGACAATTTGTATAATGCTTGTTTATTTGTCTACTTTATTTTGTTTTATTACCATATTTAGAGAGATTGCAGCCACTGCTTTTTAGAACTCTTTTCAACACTAATTTTTTAATACCTACCCAGCATAGCACCATAGTGGTATGAATATCCCGTTGTCTATTACCAGACAGATTCTAGTCCTGATACTGTGCAGTCTTTCTTTCCCAGGCTCATTTATCAGGGATGCTGACAAATACAAAACATCCCAGTTTCTGTGTGGGCCTGTTATGTTTGCCCACAAGCATGTGTCTGTGGGTATGCCTGTACCTGCCTATGTGCTATCATGTGCCTAGGTGCCTCCCTCATCTACCTGTCCAATGGCAAAGCATGAACTATCTGCCCACAGATTCTCAGAATCTTTACATGGATTGTCCCTTTCTCTGGGTATCAGAGTATATGGAAGAATTGCATTTTTGGTTCCAAGGGTGCAGATAGTAATGATGGAGGAGGTATGTCTGCAGGTAGCTAGAGCAGGAGGCTGAGAATTTACATCTTCAACTATATACTTCCAAGAAATGGGTTGAGGCCATAACCTGCCCCTCGCCCCTGCTTCCCCTTCCAGTCTTGCCCTTCCTCCAGCAAGGCTCCACCTCCAAGAGGTTCCATAACCTTACAAACAGCGCCACCAAATGGAGACTAACTGTTCAGACATCTGAGCCTATGGAGGACATTTCTCATTCAAACCACACACTCTTTATAATGTATATATAACTCTTTCATTGTTTCTAAGCTTGCCCCTGATTGTTCTGTAAAGCATTTTAAGGATGCCTCCTGTAAGATCCATGTCTGACCACTCTAACACTTGCACACTGTTGCTGTTGGCATGTGGTTATTGTCTTTTCTCACTCTGGTTGGGTTATTCCCAGTTCTGGTCTGATAAATGACAGCCAACTGATAACTGGGCATTTCAATTATTGTGTTAATAATCTCCCATATCTCTTCTGTTTTACCTGGCCTCATCTGACACCCCTCCTATGAGAATTGGCAGTGGTGTACCATAGCTAACAGATGGAGAAGGAAATCCAGTCTTCTCACACAGCCTTGTTATTGTTGGACTAGGACAGGTGATATGACAAAAGCTCCCCATTAAGCATCTGTTGATAATGCCCTTGATTGGAAAGGCAAAGTCAGTGGTCCACAGTGGTGCTGTGATGGGTAAGAAAGCTCATAGTTTTGGCTGGGGTGGAAACCCAGTCTCCTCAGTGGCCTCCACTGACATCATGTGATTGGAAGCGGCTTATCACTGAGATTATAGCTCTTGGTTGCTGTTTGGCCTTCTCTGTTGGAGCCATATCAAAGAGTATTGGACTACTGTCTAACAGTCTAGTGAGGCACAAATCCAGGCTTCCCATTTACCCTTTTCTGGCAGGACCACAATGTTCAGTATCGTGGCTTTCATCTCCGACACACCAGAGCTCGAAAGCATTCAAAAGCAATGTGTGTGCTGAACGGATGTGACAGGGCTACTTGAGAGGAACTGAGGGTTCCCCACTCTCTAAGATTCCCTTGAGAGCCTCTCGCTCTTCCCAGTCACACCCATGGGATGCCTTGTTTCCTTTTGCAAACCCTCTCCGCCAGCACACGAACAGCTCTCAGATCCAGCATTGTAAAATGGAAAGGGGCTCACATCCTTTCTGCTGTGTTTGGTCCATGCTCAGAGAGCTCTGGATTGATTGAGGGTCTAAGCAGATGGCACAGAATTGAGGATATCTCAGGGTGGGTCACTCATCAGCTGACCTGTTTAACAAATACAAGGATTCTCAAAGCCGGACCCTCAAACGTGTCTCTTATGAAGTCAGCGCAGTAAGTGAAACTCACATAGTTGACTAAGATTGCTGTGATATCCGGTGCCAGATGCCACAAACCTCCCCACCTCTTACAAATCCCTGAAGGTTAGGAGCTCTGCAGATTTGTCCCAACAGGTACATGAAGCAATAGGCAAGGCCCAGGCATCTGTTTAATGATGACTTTAATAGCGGTGTTTTCAGGACTAACTAGGAACCCCAGAGAAGTAAAAACTCCCTTGTCGCTACGTTCACTAACTTGACAGTTTTCACCACCACTCGTTTCTGCTCTAGCCCCATGAAAACTAAAGCATTCACCAAAGAAAGTGGCCCTAGACACTCAGGAGGCTACAAAACAAGTATCAGGAGGCTGCTTCAGAGGGAGGCTAAATTAATCAGCACGAAGTTCTACAGCCAGCCACATGTCCCAACCACGTGCTGCACAAGCTATAGCAAGGTCAGGATATTGTGTATAAACGAGGGAAGGAGAGAAAAAGCAAGCTGAGAAAGACAAGGTGGTGGAGAGACCTGGAATTCTACAAATCATGGAAACACTCTATGCAACCTCCTGTTGCAGGTAAGAAGAGTACTTAAACCACACAGCCTTTGCATCTCTGTTGTCATCATACTTCAATTATCTTCTTACTTGACACACGTTCATCCGGGTGAAAGGTCATGTTCTACTGTTAGCTCTCGGTAAATTCCCTGGCACCATCGATGAATCTTTGTCTCACGTTCTCAGTCCATGAAGAATGAGATGTGAGTTGTTCTCGGTAGAACCTTCAGCAGTCATTTTCCTTAGCTTGTCTTGGATGTCTTTGCCTTCAGGATCTGATTGAAGAATTAAACGTCCTTCAGAGAATCCGAGAACAGTGCGCCTCCCTCCAGCTCTCTGGAGGGCAGTCCCAGGGTTCTGCTCTGTGAAGAAGAGATAACATTTGTGAGCTGCCTGCCTGCCCTGTGCCGGGGACTGAATCTAATTGCAGTGTCTTACTGATGCTAACGAAGAGCTGGTACAATGGGCATTGCAGTCTCCATTAATGATTCATGAACTCTGCAGCTCAGCAAAGAGAAGAGTCCCATCCAGGGACACTCAGAAGTGACAGCAGGGTTTAAGCTTATGGCCTGGGGGCTCTGAAATTCATGTGATTTTTTCTCTGTGGAAAATTACTTACCCCTGAGCACTAAAGAGACTTTCTCTGTCATTACATCACTCAGGATGTAATTTAAGAAAAAAAAAACAATATAAGTAAAATAAGTCACACAAGCACACATAACCCACTCACATAGACACACACACCACTCACATAGGCACACACACACACACACACACACACACACACACACACACACTGTCTGTTGCTCTGTGTGTTTCCATCTGATCTGACTATCTAAGCTTTTGATTGGCATCATGTTTAGAGCAGGATTGGGATCCTGGATTAGTTAATCTGTTAGTATCTCCCACTGGGTTTTCTACTGTTCCCATTGATGAAGTTATTTGATGTCTATCCTATTCCAGGCATTTGAATTCACAACTAGGGCCCGAGAATTAGATCAGACACCACCATGAGTATGAGTTTCAAGGTTTTTGTTGTTAATTTGGGGGTGCACAGTTGAGCACTTTCTGCAATGCAATCTGCAGGCAAATGATTAAAATCAAGAATGCTGGGCTCTTACGAGAGAAATGTACATGGGGATGAACAAGGTGCTGTGTGTCTTACAAACAAAAACGATAAGTGTGTCTGTCTGTCTCTGTGTGTGTGTCTATGTGTGTCTGTGTCTTTGTGTGTGTGTCCAAATAATTTGGGCCAATAGAAGTGGGAAGCCACGCAACCATCCTGCCAAGAAGAAAGATATTCTTAAGACAGATAGTTGTGCCACTGACTACCAGAAACAACTATCCCAAAGGAACTGGAATTTGCCCTGGAATCTTATGTGGGTGGGAGAGAAAAGCTAAAGCCTAGTGCTAACCAGGGGCAAAACTTGTCTTCTGAGAAGTAATATCACACAATTCTAACAACTGTCAGGCCATCTTGCTAAAGAGATCAGAAACGAGTGATGAGAGGCAGGACCACACCTTGGCCAGGACAGCTTAGTGATGCACACATCTATGTTAATCTAAACCATAGGTCAGGACCCAAAAGGTAGACTTTGGGTGTGACAAGACTTCTTTTTTATTCTTCTTCCCAAGATGGCCACACTGAATAAATCTCCTTTCTCTGTTCTTTACTACCAGTGTCTGTTCACTTGGTGTATTGAGAATGGGCAGCTAAGCCCAGCTTACTAGGGCTTCCAGAGCCCAAGTGTGTCTTAGTTGGGTTTCTATTGCTGTGATGAAACACCATGACCAAAAGCAACTTGAGCAGGACAGGATTTATCTAGTTTATACTTAAAGCAACAATCCATCACCAAGAGAAGTCAAGATAGGACTTCAAGACAGGAACCTGAAAGTAAGGGCTGTTACAAAGACCATGGAGGAACACTGTTTATTGGCTTGCTTCCCTTGGCTTGCTCAGCTTGTTTTCTTGTACCACTGGAGGACCACAATCCTGAGGGTGGCACAGCCCACAATGGGCTGCACCCTTCCATATCAATCACCCCTTAAGAAAATGCCCCCACAAACTTGCCTACAGTCAGAGTCCACAGAAGCATTTTCTTGATTAAGATTTATTCTTCCCAGATGACCTTATCTTGTCTTGAGTTGACATAAAAATAGCCAGAACACCGTGGAAAGGCTTCATCAACCCTGTCTTGCTCCATGATTTACATGAGTATCCCCAAGAGCTTCACAGAAGGAAGACTAGGATGGGTGATAAGGAGGAGGAAGAGTCATGGCAGAGCTGTATCAGAGACACACTGGCTAACAGTGGGGAGAGGATTCGAAGAAGCTTAACATAGGACGGGATGCTTTAACTTTATTTTAAGAGTAGAAGGTTTTCTCGGATCAACCAGAAAGAACTGAAGATCTTCCAAGCAAAAATAATGAATGACATGTTTATCTATCCCTTAACTCCCAGACTCACTGGGCACTCAGAATCTCCATCTTACCATCAGTTGGAGTGTCTCCCCATAGCCCAGGCTTCACCCCAAGAGTCCCTACAAGGAGGTGGCACATCAACTCAGGTATAAAACTAGAATCGAGTTAAAAATAAAAACTTACCTTGTAAACAAATAGCTTTCTCTTGTCTTTAAAATGGACTCAAACTGTACCCAGAGTTAAAAGCAGCCATTGTTCTCCAGTGAAGAGGGAATAAGAATCCACTGGGCACAAATATGAGCATGATTAATACTAGACTCCTGTACCCAGAACTGGTCACATCCCACTCACATCTCTGCCTCATATCTGTGCTTGACAGAGTCCCTCCCATCACTCTGTTACAGACACGTGGTAGAGTAGTTTTTATTTAATGAAAAATTTGATAATAAAAACATTTGAATCCGGGGGGGGGGGAGGCGGGAGAGGGTAGGTGGGTGGAGGAACACCCTCATAGAAGCAGGGGGAGGGGGGAAAGGATAGGGGCGTTTCCAGGAAGGGGATGGGACTGAGAAAGAGGATAACATTTGAAATGTAAATAAAGAAAATATCCAAAAAATTATTTAAAAATATTTGTAGTCTAATTTTCTCGTCAACCTTACAAAGTAGGTCCCTGATTATCCCCACTGGACAGACAGACAGACAGATAGACAGACAAACCTGGAGAGCTTCATAAACTACCAGCAGTCACAAAACTAGCAAAAAGCAGTCAAAACTGGACTGTGTGTCATTTGGCTAGAGAAAGAATACGTTTTGCTCATTTGATGTTCTTTGGAGACAGGCTTTGTATAAACTTTCTTTTCTTTCTCTTTCTTTTCAATTTGTACAAGAGCCCAGACTGTAAAATGTGTTTCGGTGCTAGATCTATTTAAAATAAAGCCGATGACCCATGGTTTTGTTCAACACAGGAGTAGCGTACACAGCAACTTAAATGCTAAGAAAGTGATGTTTTCACAAAATATACAAAGGAACACTAATGTAGGAAAACCAGCTGAGGTAATGAACAAGACCTCTGGGCTACACTGAGATGGACTAGGCTGGAATCCAAGCTCTACAGCTCACTGATTGTGATACACAGCTGGCAGCTCAAAATAACCCATGACTCAGTTTCCTTGTGTGTGACAAGAACTATGGTCATTATTGGGGCTGAGCTGGCATTCTAGCTCAATCTCTTTTGCTGTGATAAATACCAGAGAGGAAAGTATTTATTTGACTTTCACTTTCAAGTCACAGTCTGTCACTGAAGAAAGTCAGGCAGAAACTCAAGTAGGAGCAGAGGCAGTAAGAATCATACTGCTTACTGGCTTGCTTCCTCTGGCTTGCTATATACCTTCCTTATACAGCCCAGGCCCATGCACATAGGGATTGAACTGCCCAGAGTGGGCTATTCCCTCCTCCATCCATTAGCAGACATGGTCATAGGCTAAGCTGGTCTGACAGTTCTGCAGCTGAGGTTCTCTCTTCCCAGGTGACTCTAGGTCAGTGTCACGTTGACCCCGGAAGCTGACTATGACAACTGGTGTCCTGAATCTGAGATGCTTAGCCAGTGTGCAGCAGGTGGTAGAAAATCCATAAACTCTACCACAGAAATCTGTGTGAGTGAAGAAGAGAAGATACACAGAAAACTGCAGAAAGAAGCAAAGCGGAATGTGCTAGTCGCTGTGTTGTTGCGAGGACAACACACCTGATAAAAAGCAACTTAAGAAAGAATGCATTTGTCTCGGCTCACAGTATGAGAGCACAGTCCATCATGGCAGGGAAGTCGTGATGGCAGAAGCGTGAAGCTGCTGGTGGTGTGTCATCCACAGTACGGAAACAAAGAAATGTATGTTTAGTTCATCTGTAGGGAAAACAGGATGGTGCGAAAGACAGAAAAACGGAGACAATCCTTTTGAAGAAAGAAGAATAAAGTCCAACATGTTGCCCACTAGTTCTTTTTTTTTTATTACGTGTGTGTGTGTGTGTGTGTGTGTGTGTGTGTGTGTGTGTGTTTTCCACAGAGAGCTTGTGGAAGCCAGAACACATCTAGAAGTTGGTTCTCTCCTTCCTCTATGTGTAACAGGGTCAAACTCAGGTCATGAGGCTTGGCAGTAAGTGCCTTTAACCACTGAGCCATCATTGGTTTTCATTTTAACTGTAGATTCTGGGTGTGTCTAACTTGAGGCCTGCACAGATAATGAGCAGGTAATGTATATCACGGTGACCAGTGGCACTTTGTAGTTGGAGAAGGATGAGCCTGGCAGCAGGCAGGTTCGGATTGCCACACAGTTCACCAGAGGAAGAAAAGAAATGGTGGATTCAAAGCTCAGCATCCATCAAGTACTTCTTTGCTCATGGCCACCAGCCTTGGCAGCATAGAGACTCCCTTTTTCCAGTGTAACCCTGCTGACCACTATTCTGTTTCTACAGAGGAAGGTTTGGTTTGCAGGTGGAGCTGAGCACTCAACTCCCTTACAAACATCTCTGAAGCACTCGCTCTGCCAGGCACCATGCCCTGCGCTTAGCATGCAGGTTGGCCATTCATTTAATTCTCCCCACGAAACCATGGCACAGGGACTATGATTGTGGAAGGTGTATTAGCATCCCACAGCTTATATTTAATGTTAAGAATTCTCTGCCATCCAAACAAAATAGATGTACTCAAATAAAAAAATATACATAGAGAGAGAGAGACATCCCATAATTTGCACCTGTTTCTCTTTTGCTGACGGATAAGCACCCTGAGGATACCACTTGGCCACTCACTGCACTGTCACCAAGAGTGCTTCTGCACTCGCTTGGGCATCGCTGTGGGCAGAGAGCCACACCTCACACAAAAGGGGCCTCACTCAGAGGGGCAGATGAGCTTGTTAATGAAAGGGATGGAAATTGGAGCCTTAATGAGCTACTGTATCATAAATGAGTGCAAATTACATTGTCAGTCTATTTACAATTTCACATGGCATGAAGCCTTGTAATTATGTCTATTCAATTATTGCATTCAGAGGCCTTTTCAGTATGGGCCTCTCACCGTGGCCAAAACCCACTTGGAAGCTTCTGCATCCATGGACGTTAGAACCGGCTCCGCCAGGACCCTGCACCCAACACCTTGAAATAAAATGTGGTCGAGGGGCTGAGGAAGGATTGATGTTAGAAAACAGAAGCTTGGGCCCTGTGAGGTGGCTCAGTGGGTAAAGGTGCTTGCCACCAAGTCTGGCAGCCTAAGTTCGATCCCCGGAACCCACACAGTGAAAAAAGAGAACCAACTTCTACAAGTTATATTCTGACCTCCATACAGACATCATAGCATACTGATTGGCAGATAGATAGATAGATAGATAGATAGATAGATAGATAGATAGATAGATAGATAGACAGATAGATGATAAGGTGATAGATGATAGGTAGATGACAGACAGAGAGACAGACAGGTGTATGGATAGAAAGAAAGAAAAAAAGAAAGAAAGAAAGAAAGAAAGAAAGAAAGAAAGAAAGAAAGAAAGAAAGAAAGGAAGGAAGGAAGGAAGGAAGGAAGGAAGGAAGGAAGGGAAGGTAGGTGTATGGATTGATAGAGAGATAGATAGGTAGATAGATAGATAGATAGATAGATAGATAGATAGATAGATAGACAGACAGGCAGAGTTACTTTGAAAGACAGGAGTTCATTGGGAGACATCTTCTGAGAATGACAACATGGCCACCATGTAAACTTTGAATATCTGAGAAATCAGGTCAGCAAAATCCTCCCAAAGGGGGAAAAAATGGCTTGATATAAACTAAAACCAGATGTTTCTTCAAGATTTTAAAATCCATTTGGAGACAGGATCTTTTTTTTTTCTTCCCCTCATAAATGCTGTTAACATTTTGGTACATATTTCTAAATATGCGTATACCACCACATCAGGTCTTAAATATGAATGATAATTCTTACATCATCATATCACTGATACCTAGTAAAGTGGTGGATGCGTGTAATCTCGGCACACAGGAGACTGAGGCAGGAGAATTATAAGTTCCAGGCAAGCCTGGACTACAAAGCAAGACTGTCTTTGTTTGCTTTCTATTGTTGTGATAAGAAAATGACCAAAAGCAACTTGGGAAGAAAGGTGTTTATTTCACCTTATCAGGTTTGTTTTACTGTCAAGGAGGGAAGTTAGGGAAGAAATGCAAAGCAGAGGTCATGAAGGAGTCCTGCTTACTGGCTTGTACACCATGGCTTGCTCAGCCTGCTTTCTTATAGCACCCAGTACCACCAATCCAGGGGTGCTACCACCCATAGTAGGGGCTGGGCCCTCCCACATCAATCAGCAGTTAAGAAAATTTGATCTAGACTATTCTTCAACTGAGGATCTCTCTTCCCAGGTTTGTGTCAAGTTTTGTGTCTAGGTTTATTGTCAAGTTGACAACTGGATTGAACTATAATAAGGATTTAAACACAAGTTTTCCCGAAAGCCCTTTACCCATAGAGCCATTTCCCAGCCCCACCCACTTCTTTAGGTTTGCCACTGAGGCTGATGGGAGATAGTTCCCCTCTAAGTATAAATGGAGGGTTTCCCACAGGGTCCCACAGGGGATCCCTTAAGTCATGCTAACTAGCGACAGGCTATCCCAAAACAATTCACTATCATGCATTAATTACAATGTATCTTTGGGATGCTGGAATTCTGACTGAGGAGGCTCCTAGGAGAGGAAGAGACTCTAATTGAGTTTTTACGACAATGAGGACAGTTGAAGGAAATAAACACGGCAGAGAAACAGCAATGTGGCACTGAGCTTCAATATTGCCTCTCCCCGCCACCCAGGCTCCTGCCGCTGCGGCTTATATGCTCATATTTCCTCAGCAAAACCATCCATCCTTGAAGGCAGAAGTAGATTTTGCCATCAAAAATCCCTTTCTGCTTTCCCAACACTTATAACCCAATTTTCACCAAAGGTGGAAATAGTGCTCCCACCGGCCCCGTCGCAGCCGATGAAGGATGGCGGTCACTAGTATCGATTTTTCCCCTCCCACCTCCCTTCTTCAGATCCCAGAAGCTGTGTGAGGAACAGGGCTCCCATTCTCCTCTGACAGTTCTGTGCCCATGATGGAGTAACCAGTAACCAGCACTGTGAAGAAGAACGGAAGTAACTTTAAACAGCAAGATCGCCAAAGGACCCAACGACTTAATATATCTGAGGAACAGCATGAGGCAGGCATGTTCAGAGGAGAGGCGTGGGACTTCTCATGCGCATCAGAAAATTACTTCTCAATCACTCATTATAGAAAAAGAGTTCTGTAAGACTCAGCGAGTCTCCCCCCACCCCCACTCCCACTTCTACCCCCACCCCACCCCCACCCCTACCCCGCGCCATTTTCCTATAGCCAGATAAGAAAAGACTCTCTGATGAGGAATTCCCGTTCATGGCAACTGTAATTGTCATAACTCGAATGGACAACAGCCCAGATGTTTCCTATGGTGAATAGTCAAAGAAACAGTGATACAGAAGCTGAGGGGCTGGCTTAGTCAGGATCTGCCATACAAACAAGAGGACCTGAGATCAAATTGCCAGCATCCTTGTAGAAAAGACAGGCATGAGAGTATGGGTCAGTAATGCGCTGGGTTGTAGGACAGGGAAAGGAGGATCGTTGGAGCTTCCTGGAAGCTACCCTAGCTGACTGGTGAGCTCTGGGTTCCATGAGAGACCATGTCGCAAAATATATGAGGCGAGGGGCCGGTGAGCTGGCTAGTCTGATTACTTGGATTTCATTCCAGAAACCCACATAGAGGAAGAAGAATCGGACTCCTGCAAGATGTCTTCCCACATCCAGACATGCACTGTACACACACGCGCGCCCCCACATATACAAGGTAAGTACCCAAGCGTGCATATGAACACACATACTTTAAAAATATTTGTAATGTATAAGGTGAGTGGCAATAGAAAACAGACGCTGGGCATTGACCTCTGCTTTCATATGCGCATGCACACTCATGGAGTGAAGGGGTCTCTACCATAGCAAAAGCAATTCTTCTGTGACTTCAAAACACCTAAAAAAGAATAAATTCATCAAAGACTTTTATTCTAAAAAGTAATTCATCCAATAGTCCAGAATTAAATAGAAAACCACTGCCCATTCAGAGATTAACGGCAAATGGTGGGAGCTGGCTTTGTCCTGGTGTTCCTGGGATCTGTAACAGGCTCCTGTGTGAGCCATCAGTAGCTTGCCTCTTCCCTGGGAGATTGTTTCTTTGGTCAAACAACAGCATCTAGAGAGACGTTCAGCAAAGCTCAAAGCCAGCTTTGTGAATTAGGTACCGGGACTGGCAGTGTCAAGACTTTTAAGATGGACTGTTTTTAAGATGGACTGCTTGACTGTTTCTGGTGCGACCAATGAGAAATTATCAGCTGACATGTTTGCTCTGAGTGTGAAGGCCGTACTGCGTGTTTAGCCAGCAATCCGCTCAGAGTACTGCCCTCTGGCACCGCCGTAATGCTTTATGAGGGAAGTAAGTTACGTATTGCTGTCATGCCTAGATGCTTCAGGACCTAAAAATCGGGGAGGGAGGATAAACAGTAATAAGGAAATACGAATGTGTTTACTGCCTGCTGTTTTCATTATAAACCAAGAAGGACACAAAAATTGTAGAATATGATTTCAAATCACCCCCAAGAACAAATCCCAGACATTCCTAACCTACAATAAACACATGTCCTTGGATCTAGGTCAACATTTATATGGAATGAAGACGCCTTCTAAAATTTCCTGGGGAAACAAGACTGACGTGAAACCATTTCCCCGGGTTCCCCTTGCTTGCTGTTTATTTATTTTCCCAAGTTTCATTTTATTTTTATTTATAGGTACTTGTCTGTGCAGATGCATATAGAAGCCAGAAGAGGAGCTGGAGTTACAGGCAGTTGTGAGCTGCAGGAATACAGGTGCTGGGAACTGAACTCAGGTCCTCTGCAAGGGCAGCAAAACGGAGTTGGCTCTCCAGCCCCAGAGAAAAGATTCTTTCCTTAGTAAATTCCTTAGTAAATCGTCTTGTTTTGTTTCATTTCATTTTGTTTTGTTTCTCCTTCTCTTTTCTCTTCTCTTCTCTTCTCTTCTCTTCTCTTCTCTTCTCTTCTCTTCTCTTTCTCCTCTCCTCCCCTCCTCCCCTCCTCCCCTCCTCCCCTCCTCCCCTCCTCCCCTCCTCTCCCCTCCTCTCCCCTCCTCCCCCCTCCTCTCCCCTCCTCCCCCCTCCCCTCCCCTCCCCTCCCCTCTCCTCCCCTCCCCTCCCCTCCCCTCTCCTTTCCTCTTCTTCTCTTCTCTTCTCTTTCCTCTTCTCTTCTCTTCTCTTCTCTTCTCTTCTCTTCTCTTTTCTTTTTCCCAATTTTTTATTAGGTATTTTCTTCATTTACATTTCAAATGCTTTCCCTAAAATCCCCTATACCCTCCCCCCTCCCTGCTCCCCTACCCATCCACACCCACTTCTTGGTCCTGGTGTTCCCCTGTGGGGCCTCTCTTCCCAATGACGGCCAACTAGGCCATCTTCTGCTACATATGCAGCTAGAGACACAAACTCTGGGGATACTGATTAGTTCATATTGTTGTTCCACCTATAGGGTTGTACACCACTTCAGCTCCTTGGGTGCTTTCTCTTGCTTCTCCATTGGGGGCCCTGCGTTCCATTCTATAGATGATCCTGAGCATCCACTTTTGTATTTGCTAGGCACTGGCATAGCCTCATACAAGACAGCTATAAGGAAATATCTAGACCAGGTTGCCCCGTGGGCATGTCTGTGAGAGACTGTCTAAATGATGGAGGAAGACCCAGCCCACTGTGAGAGGCGCCATTCCCTTGCAGTGAATGGTGAGGCTAACAATAAATAATGTTTTCTTTTGAAGCCTCTGACTCTTGACCTCATTACTCATGGCTTTGACCCTCAGCATTTTTTATATTTCCTCCCCTTCACTCCTGGATCTAATATAGCCCAGGCTGGCTTTGAACTCTGGATCCTCCTTTCCTCACCTCCTGAGTTCTGGAATTAGAGGTATGTATAAGCCCATACAGTTTATAGGAATAAACCCAGGACCCCGTGCATGATGAGCAAACACTCTAACAAGTGAGAGACATTCCCAGCTCTGGGTGAAAAGCACCTCTACTGGTTGGTGTGCTGTAACCCCCAATTGTTTTGAGTTTTTCATGGTGCCTCAAAGCTTGAAGAGATTGTTTTGTGTGTGATTTTTCAGTCACACTTAATTTATCTGAAACAGGATGCTGAGTTTAGCATCAGCAGGAAGACATTTGAGATAGCCTGAATTTCAGAAACACCACAATATCCAAGAGTGGGACACAAGGCAGCTGCCTTGGGAAAGAAGTTACAGTGTGCACCTGAGAGCCAAAGCTGAATAACTGAAGCTTTGAGCCACAGGCTCCCACACAGATAAACGAACTTCTCATTTTTTCTGAAACACACAACTTCAAAAATGTAGCCTTCCCTCTATGCTCATTAATTTTATCTTCAGAAATAAAGGAAATCAGGGGTGGAGAGGTGGCTCAGCAATTAAGAGCACTTGTTACTCCTACAGAGAACCAGAGTCCGGTTAACAGCACCCACATTGAGACTCATGTTGCCTGTAATGAGAGCTATAGGAAATCCAACGCCCTCTTCTGGCCTTTTTGGGTATTACACTCAAACATGCACATACCCACACATACATAAGCATAAATAAAAAACAATAAACCTTTTTACTTAAAAAATAAAATTCAACATGCTTCAAAGATAGAAAATATACTCTGTTATGACATACTAATTTACTAATTATACTATCCTTAATTACTAACAGCTATAACCACTTGGTTTAAATGACTGACCAATTGATTAGTTGTTAGATTGACTAGTAGCCCTAATACTTCTCATGTTGACCTGGTTCTTTTTCGCATCTAACTATTTTTGACGGAACATTAGACAATATGAATTTTACTGTATTAACTGACAGATACTGGTACATTCTCAGAAATACACATTTGTTTTAACATCCAATTGTTACTTAAAATCATTTTGATTTATTTAGGTCCTGATTTTTATTTAGCTGGACCAGAAGAGTACTCGCTCCAGAGTTAAGTGTTTCCAACCAACAAGGCACAAACCTTCGGTGGACTCTACCAATACTGATGGCTCGGTGAAGTTTGTTGATATACCCTGTGGAAGCCAGCGCTGCTCCCAGCAGCCTTTGTGCTGTTCCCAGCAGCCTTTGCACCAGGCTCCGACAGAGGTCGTTCTCCATTACAGTTCTCTTCTGGGTCTCAGGGATAATTTTCTCACACGCACATATTAACAGGTACTCAGCTGAATACCCCTCGACCCCTCCCAGGAATCTCGCCTCTTCCAGCTCTCTCCTGCCCATACCTTCGTCCTCCAAACTGTAATTTCTGGATTCTTCCTGCAGCTTGGAATTTTTTGATGGATTGCATTCCTAAGGACACATCTGGGTTTCTACCCTGTGCTTGCACACTCCAGACAACAAGCTGCAAGGGGCTAACAACAAACTACACAGCTCTGCTCATTCGAACCTCTTCTTTCTCTCCTTTTTTGACTTATTTTTGGTGTTATTACCAGTGATCCTTCATATATTTTATCTGCTTCTGCTGTTGTTTCCAGCATGTGGCTAAAATTTGTATCTGTAACTTCATTTTTTGTTGTTGTTGTTAGACATAATATTTGCTATTGATTTTTTTTCAAGAATTCCTTCATGCGCTTTTGAAAATGCTTTGATACCGTAAATGAAACACTCCCACTGAGGCCCAAATTAAAAGACGCTCTGTCACTAAATCACATCAGAGATTCAACAAAAAAGATTGAAAAATTCATTTTAAACTCATTACAGACTTCCCCAAACCGGCAGGGATTGTTGACAAGCAGCAGCCTGTGTCCTTGATCAAAGCTGCCATGAGCTGTTTGTAGAACAGGCTAGTCTAAGGGCAATGTCTCCCTGTGTGGTTGAGGTTGGCTTAAAATATAAGCAAAGTCCCACTGGGCTCAAGCCAATCACAGGAGGGAGTGTACAACACAATACCACCTGACACCATCAGGCTGGAGAGGTGGCTGGTGGGCCAGGGGGTGGCAGGGTTAGAGCATTGACTGCTCATACAGAGTTCAAATCTCAGCACTCACATGCATGTGATACTCCAGCTCTGGGGAATCGTCGCCCTCTTCTGGTCTCTATGAGCACCTGCACTCACATGGTGTACATACAGTATCAATCATTTACATAAATACGAGCTGAGTGTCAGGGCTGAGAGTTTTGAGTGTCTTGCACTGCCTAATTTAATAAAAGCAATAACTTTTAGAAAGGTTCCCTTCCAGTTCTCACACTTCCAGAGGGGAAAGTTGGAGTCTAAGGAGATTAACAGCTCTAAACAGAACATCTATAGACCCTGCTCCCAGATCCAGAGAGCATAACAGAAGAAGGATTAGGAAGATTGTAAGACTCTGGGGATAGGAGGAAAGCTGTGAAAAGCTGTCTTCATGTCTTCATGTCAACCTGGCCATTGCATCCATGAGCAGACAGCCACAACATCTGAGGTTACCTCCACAAGACCTGCATACAAACACACACACACACACACACACACACACACACACACACACACACACACACAAGTTGCAAGTAAGAAGGAGGATGCTAGAGACATGGCTTGGAAGTTAAGAGCATTTCTTGTTTCTGTGTTCCCAGCATCCAGCTCAAAGAGTTCACAACATCTTATAATTCCAGGTCCAGGGGTTCTGACACCCTCTTCTGGCATCCACGGGCACCAGCATGCATGGTGGTGGCACACGCCTTTAATCCCAGCACTTGGGAGGCAGAGGCAGGTAGATTTCGAGTTTGGGGCCAACTTGGTCAACAGAGTGAGTTCCAGGACAGCCAGGGCTACACAGAGAAACCCTGTCTTGAAAAAAAAAAAACAGAGGGTTAATGCTCACCCCATTATCATCTCCTGTCCTTCTGGCATTCCTGCTGACACCTTGTTTTTCCTATCCTAATCTCCTTAAAGATGTATTTTTGTTATTTTTTCCCCCTTTGTTTAATTAATCACAACATTGTAAAATTATCAGAAGTGAAAAATTGATACAGTGGCTGTAAAATCCTCAAATAGCAAGTAATAGAAGTGAGACTCAAAGAAACTCTGATTGCAAATTGCATGTGAGCACCCTCTGCTCTGCCTCCCTGGGTAAAAAGAGGGGCTTAGGGTGTGGAAAATGGCCCTTTACGCTGTCTTTCTCTCACATGCGCTACTATTTACAAGAGAACAACATCGCTTTCCTACCTGCCTCTCGGTCACCCTTTAAGTCGCCTATGGAAATCGTACTAAAGAGGCACAAATGAACAATAGCAGTGTTGGCAAAAATCAATATTTACTATAGATCACACAGCATAAACATCGCACAGCATATTAGGATAAAATGTGAGCTGCCATAATCTGCACGCTATGGGGAAATTATCGCGGCAAAATAGACTCAGTAAATATTTACTAGGACGGTGTACCTGGAACCGTGTCTAATATCCTATCTCAACAGTGTATTAGTCAGGGCTCTCCAGGGAAAGAGACCCAGTAGGGTTTATATAGTCTATAAAGGGAGATTTATTATAGGAATTGGTTCATACCATTATGGAGGCAGAGAAACCCCACAGTATGTCATACTTAAGCCGGAGAGACAGAAAAGCGCAAGGTGTAATTTAGTCTGAGGTTGAAATGCTGTGCATAGGGCAAGAGATGGAAATTGTGAGGGGATACTGGGGGCGGGTGGATAAGTCCAGAGCAAGGACTGAGGGGGGGGGGAGGGAATGGAGAGACCTGTGTCCTTTTATGCGTTTTATTTCTTTATTAGTAAATCAAAGGGGATTTTATTCTGTACCAAAAGGAGGTTTCTCTCTTCTAGAAACACATCTAGCCACCCTGAGGAGACAAAGCTGAGCAAAAAGTTCAACAGCCACAACTTGACCTGACAACCACAAGCTGACACACAAAAAAAAAACTAATCCCAAACTGATAAGTGTCTGGTTAGCTTTCGTTGTTGCTGTTGTGGTTACTTTGACACAAGCTATAGTTGTCTGAGAAGAGAGAACCTCAATTAAGAAAATGCCTCCATCAGGTTGGCCTGTAGGGAAATCTGTGGGGTGTTGTCTTGATCAATGATTGATGTGGGGAAGGCCCGGTGCCCAGCTTACTGTGGGCGATGCCACCCCTGAGCAGGTCCTAGGTTCTATAAGAAGGCAAGCCCTGAGAAGCAAGCCAGTAAGTAGCACCCCCTCCATGGCTTCTGCGTCAGCTCCTACCTTCAGGTTTCTGTCCTGAGCTCATGCTCTGACTTCCCTTCATGACAGACTGTGAAGGGGACATGGAATCCAAGTTAACCATTTGGATAATTCTCCAAGTTTCTTTTGGTCATGGAGTTCAGCACAGCAATAGATGTTTAACTAGGATTACACATAAAATTAAATGTGTGAGCACACACACACACACACACACACACACACACATGAATCCCAAACTGACACATAATATGAACCAACCACAAGTTGACATATAAAACTCATAAAATCAATCATAACTATAAACTTAAAATTCTTCTTTCTTGAGGAACACTCCTCCATTGTTGGTGGGATTGCAAGCTTGTACAACCACTCTGGAAATCAGTCTGGTGGTTCCTCAGAAAATTGGACATAGTACTACCGGAGGATCCAGCAATACCTCTCCTGGGCATATATCCAGAAGATGGCCCAACCGGTAAGAAGGACACATGCTCCACTATGTTCATAGCAGCCTTATTTATAATAGCCAGAAGCTGGAAAGAACCCAGATGCCCCTCAACAGAGGAATGGATACAGAAAATGTGGTACATCTACACAATGGAGTACTACTCAGCTATTAAAAAGAATGAATTTATGAAATTCCTAGGCAAATGGATGGACCTGGAGGGCATCATCCTGAGTGAGGTAACACATTCACAAAGGAACTCACACAATATGTACTCACTGATAAGTGGATATTAGCCCAAAACCTAGGATACCCAAGATATAAGATACAATTTGCTAAACACATGAAACTCAAGAAAAATGAAGACTGAAGTGTGGACACTATGCCCCTCCTTAGAAGTGGGAACAAAACACCCATGGAAGGAGTTACAGAGACAAAGTTTGGAGCTGAGACGAAAGGATGGACCATCTAGAGACTGCCATATCCAGGGATCCACCCCATAATCAGCTTCCAAACACTGACACCATTGCATACACTAGCAAGATTTTATCGAAAGAACCCAGATGTAGCTGTCTCTTGTGAGACTATGCCGGGGCCTAGCAAACACAGAAGTGGATGCTCACAGTCAGCTATTGGATGGATCACAGGGCTCCCAATGGAGGAGCTAGAGAAAGTACCCAAGGAGCTAAAGGGATCTGCAACCCTATAGGTGGAACAACATTATGAACTAACCAGTACCCCGGAGCTCTTGACTCTAGCTGCATATGTATCAAAAGATGGCCTAGTCGGCCATCACTGGAAAGAGAGGCCCATTGGACACGCAAACTGTATATGCCCCATTACAGGGGAACGCCAGGGCCAAAAAAATGGGAATGAGTGGGTAGGGAAGTGGTGGGATGGGTATGGGGGACTTTTGGGATAGCATTGGAAATGTAATTGAGGAAAATATGTAATAAAAAAATAAATAAAAAAATTCTTCTTTCTTAATGTTGTGTTTATATATATGTATATATGTGTGTGTGTGATATCACATATACATATACACACAAATATATATATATACATATATATGTGAGATTTTATATATATATATATCACATAATCCTAAATACATAAATATTACCTTCTCAGTCTGTAAAATGCTACTTTCATGTTTGTGTTCAGGGCTGACTATTTTGTATTGAATAGCCGATTGGTGTGCCATTCCCTGGGGAAGACTCTTTCTCCCACTCTCAGCATTCTTTGGTTTTCTGCAGTTCTAGTCATGAGTGCAGATGCCAGCCTCTCTTCCCTGGCACTTATACTGATCCACGTGCTGAGACTTTGAGCCTCTTTCTAGACCAGTGCAACTGATTTCAAGTGGGATAGTCCCTGATGTACTGGGTTCTGCTCCTAAGGACTTGTCTTTGAAATGCATTGACAACCTGTGTGTGAGATGGGGAAAACAGCTGAGTAAATGAATCTTTCCCTCCATCAGTCAACCACTCTGAGAGTCCACCAATTTATTACACTCATTCCCCATAACATGTGTAACTGGCTGGTTTTTCGTGTCAACTTGACTCAAGCTGGAGTTATCACAGAAGAGTGAGCCTCCCTTGAGGAAAGGTCTCCATGAGATCCAGCCCTAAGGCATTTTCTCAGTTAGTGACCAAGGGGGAGGGCCCAGTCCATTGTGGGTGGTGCCATCCCTGACCTAGAAGTCCTGGGTTCTATAAGAAAGCAAGCTGAGCAAACCAGGGGGGCACAATCCAGGAAGCAGCACCCCTCCATGGCCACTGCATCAGCTCCTGCCTCCAAGTTCCTCCCTTGTGTGAGTCCCTGTCCTGACTTCCTTCAGTAATAAATAGCAGTGTGGAAATGTAAGTTGAATAAACCCTTTCCTCCCCAACTTGCTTCTTGGTCATGATGTTCTGTGCAGGAAGACAAACCCTGACTAAGACGACATGTTTTTAAGTTGGACTCTTCATCTGTCTCAGAACTTCATCAGCACAGCTGTGGTGTGCATTTTTTGAGAGGGCCTGCTGGGTTGCTTTTGTACTTACTTTGTGGGATAATTTCCTTTGAATAGAATGTCTAGCTTTATGGTCTTAACGACCTAAGGCTTGACAAGGGTACATAGCATCTTCCCTCTCAGGAGCTGTCTATCTTCCCTCATCTTATGAATTATGGGTGTTTACTAGAGTTCTCCCCAGCTCCCCCAAAAAGCAATGAACCAGATAGATATATCCCTCCCTAGCTGAAGACAAGCTTCAACTGTTTGGATGCCTCAAATCTGGCAGAGGAGGGCGAGGTCCATAAGCTAACAGAAGAATCAATACGCTGTAATGAGAGATGGGAGTGGATATTTGAACTATAAAGAAATAACTTAAAGACCTCTTCTTTTTCTGGGGCGGAACACAGCGGCAGTGCACTAAGCTGAGCATGCAGTGTTTTGGCTTCAATCCCCAGCACATACACAAAAAGGAGTTTAATATTTCTGGTCAGCAAAAAGCAGGTGGGTGGGGAAGCATGCGTGTGACCCACTTTCTGCTGCTGTCATTGAAGCAGGCTCAGGATCATAGGGAACTTGCTTTGTCTCTCCTCTTCTCTTTGCTGAGCACAAATGCCACTTATCCTAGATTGGACCAGACTTTCTGCTGTCTACCTCTGGTCTTAAGAATAAAATTAAGGTGACAGCTAAGAAATGTGTTTCCAGCAGACTGTTCCTGACAAGCCTTTTCTTTATGGGTGAATTAGAAAGATGCACTGCTCAAAAGATAACTACAGATTCCTCCCAGGAAGAGAGGGTCCATCTTGGCTATAGAACCTTTGCCTCCTTCAAATGTGCGCTTGTAATTCTAGTGTTGCGGAGCAGGGAGGCTGGAGATAGGCACTTCAACCCCGCCAATCACCTAGCTTATCTGATCAATGATCCTCAGACCGGTGAGAACTCTGACTCAAAAGCCAGGGTCCTAAAATAAAAACAACACCAAGGCTGACCTCTGGCCTCCATGTATACATGCTAGCTCACACAGGAGCATGCATATGCAAAAATAAAATCATAAGTAAATAAAAATAAAAGTGGAAGATGTGCTTTGTTGGTTTTCTGGCTCCTATGAGGGTGTTTAGGACTGAGATAGCATCAGAGGGATGAGCCCAGGAAGGGGGGCCGTGGTGAGACACAACTGAGCCAATTACAATTTTATCTTTCCATCTCTCTCCTGTTTCCCGAGCTTTGTACTGGAGATGTGAGAAATGCATAGATAGAATATAAGACACAGCAGGCTTTGGGTAGGTAAATATTATGGAGTAAAAATTGCCAACCCAGTTGGTTTTCTTTTTTTAAGTAAGTGCAAATAGAATAATAGATTTATAAAGAAAATGGTTCTGGGCAGGGGAGTATGCTTGGTGGGCAGCTTGTAAGAGGAAAGAGACTCCACACTTCCCAACAAAAAGAATTAGAAAGGTTTTACTTAGAACTTGCCAATCACCCTGATATGTTTGCTATATATAGCCTTTCTGCATCAAATTACCACACAATACCCCAAATACACACGATCTCATTATTTTTCTACTTAAATTAAATAAGAAACATTGTAATAAAAAAAATCCCTCTTACCAGAATGAATCCTTCCACCCTGAAACAGACTCAAAAGGATATATACAATATAATACTATGTATCCTTAAAAAATGAAAGTCACACTGCCGTCTTCAAGACTATGGATGAACTCAGAGGAGACAATACTAAATAAAATAAGCCAATCCCGGGATGAAGCATCAGGTACATTCATAGGAACAGAGAAGAATTGTGGCTTCCAGGGCCTGGAGATGAACTGGACGTCATTGTTCACCAAGTGCAACTTTCCTTTCTACGAAAAGATTCGGTTCTGCAGGTCTGGGATTATCTCCCTTACAGAGGGCTTGCCTAGTGGGCAGAGACCCTGGTTTCTGTCCCCAGCCCCACATAAATCATGCCTGTAATCTTAACAGCTGGAAGCTTGGTAGGTGAAAGCAGGAAGACAAGGAGGGACAGGCCATCCTTGTCTTCACTGCAATTTCAAGGCCAGCCTGGGCTACATAAGACCTCATGTCATGAAGGAGAAAGAAGGTGAGTTCTGCTCTATAACATGATGAATACATGCAAGTGTGGTATACTTAAAGTGTCAGAGCATATACCCACTCTTAAATATTTGCACTACACTAAAAAATTAAATAGATAAAAAACACTTAAAACAAAATAGCTAATAATAATAATAGAATTTCTTAATGATAGTCTTGCTTTCCCACCAGGGAATTCTAGTCATTTGGCCTGTGGTGGGATCAAGACTGGTTACTGAGGGCATTCCCTTTACTTGAGTCCACTCTAAGCCCCTTCTAGTCAAAATGGCCAGACACTAGCAATTTCACATTGCTACCATAGCAGCAGGCACAAGCCAACCAATGTTGGCTCATATCTGTCTCTTGTGGTAGACTCCTGTCATGGTTAATACTGAACCATGGCCAACTAGAGGAGCTCTAGAGCCACCTAGGAGACAAAGGTCTCGGGGTGTACCTCTGAAGGAGTGGCCAGGTTTGCATCTCTGCTGCTGAGACAAGAACCCTGACTAAAATCAGCCTGGGGAGGAAAGGGTTCGTTTGACTTACAGAGTCTACTATGGAAAGAAGTCAGGCCAGGAACTCAAGGCAGGAACTGAAGCAGAGGCCATGAAGTATCAGTATTTACTGGCTTGCTCTCCATCACTTGCTCAGCCTGCTTTCTTTCATCACCCAGGACCACCTGCGCAGGGATGGCACCACCCACAGTGAACTGGGCCCTCCCACAGCAATCATTATTTAAGACAGTACCCCCACAGTCTTCCCCACAGGTCAATCTAATGGAGGCAATCCCTCAGTTGCGACTCTGCTTCCTAACTGTGGGTGGAACATGGCCAAATGCCCCACACCTAAGCTGCCATGTCATCCCCACAAAGATGATCTGTGCCCTTGCATTATAATACAAAGTAAACCCTTCTTTCCTTAATTGATTCCTTGTCAGATATTCGGTCCCAGGCACAAGAAACAGTAACACAGCCCACAGGAATGAAGACCCCAGAACTGATATCACCAGACATCTTACTGCCCTCTGACTCCTTAGAACACACACCTTACTCATTAGCCAATAATATTACCTCTTCTCCACCGAGGAACATCTGATGCCCCCAAGGGATATTTCCATGAGGCAAATTTAAAAGACTGCTATTAGCTATTAGGCGCTTCTGTTTGGCTCTAAATATCAACTTGGAAGTGTCAATTTGCCAGCAAGTCCTTAAGTCCCAAGGCTCTGAATCACTAACACAGCTAGCTGCAGGGCTCGACTCTCGGCATCTGTCAAGATCGTGCATTTTCTGCCAGCAGCATCTGAGCTATTTAAGTGGGTGACAGTCTATGCCTAGAACAGCATATAGAGTGAGCTAACATCATAGGATCTGAATGTAAAATGCCAGGACAGCTTAGCCACAGCATGGGGGAGGCTTGGAGCTAATACTTACTCTCCCTACCCTCATTTTTAAAGACAGGGACATAGTTTCTATTTCCCATGCTGGCCATGAACTTGTTGTAAATCCAAAGATGATCTTGGACTTCGGCTCCTTTCATTGGTCTTTCCAAGTGCTAGAATTACAGGTTTTCGTCATTATCCCTGGTTTATGCCGGTATTGGGAATTGAACCCAGGACTATATGGATGCTAGACAGGCACTCTACCCATTGAACTAGTTTGCCATCTTTGCCACATCTCTTCTTTAATATCTGTTTTATTTTCACGTATGAATATGTGCACACATCATTCATTTCTCTCTGTATATGCACACAACTTTAAATGTATCAGTGTTGCTTATACTTAATACACACACACACACACACACACACACACACACACACACACACACACACACCAGGATACTTGTTTACTTGAGTCTGTCTGTAAACACGCTGCCTTTGTTTGAACTTGGTTCTTCCTCGACATTCAAACAATCAAATACGGAGAGCTCTGCATATCCTATTGACAGGCAGGTATCCTCAGGGATGGGTGGCAGAGAAGAACAACAGAAATAAAGAGTGTACATGTGTCTGGGGGAGCTGCCTTGAGGGTATAAAGCCTGACACTCGTGTGGAAGCCCTGACTCTTCTCCTTACTGCCTGCAGAGCTTGGTTTCAGACTCTCAGGACTACAGGAGTCATTTGCAGCTAAGTCAAAACCGAACTTCTGAACTCGGTTGGATGAAGTTGCAAGCTAAGGATAGAGAATGGTGACAGACAGCCTACTAATTACCAGAGCCCTCTACACTGGTGTCTAGGGAGAGCAGAAATAGAAACAGTTGTAATAAAACAGGTGAGAGCACATCAGAGGGACAGGGAAAAGCCAGGGTGTCAGACATCAGCCCTGGGAGGCGGTATGATCTGTCCTCTATTCTGAATTGTGCATATATTGCATGTGTGTGTGTGTGTTACATTATTTTATAGTATTTTATGAAATAAATGGAAATAGAAGGACTGTTGAGCAAATAATATAACCTATAGAAGATAACATAGTATAAAATACTATAGTGTGTTATTTTTATACTTTGGGGGAATATATGGAGTACCCATAATATTTTATATACATTTAATTTAGGTTGTATATTTTTATATACAGCATATATAGTCTCATGGTACAGCTCATTTTAATTTGTCACCATGGTAACCAAAAATAAATGATCTCACTAGAAAAACTTAAGTGAAGTTAGCAGACACCCAGCTCTGCTTCCATGCTCACCATGAAGGCTTGCTTTAATGTTCTAAATATGTATGCATCATTAATACATGATTTTGTCTGCACTACCAACATGGCAGGGCGAGGAAAGATGCTAAGATCCACCTTAGGGTGTGTGTGTGTGTGTGTGTGTGTGTGTGTGTGTGTGTGTCTGTGTGTGTGTGTGTCTTTGTGTGTGTCTGTGTGTTGTCCAGCCATGTTGAAGAAACACAATTAAAGGTCTGACTTCAGGCTGGACAGTGGTGGTGCACTCCTTTAATCCCAGCACTTGGGAGGCAGAGGCAGGCAGATTTCTGAGTTTGAGGCCAGCCTAGTCTACAGAGTGAGTTTCAGGACAGCCAGGGCTACACAGAGAAACCCTGTCTTGAAAAACCAAAAAAAAAAAAAAAAAAAAAAGGTCTGACTTCAGATCTATTCATGGTGTGTGTGTGGGGTGTGTGTGTGTGTTGGGGGGGTATGTGTTTGGTGTCCCAAGATTACTTTACTGAGGCAACCCTTGTCCTGTCCTGGTCACATTCCTTCCTTAATGTTGGCCTCAGATATTCTGCTTACTCATGTGCCTGTGGGGCTGTGTGCCAGGGCTCATCTCCATGTTCCAATACATGACCTGTTCATCCTTATTTGAAAAATCAGCTATGGAGAGTGTTTGTGGGCTTGCCCTAAGGTACTGGTGAGGGGGCAATCAACTGATCTGTGAAGGGGGATCTTATAAACACATCTTAGGGACCAATTATATCCACCTTGCCTTCTGTTTTATTACAGCACGGATCACAGACAGGAGGATGGGACCCAGGTACACTGTGACTGTCTTCCTCACTTTCTATTGCTTTCTGAACTTGATTCCTTTAGTTTTTCAAGACAGACGACAGCCAAAGGCAATATTTATACCTAATCTGGGTAGCCATGGTAGTAAAGGGAATCACACCTTGCTCTCTCACTTCTGCCCACCAAGACCAGCCTCATTGTGGGCCCAAGGCAGGTGCTATCAGCAATTTATGTCTGTTTCTTTTGGTAAATCTTTGTTTAACAAAAGACTTGTCCATCTGTATTACAAAACTGCTTTCCTCACTCTTATACAGTGATGTTTGAAAGCTATATGTTGTGTTTTGTTGACCCATTTTTGAAAAAGTGACTAGGTCTTACATTTGTGTGTGTGTGTGTGTGTGTGTGTGTGTGTGTGTGTGTGTGTGTGTGTAAATGTCCACATACCTTCAGGGACCAGAAGAAGGCATCAGGTCCCCTTGATCTGGAGTTACAGACGGTAGGAGCCACCTGATGTGGGTGCTGGAAACCAAACTCCAGTCTTCTATGAGAGCAGCAAGTGTCCTTAACCCCTGAGCCACATCCCCAGATCCTTCGCTGATGTTGATATACATATATATCCAAAATCTCATGGCTCGTCTTATTGCCTTATTTGATTTATCTAAAGACACAGAACCAATAAGCAGGGTGTGGGAGGGGTGGGTGTGGGTGGAGGAGTAGGGGAGATTGCAGCCATTTATCCGTTACTTCATTATGACTATCTCTGGCCACCTTAAACATAGACTGGAAGAACTTTCCTAGCCAATCAAAATTCCCATCTCCTAGTCATCACTAGTTGCCAGGTGCTGGTTGGGTTCCATCACAAAAGGAACTGTGTGGTCTATGGAAGCCCCTGGAGGGAGGTAGCAACCAGAAGGTAATCTGTAGGGTCATACAAACCACCTTATCTCATTGTATCCAACTCATCCTGTAGGAGCCAAGCGATTGGGATTGGCTGAGGACAACAGCCAACTCTATGGGGTTCTGGTTCTCTTGAGAGATAGAGTGATTTTTTTTTTTTTACATTTATCATTGAGATGAGACAAGAGCTGGCCAAAAGATTTCTACTTGAGTAACAGAATAAGCCCACAACGAACTCAACCTGTATCCGGAAGCACAGGCAGCCTGAAGGACCTACCGCGCGGTTCAGCTCTTTCGCTACGTGAAAAGTTTTGTAAATATATTTTTATTTATCCTTTGAGAATTTCACATATGGTTACAACGAATCCTGATTGTGTTCATCCTGCTTCTCCCTGAATCGCCTCACAGACCTCTTCACACCCATCTTCCTCCCACTTCCATGACTTTATTTTAATAACCCTTGGTTCAAATTCATGCTTTGCCACCTGTGCATGAGTAAGCGGCCATCCACTGGTGCGGGATCAACATACCAGGGGCCGCATCCCTGTGGAGAACTGACTTCTCCACAAGTGGCCTTCAAGGTTCAGTAACTCCTCAGCCTAGGATGAGATCTTGGAGCCCCCCCCCCTTGCCCACCTCCACCCCCCACACATGCTGATCGATTCCATGCTGAAATGTTGACTGGCTTGGCTGTGTTCAGGCCTTAACCACCATGGCTGCTGAGAGTTCAAGGTCGCAGTGGTCCTGTTAGGTCCAGAGCACACCATTTTGCTCCTGTCTCCCTGACCTCTGGGTCTCATGACCTTTAACCTTAGCAGCAAGAGTTACAAGCCTGACCAGGTCTACCTCTTCCACTGAGGATAAAACAGACCATCTTAAACAATAATTAGAACAGCCCTTAGAACATGGTCTAAGCTGATATCTAAGGGTGATTATCATCACCAGATAGCCAAGTAAAACCCCCCAAATACCAAATGCTTGAACCAAAATATAATAAATGCTGTCAAGAAGAATGGAGAACTGCCTAATCTAATGCATATTGTGCATGAAAAAAGCTCAGGGAATGGCTAGAGAGGTGGCCCAGTGGTTAGAGCACTGGTTGCCCTTCCAGAGGACCCAGACTTGAGTCCCAGCACCCACATGAAAGTTCACAACCATCTGTAACTCTGGTCCTATGGGGATGTACACACTCTGTCAGACTCTGAGGGCACCCAGCAGCATGCAAGTGGTGCACAGTCCTATGGACAGACAAAACACACACATATATAAAATAAAATAATTGCAAACGCACAGGGAAAGTCTAAAAATAATGTCTACTTGGATGGAAACTTTAAGGGAAAATATGAAGGTTTGGAACCAATATGAACATTGGTTCTGTTCCAATCCAAACAACATTCTTGTCACTCACAAAGACCTGGACTGGATTCTGAATGAGAAGGGACTCCGTGGATTCCCACAGAGGAAGGCATGTTTGTGAGGCCTCTCCAGACAGAACTGTGCCTGGCCACAACAAGGAGTGGATCACAGAGGAGCAACCACCTGAATAAGAAAGAACACAAGGAAGTCTTTTCAGCTACCGAATGCTGTTGCTAAGTTTACTGCCTCCTGAAATACCCCAGGAGTTGTACAAGACAGTTGAAGAATGGCAAATAATTGAGGCGATGTGCGTTCAAATGAACAATTTCCAAATCGAGCAAAAGCATCATCCCGGTCAGGAACTGAGCAATTGAAAAAAAAAAAGAAAAAAAAAAAAGCAGGCCAGAATTCAAAATACTATCTGAAATATGCTAGGAAATACGTAAGAAAACCCAAGAAAGTTACCAGAGGATGACCTTGCCACATCCCAGAGAAGAAGGTAGTCTCAAAGGACATGAGTGCATCAGCTGGAATGCTGGAGAGATAGCTCAGGTCCTAAGAGAGCTTACTGCTCTTCCAAATGACCAGAGTTCTGCTCTCAGCATGCACTTGGATGAGCCACTTCAATGATGGGATATAAAGAGTAAGAAGAAAGACTCCTTCCTTCCTTGAGTTGCTCCTGGTTAGTCTTATCACAATAACAGAGAAGCTTGTGACACCCAGTGAAGAACTCGTAGGGTGATATCCAAAGCCAGCTCATGTGGGAGTCCTGCTCACGTCCATGTGTAACTTTCTATTTTTCCAGGACTACAAATCTGCCCCCTCCCCAACAAACATGCCTCCTCCTTTTCCACCTTAGGTTCTCTGCAAGAATCTGTACTTCCTGGGTTGGCACAACAGATGTCTTCCTGCCCTTCACATCTCTAACCTAGATCCTTTTTCCAGAGATATCTTGCCTACCGCTTAGCCAAAGAAGCTTCCAAGCTCACAAAACTGGTTTTGTTTCATCTTTACAGCCCATAGAACAGATTGATGCTTCCCTCCTATTTATGGATCTGCTGTCTTTTTCTTCCTCTGAAAATTACTCTCCCCACGAGCAGGGCCTCAACCACATTCCCCACTCTTCCCCATTACCAAGTGCACTGTAGAAGGAGGAATCCGGTCATGCCAACACCGAGGACCCCTCAGTGTGCAACCATGGAAACAGAGACAGCACTGAATGAGTGTCGCATGTGGAAAAAGTGACAGAGTTGGGGCCCCAACCAAGGACGATTTCACACATCAACAGAACCATCTGCCTGCGCCTTGGATCCTGCTTCCTGTCCAGTTTCAAGAAGAGGCATCTACCAGGGTGAGCCAGCCTGAGTTTTTTTTTTTTTTTTTTTTTTTTTACCAATTCAGTAAAGCATACTTACAAACCCTGAGAACACACTAGGTACAAAATTCTATCTCCTTTAATACATGGATCTTTTTTAAAAATAATGTTTGTATTGATTCCTTGAAGCCTTTATCCATGTACACAGTACAGTTTCATGATATTCACTCTCTGCCACCTCCCTCCAAATGCTCTAGTGACTCCCCCCACTTAATCTCTTTCCCAACCTCATGTTTTCTTTTTTAAAAAATTATTATGAATTGCATCCTAAGTCATCATATGTGCATGGGTGTAGGAGTTGATATTATTATTGTATGTGTATATGAGAAAGCCACCACAATTAAGATACAAAGCACTTTCAACAAGAATATCTTAAACTGAAATAGCTAGAAAGAGACAGAAAATCACATTTGCTGCTGGGGATTTGACAATCTCTGAGAGCTCCCCTAGCAATGTACATCAAAAACTCAGAAAGTACACACAGGGCTGGGCATGGTGCTCAGCTGGTCCGGTGCTGTCCAGCATGAAAGATGCTCTGGGTTCCTTCCCCATCACTTCATAAGCCAGGTGTGCTCAACACACCTGTAGATTCAGCACTCAGGAGGTGAATGCAGAGGGCCCAGAGTTCAAGACTATACATCTTTGATTATATAATAAGCTCAAGGCCAGTCTGGGCTTCCAGAGATCCTGTCACAGAAGGAAGGAAGGGAGGGAGGGAGGGAGGGAGGGAGGGAGGGAGGGAGGGAGGGAGGGAGGGAGGGAGGGAGGGAGAGAGAATAAAAATAAGTATAAACAATCGTTGCACTTGTTTCCTGGGTTGGTCTCATGCTGTTGATCATGGATCCGGAGTTGTGCCATAGCTCAGACGTACCCACTCATCCACAACAACCAACACAGAACTCTTTCTGACGCACAAATGAGATGTCTCTGAGGTACATTTCAGAAGCTTTGGACTTGAATTTGGACCACTCAAGAGAGGTAAATAAGAGCCAAATCAGCAGCCAACAACAAGAAGAACAAGAAGGGCTTCCAGAATACTATCTCCTGCTTGAAAAAGCAGAAAAGACCCCCAAACAGCATGATGGTATAAAATCATGATAAGCCACTTAAAATAGGGGGGCTGGAGAGGTCGCTCAGCTGGTCAAGAGTGACTGTTTTTCTTTCAGAGGATGCACCCATGTTCATTTCTCAACACCAGTGTCAGGTGGCTGAGAACTTTCTGCAACTCCACGTTCGTCTGACCTCCAAAGTTACTGGCATGCATAAGCACACACACACACACACACACACACACACACACACAATTCCTTCAAACTACAAAGAGATTTTCGATGGTAGCTATGTAGTAATTTACCTTTCAGAGGACCCCGTAATTTCCCCTCCTCTGAAGTGCACCATCCCGTATTTCATGGCTCAGGTTTTCCATATTCATTCTTTACCCCTCTGAGGCCTGTGAGCATTCAGATTTATGACAGTGGAACTAAATAACCAATAATGCAGGCGTAAAATGGAACAATGAGTGTCCACTAAGCCATGTTACAAGAACATCTCCGTCACAGTGTGCAGAGTGCCTCTATTTCATGTCCCTGTGTTATTTTTTATGTTGCATGAAATAATCATGAAATCATTGATTTGAAACACAGGAGGAGCGTTGCTTGTTCATCCCTCTGCCTGGATCTCAGGAGGTCCAGCATGAATCTCATTTGAGACTGTATCCTCCAGGGGTTTCTAGAGCTCTGTGTGTGTGTGTGTGCGCGCGCGCGTGTGCATGTGCATGTGTGTGTCAAAGCTCAGGTCTCTGGCAGCCCTGATGAAACAGGTTCAGTCACATACCTTGTACACATCAATTAAAGAGTCCACAACAGTGAAACTCTGGGAAAGGCCTTATTCAATGTGATCACATTGGAAAGAAGAACAGATAATGTAGTCTGGTGAACCCCAAGTAGAGCCTTGAGGTCCTAGTGTGAGCTTCAGGTTCTAAAGAAGGCAAGAGAGGTACATCGCCAAGCAGACTTGGTCCAAATGGAAACTGCCCATCCCTGACCCCTCACTGTCCATGCAAGATGACCTGACAGGTCAGACCTGTGTGGAGTCTCTTCCTAGGAAACAAGGTCCCCCACCCCCAGCTGGCCCCAGGCTTCAATGCTTTCCTTCCTCCAGTACAAGACTCCTAGGAAATTTTTAATTCTCTGGGGCTCATGGTTTCAACAGTTTGGCAATCAAAGGAAGGGACACAGAGAGTTCTCTTTCTAGTGTACCCTGTCCAGATGGTGACTCCAGGTTTGTGGCTATTGGTAGAATTCCTTCTTTGGGACCTTGTGTCTCCAAACCTAGAATTTCTTTGGTGGTCTTGTAAAAGACGTATCTGATCAGAATCAGTGCACAGGGGAAGTTTCCTCGTTTGGTTAAGGCAGGCAGCTGTCCTGAACCTCAGCTGCAAAATCCTTTTGCCTTAGCTCTGTGTGGACCCCATGCACAATTCCCCCTCACCCAGAAGAGCACACATACCAAGGGACCAAGGATGTTGACTTAGCATTCATAACACCAAAGTCCCATATGCATTTTTTTTTTTTTTTTTTTTTTGCCAAAGAACAAACACCTGAGAAGCCATGCATTGAAATTGCTGCCCTGGTCTCCGCACACTGAGATGACACATGTCTTTTCAACTTCTCTTTGAAGTTGCCTCTGTTTCTCAAATCTTCTGTGGGAAGATGGACTTTTGTAGTAAGAAATATCAGAGAGGTGATGGAGTAATAAGGCCTTGTTGACCTAAATAAACTCCAGAAACTCATCAAGACGGAAGCTGTAAACTGAACATGGCCCCCTAAGTTTTCCCTTAAAATATTAATCCTTTTGGAGGGCTGGGGAGTTACCTCAGTGGGTAAAGAGTTTGACCTGACTTCAATCCCAAGCCCATGTTTTCAAAAAGCCAGGCTTGGTAGTGTGCACTGGGAAGGTAGAGATAGGATCTCTGGGGCTTGCGGGCCAAGGTAGTTCCCAATCAAATAAACAAATCCCAGGACAGTCGAAACCCTGTGTTAGAATGCCAAGGTATATGGCACATGAGGAATGACAGCTAATACTGTCCTTTGACCTACACACGCATGTGCACACATATGTGTGTCTATAGGCACACATACACATATATAAACATACACAAATACACATATATAAACATACCCATACACACATAGGTATATACACATGGACATATATACACATAACAACACACATACTGTGTCATTCTTTTTTTTTTTCCTCAGCCACTCCCAGGTCTGTACTGTCTACCCAGCTGACCCACTTACCCATGTCCAAAATGGGTAAGGGTTTATAGAGGCAGGAGGAAGGGAGTAGCAGAGTAGACAGTCATTTGGGCACAGAAAAGGTTCACTTCTCTGAGACTGGATCTCTTGATGCTACATGGCACCTACCAGAGTGACTCTTCAGTAAGCAGTGGTCTACAGAGTCGGGGTGGTGACTTAGTTAGGGTTATGGTTGCCCTGATGAAACACCAGGACCAAAGCAATTTATTTAACTCAGACTTCCATATTTCAGTTCGTTGCTGAAAGCAGCTAAGGCAGGAACTCAAACAGGACAAGAACCTGGAGGCAGGAGTAAATGCACAGACCATGGGGGAGTGCTGCTTACTGGCTTGCTCAGTCTGCTTTCTTATAGCACCCAGGTCCACCAGGCAAGGGATGGCACCAACTCCATAGGTTGGGCTGTCTCCCATCCATCACTAATTAAGAAAATGCTCTACAGGGTTCCCTGCAGCCCCGTGCTACAGAGGCATCCTCTCAGATGACTCCAGCTTGTGTTAAGTTGACATAAAACCAGCCGGCACCGGCAAGGCCACAGCATAGCGGTAGAAGAAAGTTGTTGAGGGTAAGGTAGACGTTTAAGCTAGGTTCTGCATTTCAGTCAAATCTGTTGGGTGTCAGGGGGGCTGATATTAATAAACTGACTTCATGGGATGTTTTAATACTCAGAAACTGGCAGCGCTAAGGTATTCGGTGGCTGGTACATTCAGGAGGGGTGCTTTTCAAAGCAGGAGGCGAGAGAGACCACTGACAGCCTTGGCTGCCTTCCGCCTGACATCCAGATCGATGGAGAGCCATTTCCTAAGGATCGTTCCCTTCTCCGCTGAGAGGAGAGCACATATTTGCCTTCTATGTGCAGATAATTTCATTTTCAACCAGTGGATCACCACAAAGAAGGAGCTAGAGCCTCGCAGAGAAGCCTGATAGTCCGCAGCATCACGTGAGAAGCTTGGTGGTTCGAACAGCCTCGCATCCCACCTGTAATTATCCGCACCACAATGGACTTTTCTCCGGTCTGATAAAAACATGGTGTCCATGGGCATCGACTGGCATTCTCCCAGAGCAAAGCACAAGGCCACTGTTTCTCAGATTCCTTCTCCCTTTTGCTTGTATTTTGACCAGCCCTCAAACGACAGACTTGAAGATTCTCAGTCAACTCCCCTTCCTTCACTGGACAATTGAAAATTACATTTCACGGTTTGGACAAAGAGTATTAATAAATGCAATATTTTCAAACCTTATTGCTCACGGGAGAAACTTCTTTTTTTAATCACGTGGTGTTGAATTGCAACCGATGAATTCATTTCTATTTTAATTAGAAAGCTCCGGTGGTGCCGGACGACACCAGGCTGTTGCTTGCAGGTTTTGCTGGCCACTGGCAGGTGGCAAGAGCCTCATTATTCTGTGCAGGTCCCTTCCCTGGCTGTTTTAGAAGGAGCCACTAAGTTCTTTATCCTGCGGGTTAGGCCACAGCTGCGGATTATGCTAATTCTTGCTTACTTGCAAATAGTCCTGTGTTTATTTTGTGCCTCGCCAGCTGTCAACAAAGACATTTTGGAAATAATTCCCATATTTAAAGGCAGATTTTGTTCGAGGGGTCCTGCTGCGAGCCCCACTACCACCCCTTATTTGGTATACAGGGGGTTCTTGGGCTACCTCTGATGTTGAAAAACTGGGTGTGGCCCCAACCTAGGGGCAGCTCTGTTCAGTGGTCTTCTCACGTCTCTCTGTCTCCCTCACCTGTAAGTTTTGCTGAAACCAGGCCTGGTTTTCCTGTGAGAAATTTAAAACGTCACTCTGACTGGTTCTCCACGGATTGAGGAGAAATCTCGTTTTATGGTGGTTATGGAGGCTGAAGATTTCATTGCTTTCAAATCAGCGTTTGAGCAAACATCCTCTCAAATTGGAAACCCTAACACTTCCCCTCGCTGTCCCCGAGGCTTTGAAAAGCTTTCCTATTTAACCATCGCAGCGGAAAGCCAGTGACAGCATATAAGGGGATAATTGCACTCCTGATCTTACTCCCGGGTTATATCCTATTTACCTGTCCCCTTCCAGATTTTCTTTGATTTTATTTCACGGAAGAAGTAGAAGAATGTTTAATTATCCTTTTCCAACAGGTATTGCTTCATAGCAAATCAGGAAAAGTCGGCAAATCAAAAAGCATTTAATTTCCACCAGCGTTTCTTCACGTTCTCAGACGCTTTTCCGGTTAGTAGGTGAATTCAGACAAAACAATGCGTGCATAAGGAACGCTCCTGCCCCACGCCACCGAGAACGCCCTTCTATCCGTGCTTTCTCAGAAGGCTTAGAGGATTGTTTAAATTTCCCTCAAATTACATTCACAGGCTCCATCTCTGTTCCCCCCAAAACACGGTGTGAACAATGGAAGGATCCAACACATTTAAGATTCCTTTGGAAAGACACACACACACACACACACACACACACACACACACGCACACACGCACGCACGCACGCACGCACGCACGCACGCACGCACGCAGGCGCACAAGTTCCCTAATGGTCAGCGAACATGTAGATCTGATGAGCTGGCTTAAGGCAGGAATTTAATGCGGAACCCCAATTATCCCCAAGCTGCCACACCTCAAATGGTCCATTCAGTTATTGCCATCAAGGCCTGAGCAAAGCGCCAGTGTTAAAGGGGACACTTAGCAGGATCTGGTTCCCTAAAATGGGTGTTTTGTTTTGTTTTGTTTTGTTTTGTTTTTTCAAGACAGGGTTTCTCTGTATAGCCCTGGCTGTCCTGGAACTCACTTTGTAGACCAGGCTGGCCTCGAACTCAGAAATCCACCTGCCTCTGCCTCCCAAGTGCTGGGATTAAAGGCGTATGCCACCACCGCCCGGCTCCCTAAAATGTTAAAAGTGAGGAAACACAAAGTAATACCAGTGAGTCCTTGACCGTTTGAGAGTGAGGAGATGGGAGCACCCTTCCAAGTGAGGTGAGACCTAACACTGCCCAGGGGTTTACCAGGAGTCACAAATGGAGCTATACCAGTGAGGAACATTTCAAAGACAACTTGAAAACTGTTTAGAGAGTCTAGATATCAGACAGTCACTGGTTCAAATCCCACCCCTGCCACTCATCAGCTGAATGTGTCAGTATGTGAGCAGACACATGGTGAAAATAAATCCAGACCGTGGAGTATTATGCAGCACCAAAAAGGGATGAATTATCAAATCCTGAAAAGACATAGTGATGGTGATTGATAATAACGATGCCCGTGATGGTGATGATGGTGATGATGCTGAAAAGTGTGATAATGGTGGTGATGGTAACAGTGATCAGGATGGTAATATGGGGATGGTGTGATGTTGCTGCTGGTGATGATAATGATGTTGATGCTGGTGGTTGTGATGAGAGTGATAAACACTGATGTTGGTGATGGTGATGATGATGGTAGCAGTGGTCATGACAGTGGTACAGTGATGCTGTAATGATGGTGGTTATGACCAGAGTGCTCATGACTTACAGAAAGTATGTCGGAAGTAAATCACATTGTCGTCCATTCTCAACGTTCATGATACTGATGCTTTTTGTCTTTTAAATCAATCAATCTCTCTCTCTCCCTCCTCTCTTTCTGAATGCTGAGAATCAAAACTTCCTTTGGGAATATGGCCTAGGCTTGTCCTAAGCTATTGAAATTCCAGTTTGTGAACCAGTAAAGTTTCATTGTGTAGGCATTGTCATCCACGGACAAAAATGGTCCTGTGAAGAAAACGGCACTCAATAGTAAGGAGAAACACAACACCGTCCCTCTTTGTCAGGGCAACGTGGTGCTGAGCTATTAATAGAAGGCAGGCAAGCATGTCCATGTATGAATTTGACTGTTTATATTTCTTAATTCTTTGCAAGATTTTTGTCGTTGTTTGTTTTTTGTTTGGTTGATTCATTGTTTGGTTGGTTGGCTTTTGGGGGGGGGGTTGCTTTTTTGTTTTTTGAAATAGGATTTCTCATGTAGCCCTGGCTGTCCTGGAACTCACTCTAGATGAGGCTGACCTTGAACTCACAGATCTGCCTACCTCTGCCTCCTGAAAGCTGGGATTAAAGCCATGCCCTACCATTAAACATTCCATGGTATGCTGTGCCCCGTGTCGAGTGCCAGCTGCAGTATGTGGGTTGGGGACTAGCTGTGGTTCCTCGTCCTCTGCTTTCTCCCTCTCAGGGTATCCAGACTCTGACTGAACAGCACATCAGGCTAAAAGGATGAACTGGAGTCAGAATAGGTTCTGCAGGATCTGGGTCTGGCTGGGAGTGAGCCTCTGGAGAGAGAGCCAAACAGATGACCTTAGCTTGTGTGCATACCTTTATCCGGGGTTGGCTTGTACAAACATACTTTATTCGAGGTGAATATGAACCCTGGAGAGTGGGAAGGGGTTCTTAGGGTGAAGTTTCTTCAGCTACAGTTTAAAGTACTGGGGATGCCTCGTTTGCTGGGCCAGGTACTTACCGGGCCAGTTCTTATCAGGGAAAGAGGAAGTTGAACTTGTCGGTCTGCCAACCTTGTAGGTAGGTTAACCTTTTCCAGTTAGAGGGTGTGGGAGGTCAGGCTCCCCACACAAGGTCAGAGAAGGGGAAGCCCCGGCTGGTAAAAGGAATCCTCCATTTTGCCCCTCGCTCAGAGGAGCTATCTGGCCATGGTAGACTTTGACCTTAATTAGCAGGGTTTAACCACAACACTCAACATATTTCTCATGACTGCAGAGCTATATGGATGCCATTCACTACTTTTTCCACGTAATTTTGTCTTCCAGGTGTGGACTCAGGGAATTGCCCAAGTCTCCCTGCAGACCAGTGCTCAACCTCGTGCAACACAAAGTTTCGAGTTTCCTGTGCTCAGCTCAAAGGGTGTGAACACACCAGAGAGACTTCAAGAGGCGGTTCCTATGGGTCACAGCTGGATCAGCCTCCCTTGGAGTCTGTTCTCATCAGATGCATGGTCACACTGAGTAATGTCATCCAGGTAGGCTCAGAATGAAGGGAAATCTGTTAGAAAAGTACTTACCAAATGGTCTCTGTTCCAGTGAATGGGGAGGCACTGTCTCTGGTCCCCACAGGCCATCTCTGATCTACTCGGGAGTGTCTACTCCTCTCCACAGTTTTCTCAGAAGCCCAGTGTCTTAGTTTGTGCATCACTGCTGTGATTAAAAACATGACCAAAAGCAACTTGGGGAGGATAGAGTTTATTTCAGCTTAAAGGTAACCGTCTATCATGGAGGAAAGTCAGGGATGAAGTTCAAACCAGGAACCTGGAAGCAGGAACCAAAGCACAGGCCGTGGCACAGTGTGGCTTACTGACTTGTTCCTCATGGCTTCCGTGGCCTACTTTCTTTTCTCACCCTAAGACTGCCTATCTAGGGGTGGCACTGCCCACAGTGAACTGGGTCCTTAGCACATCAGTGGTTAATCAAGAAAATGTGCCACAGGCCTATCTAATGGAGGCAATCTCTCAACTGAGGTACTTTCTTCTCACATAACCGTGGCTGTGTCAAGCTGACAAAAGCTAACCAACATGCCCAAATAGGACACTCAATTTAGTAATATTGAAATGGACTTGGAAATACTAAGAATATCCCTCAGTCCTAAAGACAGAAATTATTAAAAGCAGGAAAAAAACCTTTATTATACTCACTAGTCAGTTTTTTTTTTTGATATGGTGATATGATATGACTTAATGAGATCTATGTTATCTTTCAGTCCAAGAATGTGTGACTCAGCTCCATGTCACTCTGAACTTGAGGACATTTGTTATCCCCTGGGCTGGATAGTTTTAGGTCAACTTGATACAAGTTGGAGTCGTTGGAGATAAGAGAGCCACAGTTGATCAAGGATATGCCTCTATAAGATCTGGCTATAAGACATGTTCTTAATTAGTGACTGATGGGGGAAGGCTCAGCCCATTGTGAGTAGTACCACTACTAAACAGGTGGTCCTGAGTATAAGAAAGCAGGCTGAGCAAGCCAGTAAGCAGCACCCCTTCATGCCCTCTGCATCAGTTCCTGCCTCCGGGTTCCTGCCCTGGAGTTTTGAGTTCCTGTCCTGTTTTGAGTTCCTATCCTGACTTCCTTCGACAATGAACAGAGATTTGGAAGTGTAAGCCACATAAAAATTTCTCCACTGCTGGCTTTTGGTCCTGGTATTTCATCACAGCAACAGTAACCCTAACTAAGACACACCTTGATTTGCATTCTATTTTATTTCTGTTGTGCCCCCTTAAGCCGCAATTTAGCAAAAGTCCTGCCAGAAGGGACAGACATATTTGTCGCACACTGCAGTCTCCTTTGTAACCTTGTAATTATTTACAAAAGACTGGCAGTGGTCAGTATTTCATGGGAATTCTTGGGAAAGGCTCAGCCCGATTGAATTATAAGGTGGAAAATACAAATTTAGAAAGCCAAGTCTAATCCAAACTGAATTTACGAAGTTCACAATCTTCTCTTTTTTCAAAAATTCACTCAACACCCCCGTCCCAAGAAGTCTACCTCCTGGAAAGACATATGTGACTCATTCGCAGGCCACCTTGTCTTCTATGTTCAGAGAAATCTTTCACAGTCAACCTGCTTCCCATTCCTTTCTTAATGTTTAAACTTTTGCTGACTTAAATGGATGAGGAGCATAGCATAGATTTCAGTCAGAAGAGACCTGTACATGAATAAAAGAGAATAAAGATTGTAGCCCCTGGGCAAGACAATTATAAGAGAAAATATGAAAAGGGAATTGTTGTGAACTAAGAGAGCAGAAGATATTGGTAGCCTTGGTCTAAACACATCTGAGGATGTGAGTAGAGACAGGAACCTCCCCCCCTAAGACTTCTTCCAACCACGTCAGAGTGCATTTCACGTTTCTCAGTGGTAGTAGCTCCATGACTATGACATAGTGGATCACCTGTATAAGCCTCGTGATTGGCTTCTTCATGTTCCCCAGCATCGCCCTCTCATATAGGATTGTCCCTAGGCAGTTGTAAGGACCAAGCAGAGCAATAGAGGTAGCTGTTGCTATAGTTTCCAGAACACCAAGCTGACTCATGCAAGCCATGGGGAGAATCAGCTTCACCACCAATGCCCACCCCGGGTCTTGCTAAAAAGGGGATTGTATTCTGGTAGCTCTGATTCCCCAGTGAGCTGCTGACACCAGGATCCTAGCGGCCCTCGGTATGTGAACTTACGTTTAAAGACTTGCGTAGACTCTCTCTCTCTCTCTCTCTCTCTCTCTCTCTCTCTCTCTCTCTCTCTCTCTCTCTCTCTCTCTCTCTGCCTCCCCCCCCTCTCTCTCTTGTAAATTAGTTTTTCAAGTTAGCATGCAAAGAAATGGGTTGCACTATGGCACTTCCATACAATGTCACATCGGGAGCATGTGGGAAGAGAATTAGGGACAGAAGGAGAAGCCACACTGAGTTCTTACATCACCAGTCCAGAAGTGAGGGACACCACTTGCATTTATAGTTCTTTGGCCAGAAGTGGTCTCATGACCTCAAAGAAACATACAAGACTTGGGGGAAGATATAAGATATTTGAGGGGTACAAGTTGCCCCTGCCACACACTCAGACGTTCTGGGTCTTGTCAAAACATCTTCTGGGGGGCTGGAGAGATGGCTTAGTTGTTAAGAGTACTGACAGCTCTTCCAGAGGTCTTGAGTTCAATTCCCACCAATCACATGGTGGCTCACACCATCTGTAATGGGATCCAATGTACTTTTCTGGTGTGTGTCTGAAGACTGCTATAGTGTACTCATGTAAATAAAATAAATAAATCTTTTAAAAAAATCTTCTGATGGTTCTACTAGGCCACCGTAAGATCTGACAAACAGTTATTAATTCTTACCTGGGGACTTTACACCCTGGCTGCCTTCCCATTAGTTCTATCAAGCTGACTAATCTGAGTAGAGAAAAGTATTAAGACACACACAGGAGAATAACACCAAAGGGCATGGGAGTAAAAGCTGAACTCCAGAGCCTCTGGCCACTTTGTGAACTTTAAGAAGAGAGTCATTTGAGCAAAGGCTTCCCTGACTTCAACAATTGGTAGCACGTCTGTGGGCTTGGCTTCTTTCACCTCCCCTTGGCTCTCCCACTAGCGTGTGTAAGAGGGAGGCTGAACTCTGCCTCAAAGCATTTAAGTGTTAGTGGGGAAGCCTTTGTCAGATCTTGGTCCCTAGCTGCCTCCTGCCAAAGAGACATGTGCTGAGTCAAAAGCTCTTTAGCACTCCTAGGAATCTCACTTCTTCCCAGACCCTCACGTGGCAAAGTGAGGTTTGCATCCTGGGCTGAGATGCATGAACAAGAAGGGTTCTACCACTCCCTACACTTGCCACAAGCTCAAGGGCACTACTAGTTCCTGCCGTTATCACTAAGCTCTGAACCCCTCCCTCATTGGCCCTTTGCTATGTGTGTGCTGAGTAGAGACCACTCCCAGGGGACCTATAGATCCACGGAACTGTATTTCTAACCTCAAAGAGAATATCTTTTGTATTGTGTGGACAATTAAAAAGCGTATGGTTTAGTCAGGAAATATATACCGGGCAGTGGTGGCACATGCCTTTAATCCCAGCACTTGGGAGGCAAAGGCAGGCAGATTTCTGAGTTCGAGGCCAGCCTGGTCTACAGAGTGAGTTCCAGGACAGCCAGGGCTATACAGATTAACCCTGTCTTGAAAAAAAAAAAGTTAAAAGTCAGGAAATAGAGGTGGGACATCTGGGAGAAGAAAGACACATGGTACCTGAGCACAGGTAGCCAGCCATGTGGCAAAATGTAGGTTGAAATAATTGTATTATTTTAGTTATAGTCTAGTCAGAGTGGAGCCTAGCTATATGGCCAAGGTGTTTGTAAATGTATTTTGGATCTGAGTCTTAGTTCTAGGAGCATAGGGCTGGGAGGAAGAACCAGGGTTAACTACAACATCAAAAGAACACTCAGAGAACAGCAGAATACGATCCAGACAGCAGTCATTATAACACAGTGAAGAAGAAGGCCAAAAAATTTCATGTCAATGCTATTAACATCATTTTAAACAGCATGGAGAGATGATGCTTCTAGTGCATTGGTTTTTAATAGATGAATGAGTCCAATCTTCCAAGAACAACGGAGTAAAATCTGCTTCTGAGGGTTCCCACCCACGGCTTATGAATACATATCTTTATTTCGTGTCTAAAACAAACAGGAGAAGCTAAGAGACCAACATATTAACCCAGTTGTTTCTACTGGAAACGTAAGTGATTTTTCTTCCTTTTATGTCTCTTAAGTTTTGTTTCTCTGTGATAAACACACATAACTTTTATAGCTGTGGATGCCTCCATTAGTAGATCATGCTGGTTAGTTTTTTGTCAACTTCTTACAAGCTAGAGTCACCTGGGAACAGGGGACCTCAACTGAGGCACTGCCTCCCTCAGATTGGTTTATAAGCAAGTCTATGGGACATTTTCTTGACTGGAGACTGCTGTAGAAAGCCCCAGCACACTGTGGGCAGTGACATCCCTGGACAGGCTGAGCAAGCCATAGGGAGCAAGCCAGTTATCAGCATTCCTCTATGGCCTCTGCTTCTGTTTCTGCCTCCAGGTTCTCGCTTTGAATTTCTGCCCTGATTTTTCTCCATGATAGACAACTGCAAGCTGAGATGAACCCTTTTGTCCTCTGGTTGGTCTAGGTGAGGGTTTTACCATAGCAACAGAAGGGCAAACTAGGATATTGATAAAAACAACTTGATAATAGTTGACAGTGAGCACAAATGCTCTGCAGAGTTTATGTCAACCATTCACACATCAGCCACAACCTGTATCTGTCTGGAAACAACTCCCATGCAACCTCAAGGCAGGTAGAACACCAATCAGGACAATACACCGTGCTGTCTCTAAGGTGCCAACAGGCAAAATTATCATAGTCCCAAGTTTTTTGTTTTTTTTTTTTCATTGCATTTAATTTTGGAGCAGAAAATCGGGCCTGATTTATCAGGCTCTTTCTTATTACTGATTAGCAAAACATCCAGTGATAGAGACGTGAATATCACATCTGCACTTGCTTCCCGAGCAACGAACGGCTCTGTCTCGCTGACTGTGCGTTTCCTTTCTGTCCTCATCAGATGCAGCTCCAAGGTTCATCTCCGTGACACGCGGATGCCAGATGCTCTTCCTGATTTGAATTTCAAACTCCACAGCAACAGTCATCCAACCGTGCCCATCGCTTTCCAACAAGCAGGTCTAGACCCTGACTCCATCTTAAGCTCCACGGTGGCCTTCAAGAGTGGCCTCCACAGCTGCTAGCCTGCCACTCTGTCTGACCACCACTTGGGGGACTATTTCGAGTGTCTTCTACTGCATGTGATGACGGTGTGATAGCATATGCAAATTGCTGCTGTGTGGGAACAGCCTCCAGAGACCCTGGGGACAAGACCTGGCAATGTCCCTCTTGCTTCAACCTGTGCTTTTGATTCCTCTGTCAGATATCAATAGCAAGCTAGCCTCCTGAGATGGGAGTCAGACACAGAGTTGTTACAACAACTCTAAGGAGTTGTTATAGTCAAGTGTCTTAGCCATCAAGACTTTTCACAATCTGACTCTCCGTCTAGGCAGAAACCCATTGTTGTAGGTTGAAGGCTTGTGCTCATCCCAAACTCACATGCTGATAACTGACCTCAGAGTGACAGCATTAGGAGATGAGACCCTTATGGAGATAGTTGAGTTAAGATGCAATCATGAGAACAACATTATGAACTAACCAGTACCCCGGAGCTCTCTTGACTCTAGCTACATATGTATCAAAAGATGGCCTAGTCGGCCATCACTGGAAAGAGAGGCCCATTGGACTTGCAAACTTTATATGCCCCAGTACAGGGGAACGCCAGGGCCAAAAAGTGGGAGTGGGTGGGTAGGGGAGTGGGGGTGGGTGGGTATGGGGGACTTTTGGTATAGCATTGGAAATGTAAATGAGCTAAATACCTAATAAAAAATGGGGAAAAAAAGATGCAATCATGAACGGGAAGCCCATCGTCCGGCCATGTGTCCCATGATATTCTATGCCCAGCCTGTGATTCCAGTAAGGCCAACTCACAGGAAAGTGCCCACCAGTTTTTAATCCATAAATAAAATGTCTTACATGTATTATAGTTTGCACTTACCTGGTTGTCCTAGTTGATCTTGTCAACTGGACACAACCTACAGTCATGTGAGAGGAGATGGCCTCAACTGAAGAATTACCTAGATCGGGTTTGTCTGTGGGGGGTTGTCTTCATTACTATTGACATATTAGGGTCCAGCCCACTGTAGGTGGTGCCGTTTCTTGAGCAGGTGTTCCTGGGCTGTGTAAAGAAGCCAGGGAAGCATGAGCTTGAGTGAGCCAGCTAGCAGTGTGCCTCCACGGTTTCTGCCTTGAGTTCCTGCCTTAAATTCTCTCAACCATGGACTGTGACCTGGGTGTGTAAACCAATTTGCATTTGAACAGAGTTGTTTATCACAGCCATATTAAAGTGGTATAAGGACCGTAGAAATCCTGAAGAAGAAATTGTTAAATTACCATAGAATGCATTAATGACTTCTCCAGGATCTCTCTCGTACTCACTCTGACTCCACCCCTGAAGATGCTCTCCTAACACCATCTATTGGGTCAGCATTTAAACATGTGAATTTGGAGACTTCTGAACAAATGCCAGGTCCCATTCGCCAACTGGAGCTCACATTTATTCCCCACAGAAAACTAAAGGACAAACACACTAAGGCTTGGGCTACCAGAATGATTAAGTGTCTTGGGGTCTTCCGGATGATATTTTCCTTCTTCCCAGACTTCAGCCACAGGATTCCAAAATCCATTAGTGACTGATGCTGGAGACAGAAGAGCTGAGAGACAGAGTCCAAGGGGCTGAGGAAGCCACTGCCAATTCTCCTCCTTGCACAGACCCAGACTGTCTTCCCATCTGTGTTGTTCAGTCTCCTCCAAGCAAGGAAGTGAGCATAGACCCTCCTGAGTACCATGGAGCAGCAGAAAGGATGAAAATCAGAGCAGAGCTGAGCCCTGGTTTCCTTGTTCCCCTTTGTGACACTCAAGTAGTTTAACTTGCCAGGACCACATTATGTAAAGAGCATGAACTAACACGCCTCTTAAGGGGAACTGCATCCTAGTGTTAGCATCAAACGGCATGTGGTGGGAGATTGTCAGTAATTGACTTTTCCAAGTATCCATGGGTCCATTCTGTCCCCAGTGCTTCTTCTGGGAAAATGACCAAGTCTTTCCAGTTATAGAACAACATGAGGCAGCCACTGCCATGTCAATTTTAAATCAGCTTTGATGCAGGCAAAAGAACACCAGTCCACTCGGTAGAGCCTTAGAAAATTCTGTTTGCGTGTGTATATACATGTATGTGCATGTGTGTGACTATGTGAATGGTATGTGCACGTGTGTGCATGTGCGTGTATGCCTGTGTGTATGTGCATGTGTGTACACTTATGTGAGTGGATACGTATTCATGTGTATGTCTGTGTGTGCATTTGCATGGATACCTGTGTGCATCTGTGTATGCATGGCCATGTACATAGATGTGTACTCGTGTGCATTTGCATGTGTAGCACTTGTAAGCATCTGAAACTGAACCAGCATTTTTTTTTTCTCTACTTTGTTGAGATCTCACTTCTTTACGATGTCAATATCCAATATGGTCCCTGTAAAAGTGGTTATTGAACACTTGGGATGGGTCTGACCCAAATTGGGTCTCTATACGTATGTATTTCACACTGGGTTACTGAGATCTAAAATAAAAATGAAAAAAAGGAAGTTATATTTATATGATTACATGCTGAAATGAAACATTTAGCTATAGGTTTAAGTAGTATATATTAATAAAATCAATTTTACCTGTTTCTGTTTCTGTTTTTCTACTTATGTTTGTGACTCGCATTAGACAACACTGTTCCCCAAGAATGTGAACTTGTGAAGCAGAAATTGCATAGAAAACTCTTGTATCTCACATTTAAATTTCCAAGAAGGCAATTCAGATTGGCTTACAATCTGTTACGATTAGCTACTTAACTGCAGGCCTGATGACCCCACATGGTAGAAGGTGAGAACAGACTCTTGCAAGTTGTCCTCTGAGAGACACACACACACCACCACCACCACCACTACCACCACCACCACCATCACCACCACCACCACCACCAGCAACAGCAGCAGCAGCAGATACAATAAGAATATTTTTAAAATAAAAAATAAAATTTAAGCCATGGGGCCTCAGTTCTTGAAGACCCAACCAGACATTCTGATATCATTGTTTATCTGCCCCCCACCCCATCCCCATCTTAGCCACTAGCCAGTCATCTGAAAAATGATTATTCTAAGGTTAAGCAGGCTAGCTGGAGCTGCTTGGTTGCTTCTAGAAATGTGTGCTATTGTGTCTATGTTTTTAATGAATAAGTGGCAGCAACATATTTGTGTTGATACTTAAGCTTCCTTTTGATGAAGAAATTTCAAACTTCTTGAGGTAGATAGATATAACCACTTGTTTAATCTCAGGACAAAATGAGAAGCACATACTGACTGTTTCTGTCCTAGCTACTAGACAGAGCTGAAGAAAATACGCTGTATCTGCACCTCAGATACATTGCAACTAGGGTTAGAGCTGAGAGAAAGGTTATCACCCAGAGTTTGCAAGGCCCTGGAGTGACACCCAGTACAGCAACAAAAACATTCATCAAAAGGTAAGATGTTTCCTGCTCATTTTTATCCCTCTCTGAAACCCACAGAAGCTTAGAATCCTATTAATGAACCAAAGGTACAGAGTACAAAGAGATACAAATTGGGCTATAAGAATTTAATGAAATTTGAAGAAAGTCTATTTTCCCAGGTGGTCAGGATGAAGACCACTTGCTTCTTTTACAGAGGACCCAAATTCAGTTCTCAGCACCCACATAAGGAGGCACACAACCGCCTTTAACTCTTGCTTAAGGAGATCTGTCGCCCCCTTCTGGCCTCCATGAGAATCTACACATATACTTATACACATACACATACATACACATATACATAATTAAAAATAAAAATATAGCTTAAAATAAATATATACTTATATCCACAATAAAATCTACCACCCCACAGTGTAGTGGTCACTAATTTTAATATATCATTGAAGATGGCCAGAAAAGTTCCTACTGCCTTGTGTCTACTAAGGAGCAAGCATGTTTCCTTGTGTTCACCGGGGCAGAGCCTGGACCATATGCAAATGCATTGCCATTGTAACCAATCACACCTCGGTAGCAGAAGTGGAAACATGAAGGCCTTTTACTTTTATGATGTAAATACTCTCACCTCTTCGCTTTGAAGCCACTCATCTCTGTTGATTCTAATTCCCTTTTCCCCCCAGAGTGTTTCTAGTCTATTGTTAGATGTGAGCTTCACTGTTGCAGAGTGCCCAAGTTTGATGTGGTTATTAAAATGGTGCCGATATAAATTACCATAGCGACAAACACAAATTCATAGCCCAATTTATCCTGTGGGGGCTGAAGTCTTCTACAGCTCTTGGAAAAGTACAGAGCAGATGAAGCAAAGACTCAGAGGCTCAGATACCCATCATCGTTAACTGATAATAAAGCCCCGGCAGCCTCCAGTAATGGACAACACAAGCCATTTCTTCTGATGGCCTGAGTGTGAGCCCATCTTCACCTGTGTGGCATGTGTTTATGTCCATCATACACGGGCTACATTCTGATGACCTTGGAGAAGGAAATATCCCCACCACAGCAAAGGACTCTCTCTGTCTCTTTTACTTGTAATTATTTCAGGCTTGACTGATAGCCATGGGGTCTCTGTCCCTTAGTAATTAACATGAATCTAAACAGTAAAAAGGACAGACACCAAAAGAAGGACAGATCCCTTGCACCAGACAGCAAATACAGTGCTAAATATAGCTGAGGAAAATATATGGTTGGGGGGTGGGGGCTCTTCTCAGTCCCGTCCCTGTTTGACAGGCACATAGATCTCTTGTTGCTCCCTCATCCAAGTGCAGAAGTTAAAAATAAGAGGTAACACCTGTGTTCTTAAGCAGCATTCTCTGGTGACAACGGCTTTCAAGGGACCGGTGTATTTTTGGATAGGCACACTGAGACATCCCTTAAGCAAAAAAAAAAAAAAAAAAAAAATCCTCGGGAGGATTTAGGGTTGCTTCCAGCAGGAGAGCATTTGTGAGTTTATCCTTCCCTGTGTGTGATTGTGGACAATGTTAGAAGACAGATCCATCCCTGCATGTCCTTTTCCCAAGACTTTGTTCCATGGCTGAGGACTCTATGCCCTTAATATCAAACGCTAACGGGTCCCAAATAGTGAAAATCCCACCAATTCTCTAGGTGTGAATTTGAAGGGGGAAAAACTCATCTTTCTCCTATCAATGTTGGGAACTAAACACTATTTTTATTTATGTTTGTATGTGTGTGTGTGGGGGGGGGGTGCATGTGCAGGCACATGTGTGCGTATAGGTGTGCCTGTACATGTGTGTGTATAAGCATGTGGAGTCCCTAGGTTCGTGCCAAGTGCCTCTCTTGATCATTCTCCACCTTATACATTGAGGGATGGTCTCTCACTGAACATGGAGCACACGATTCTGACTTCTCTGGCAGCCAGGACTACAGGTGGACCACAACACCCACACGGCTTTTAAGCGGGTTCTAGGTTACCCATTCAGCACCCTCCCAGCCCTGGGAGAAAAAAAATTAGAAGTGTTGCCTGAAGGAGCCATACTTGCATTAGCTCAAAATAGTTTTTACTTCCTTATGTTGTTGGCACACTTTCAAACACTAGAGATTCATAATATAAACAATCCAACAAACGCTTTTGGAGAGATGGCTCAGCACTTAAGAGCACTAGCTGCCCTTTTGGAGGACCCAGGTTCAATTCCCAGGGCCCACATAGAGAGGCAGGGGAGAGAAAGGGGGAAAGAAAAGACAAAACTGAAAAATAAATATAGAATCCAAGCTGAAGGGCGAAGGGAAACGGACTCTGGCAGATGTCATGTAGAAAAAACACCTTAGATGCCAACCCAAACTGCAGTTAGAAATCAGCGAAGTTACAGGAGCCAAAAACCAAACACACAAAGGATGTTTGTTTCTGTGCATTAACTTGATCTATTGCAAAAAGAAATGAAGGAGACACTCCCATTTACAGTACCTTCAAAGAGGGGTAAATTTAACCAAACAGGGAAGAATTCATTGTGCCAAAAACAAAAACACTGGTGCAATTTTTTTTTCCTCATTTGAAAAACAGGGAGAAACATTTCATTCATTTGGAGGACTCCAATAAAGAGTTTATCAAGCACACACACATAGCGACTCTAAAAGGCTCTCGAAAGATACTGAACAAGTTATAATGTCAGCTGTTTCTCTCTCTCTCTTTTCTTTCTTTCTTCCTTCATTTCTTCCTTCCTTCCTTCCTTCCTTCCTTCCTTTCTTTCTTTCTTTCTTTCTTTCTTTCTCTCTCTCTCTCTCTCTCTCTTTCTTTCTTTCTTTCTTTCTTTCTTTCTTTCTTTCTTTCTTTCTTTCTTTCTTTCTTTCTTTTTTTCCAAGCCAGGTTTCTCCACCCAACCCTCACTCTGGCTCTGAAAGGTAGGGAGAGATCTAGAATTATAGCAACAATGAAACAAGAGCCTCAGAGAAGCAACTCTGAAATAAGAGTCCGAGAGATAAGAGAGGGCCTTCATTCTGCATCTGCTGAGACTGGTGATTCCCCCCTCCCTCACCAGTCATCTTGTAGGTTTTACATAAACCACAATGGCCACTATAAAGTGACATTTCAAGATCCAACCTTGGTCCAGGTAGGAAAAAGAAGGTTTCAGCTTTCTCCATTATACATCGACTCAAAATGAAGCACCTCAAGAAGCAAAGATAACATCAGCCACAATATAATTCTCCCTTTCTTGTGCAGAAGTATTGGAAATACCAATGGAGCAGGGGGGAGTAAGTTTGAGAATCTCATGCAGGGGAATGCTCCTTTTGATGGAGTATTTCCCTGCAGCTTGGAGGCAGGTGAAAATGTTTCCCTGGGAAAGAAAAATCAGTCTTTTTGATTTAAAGATGCATGGCTGGAGGGGCTGGGGATGTTTCTCTGTAGCTAGAATTCCTGCCTAGAACTGATGAAGCCCTAGGTTTGATCCCAGGCACCACATGCTCCTGGCATGGTGATGGAATCCCCATACTAAGAAGTGGAGGCAAGAGGATCAGGCTGGGCGTGGCGGTGAATACCTTTAATCTCATCAGAGGTAGGCAGATCTCTGTGAGTTTGAGGCCAGCTCCGCCTGCGAAGGTAGTTCAAGGACAGCTAGGGCTCTGTAGAGAGAGCCTGCATCAAAATAATAACAAGAACAAAAGGATCAGGATTGTTAAGGTCATCCTCAGCTGTATAATGAGTTTGAGGCCAGCCTGCGCTACATTAGTCTCTGTCTCCAAGAAAGAGAAGACAGAGTGGGGAAGAGGGGGGGGGGGAGGAGGAGGAGGAGGAGGAGGAAGAGGAGGAAGAGGAGGAAGAGGAGGGGGAGGAGGAAGGAGATGAGGACAGAGAGAAGGAGGGAGAGTAGGAGGGAGAACCTTGGGGCTTCTGAGATAGTAATAGGTTTTCATTAGACAGAGATGGGTAGAAAACAGGCTTGAAAGTCCAAAGACTATGGGCTGGAGGATTTTAGCATAAATACTTCCTTTTCAATGTCACAAGGCAGGATTTCTCTCCTTGCTCTTATTCAGGGCCAATCTGTCACCTGAGGTCTTATGTCATAATCCAATAGGGTGGCTCACCTTGATTTCAGCATGAAAAATGGCTTTTTCCACGCTGCCTCCCTAGAGAGGGAAATGGGTTTGAACTTGTGACATGCAACAGAGTAGTCATCTTGCTGAGTGATGGGGGATGGCAAAGGTTAGCGTGGGCGGTCAGAGCCTGTGCTTGCATTGACTCTGCAGGGACTTTATGGCTCCCCTCCAAACCTAGAGCATGCATATTCCTACCATGTGGGAAGCAATGTTGTATTTAAAAGCAGTTGGGTGGAAGTGAGTGTAGAGAGATTGCAAATGCAGAAAGAGGAGGCCCCGCCTGGAAAATCATTATCCACCTCTTCCCCTTTGGAGGGAGGAAAACATATCTTCAGTCTAGCAAGTGTTTGCAGCTCTACATGGAAACCGGGTGACGCTGTAAATAGGTTCTGGTTCGTTAAGGCTGACGCACAGTGATTGCAATTGATTAACAGAAGGCAGACATTTACAACAGTGTGGTCAATACAAGAAACGGGAAAAATTCTGAGCTTCCCATGGCAACATTTGGGATGTTTTATTGTACCAGAGGGCCTGGAGGTTCCTCCTTGGAGGCCTCGCTCTCCAGTTTTCCTGTCAAATTTTGGAACCGGCCACTAGGCATTGCTCCAATAACCTCTCTGTTGCTTAAGAGAGCCACACATGCCTCCTGCCACTTGGGCTGAAGAAGCTTAATTCAGACAGCACAGACATTCATCATCTGGTCAAGGGAAATAGATGCCCCGTTCTCAGAGCTCATTAGATATTTCAAGGTCCAAAAGAAAAAAAAAAATAAGATTCAGGAAAATGAATTATCAACATGCTGTAAAACTGGCCCTAAACCTTCGAAGAGCAAACGCAAACCGATCAAAGAAGCCAATTTTCTCCTGATAGCCTATTTGTCCGCCCAGTTCTTCCCTACTGTTGATGTTGAGTTGTTTGTTTTCTGGTTTTTCAAGACATGTTCTCACTGTGTTGCCCTGGCTGTCCTGGAACTCACTCTGTAGAACAGGCTGGCCTTGAACTCAAGGATGTGCCTGCCTCTGCCTTTCAAGTTCTGGGATTAAAGACACGTGCCACCATTGCCTGCCCCCTTTGCTTACAAGAGGTATTTGGGGATTTGGGTTTGAGTTTGGTTTTTGTTCTTGTAATTTTATTGCAGTATCCCACTTCAAATTTTTTATTCCGCATTTTCTGTTTATTTTTTATTTAATTTTATCTTTTATCTGAATGCCCAAAGTGGTGAATTCTTTAAAGACTATGGAACTTTTAAGTTGGACAATGTTTTACATCAGGATACAAACATGAAACTCTAGGGAACAGGTTTCCATTTTTAAAGTATTGGGATAGATAGATAGATAGATAGATAGATAGATAGATAGATAGATAGATAGATAGATGGCTCAGAGGTTAAGAACATGTGCCACTCTTGCAGAGGTCCTGAGTTCAAATCCCAGCCCCTACACTGAGTACCTCACAACATCCTGTAATCTCAACTATAAAGGAGCTGACTCCTTATCTCCATGGGCACACATGCACATGTAAACACACACACACACACACACACACACACACACACACACACACACAAATAAGAAATTAAAATAAAATCTAAAAAAAAAAAAAAAGCATGAAATTATTTACCAAAAGAATGCATTTAGAAAAAAACATGAAAAACTTGGACAAACCACAGGTCTCTTATCCATCCCAAGGATTTGAGGCTCAGGAATTAAAAACAAGCAAATGTCTGGACCTAAGGTGTTCTTCCTGCTTAGACATCAACTGACCAGGAAATGGCTTCCTGGAGCAGAGGGTTTGTGCACAGACAGTTACTGCCCCTCCCCCAGCCATTGGCCCCATTGATCTGTAGTAGGCTAGGGCATCCATTGCAGGCCAAGTTCCCTGTGTGGCTCTGTTTCAATCAAGTTAGGTATAGCACTCACACAGTGGGCTCACATTCATTTAAATGATGCTGGGGTGAATGGTGACTCCCCACTCCAAAGTCTCAGAGGACCCTCTTCCCAGAGGCATTGCTGCTCCATAATCCTTCCAGATGGTTCTTTTCTTCTGCCCTCTTGAGTTGTCTGCATGCATGCTCTGATGAGAATTCTACTGGAGACCTTATGCCGATGTCCTCAGCTCTCCCCCCTGTGATATTCTTCTGACCGCCAGTTCATTGCCTGGGACTTAGCTCCTTCTTCCTATGATGGGCAGTATGATAGCTAATCTTGGCTGTCAACTTCAATAGTTCTGTGATTAAAATAAGATCTGTGCATGTCTGTGTGGGTATACAAGCATGGTTCCTGAAAGAGTTCATCAGAGGAGGATTGACTTTCCCCCAGAGTGAGTAGCAGATCAGGATAAAAGGCTCTAAGAGAAAGAGACAGTACTGCTGTGGCATGCCTATCTTTTTCCCTTGCTGCTGAATGCATCTACTCTGCCTCTGTTGGCACAGCTGTAGCATCCTTTGCCAGCATAAGAACCCAGCGTCTGTGGCTTTTCACCATACACTGAAGACCAGCAGCTCTCCAGGAACCTTTCAGGCCTTCAGCACCAGACTTGGGCTATTCATCTCAGGCTTTCAGACTCCCTGGCAGGTGGCCATCGTTGGACTAGCAGGCCTTACCACGTAAGCCAATACAATCTAATACAGTGGTTCTCCGCCTTCCTAACCACCATTTAATGCAGTTCTCCATAGTATGCTGACTCTAAATCATAAAATTATTTTGTTGCTACTTAATAATTTTATAATTTTGCTACAGTTATGAATTGTAATGTAAATATGATACGCAGGACATCTGATATGTGATCCCAGAGGAACTGTGACCCATGGGCTGAAAACCATTGATCTCTCTCTCTCTCTCTCTCTCTCTCTCTCTCTCTCTCTGTGTGTGTGTGTGTGTGTGTAATCTAATAACCCATCATATAGTTTCTAGTCTGAACTGATACTAAATGATCTGTTCTGAAGAGTCATGAGTTATGTGACACTTTTCCCAGGAATATACTATACACACACACACACACACACACACACACACACACACACACACACACACCTACTCACCCCAGATAGGGGACCCATGTCAAACCAAAGCAGCAGCTGCACAAAAGGCTGAATTTTTACTGGGTATCTTAGTTAGGGTTTCTATTGCTATGATAAAACGCCATAACCAAAAAGCAAGTTGGGGAGGAAACAGATTATTCAGCTTACACTTCCACATTGCTGCTCATCACCAAAGGAAATCAGGACAGGAACTCAAAGGAGGCAGGGCAGGAACCTAGACACAGGAGCTGATGCAGAGGCCATGGGGGTGTGTGCTACTTACTGGCTTGCTCCCCATGCTTGCTCAGTTTGCTTTCTTATAGAACCCAGGACCACCAGTTCAAGAATGGCACCACCCACAGTGCCACTGGGCCCTCTCCCACCCATCACTAAGAAAATGCCTTATGGCTGGATCTCATGGAGGCATTTTTGCAATTGAGGCTGCTTCCTCTCTGATGATTCTAGCTTGTTTCCAGTCAACACAAAACCAGACAATACACTGGCATGACTTACAGCCAGGTTGACCAGAGTCTCCTCTCCAAGTAGGCGTTGACTGTTAACAACACTGGAGCAAGGTCCTTGGGACTCTTGTGAGTTTCAGTTTTTCCCAGATGGTTAAGCTTGCTTTGCCACTGGAGTCTCCAGGCTCTTGAAGGGAGGGTTGCACTAAAGAACAAGCTGCCCCATAGCACAAAGAGTCCAGTTCTGTGCCCAAATTACATCCACTCCACTCACTGGGTTATAGCTGTCTGTGAGTGCTGTTCAAAGTATCTCCTTCTTGCACAGTGGTTCCATCCCAACACACTATTGACTTTAGTTCAGCAAAAGTGTTTATTAGTTCTTTTTCTCTGACTTTAAGCTGCGCTAGTCATTGTTCTTAGTGAAATATTGTATATCACAGCTATTATTCTTTGCTGACTACAGAGTAACGGGGATGCCATCTATCCTGTGAGCGTCAGGAGGAAACCCTGCCCATCCATCCTTCACTACTTCCCCTCACCGGAGACCCTGGTCACCCTGCCGCAGCGATCGATTCTTTCTTCATCACCTCACCATGGGCTGCTCGCCCATTTCTGCACCTCTCAGACATCCATTCTCACAGTCTCTGGTGGGCTTCTGAGAATGAAACACCTGGAAGAAAGCAAAACATAAAGAATAAGAAAAATCTATACTAGGCTTTCAGTCTTCACAATTCCCAAGCTTTGCAAAAATAAAATCATAAACACACACACACACACATATATATATATGTGTGTGTGTGTGTGTGTGTGTGTGTATGTATATATATACATATATATGTGTGTGTATGTGTGTGTGTGTGTGTGTATATATATATATATATATATATATCAACTCTAGGAGTCCCCCAAATGACCCAGATTGTTGTGCTTGCTATGCATTTCTATGTGTGTATGTGCGTGTGTGAACAGTGTCTCTCTGTGTCTGTCTTCATGTATGTCTTTATACATCTTTGTATGCTTCTGTGCTTATATGTGTATGTGTCTGTGTGTATATACGCGTATGTTGAGTTTGTCTGTATGTGGATATATGTGTGTATGTATGTGTGTACTTGTATATGTACTAGTGTGATTTGTATATATACGAATGTATGTCTTTGTGTATGTGTGTACGTATGTGTGCCTGTGTGTATGTATGTGAGTAGATGTGTCTACCTGTGTGCATGTGCATAGGCTTATGTGTATGTGTGTACATATGTGTGTGTGCATGTGTTTGTATGTGAGTGCATATGTATGCACATGTGTTCATGTGTATACGTGTGTGTTTGTATAGGTGTGCTACCACTCTCAGGAGGGTCTCTGCATCTCTGCAGGGCTGCCTCATGGGTAATGAGGCTCTCACCACTGCACTGTTGGCTGAGAATGTGGAACCTGCAGAGTCTAAAGTGGCCAAATTAAGCCCTGCTGGGTCTTTCCTCTCCACCATCAATCCACATACTTTCACAGAAGCGTGAGATGTTCCTGGGGTAAAATCAGTGTTCACAGAAAGCACGAACAAATCGAACACGCACGAGCACACACACACACACACACACAGGAACACACACACAGGGACACACACAAACACAGGAACACACACACAGAAACACACACTCTCACACACACAGGAACACACACACACATACACACATACACACACATACACACACACACACACACACACACACACACACACACAGGAGCACACACACACACAGGAGCACAAGTTCATGTTTACTTCGAAGGCACCAAAGAGAAAACAGACTCTGGCTTTATAGAGAAAAAAGATTATCAATATTTTGAGCTTAACAGAAATAATACTAGTATGTGCCTGCTTGACCACACTGCCTAAGCAGAACTGAGGGGTGGCAGTGGGGTTGGCTCTGCTGAACTTACTGCACTGGAAGAGGCCTTGGTGTTTGAATCTCTAACAGCATGGAGGCTTGGATGAACCTATAGGCCAGCATTCACCATGCTTCTCACAAAACAGAAATCACACTCAGGACCCTTAACTACAAAGCTGTGGGTGAGTCTTTACATTACTCACTGGCCTCCTACAGACCCTTACTAAGGTATAATAATTATGGTTAAGGAGAAATTCATTCATTCACCTTTCTTCTCCCCTTTTGTTGCCTCTGTCTTCTGTCTCTGCTCTCCTGTATCTCTCTGCCTTTCTCTGACACTCCTTCCCCTCCCTCTCTCCTCTCTGACTCTTCTCTCTTCTCTCCTCCCTCCCTCCATCCCTATCTCCAATCAAAATAGACTATGCTTCAAACCATGACATGACACTGAAATACCAGACAGTGTGTGTTGGATGGCGCTGAGGATCATATGTGCAGGTAAGACTCTGTTGGCTGCAGAAACGTTCAAAGGAAAGGGAGAGGAAGATGTGATTGGACTCAAGGACTTTTCTACTGGTGACATGTTTTTGTATTTCCTGTCCCTTTGGCAGGGGCTCCAAGTGACCCTAATGGCAGAAAATAAGCATCTCAGATAAGCATAAAGTGCAGATGCTGTGCGTGGATGCATGGTGCGTGGGCACTGGGAGCTGCTAGGAAGAGAGGCAGGTGGATTCTCTGAGGTCAGCACAGACTTTCAGCTGTCCATTCAGAGTACAGTGATTTAGGGCGAAGGATTTTCCAAGGAGAAATTGATGGGCAAAAAGTAATATGGCAGCTGCAAGGTCAGCCTCTTGGGAGGGTGTCACATTCCTGCTTTCCCACAGAATGTGGCTGCTTCCAGAACGTCAGCCTCATTGTGTGGCCAGTGGCTTCCATCACCTCAGGGATAAGGATGTTGTTAGCTTCTCAGACAGCATTTCTCTGCAGCCATGGGGGTGGGGGGGCTGAGTGTGGGGTGTGAGTGTGTGTGTGTGCACGTGTGTACACATGCCTGAGTGTGGATACACCATGGAAATCAAAGGATGACCTCCTTGTCAGACCTCAAGATACCACCCACTTTGTTTTCAGGACAGAATCGTTCCTCATTGGCCTGGAACCAAGCAGGTAGGTTAAGTTGGCACCAGTGACCCTCAAGGATCCACCTGGCTTCACCCTACCAATGCTGGGATTACAAGTGGGTACCATCACACCCAGCTTTTTGACATAGGTTCTTAGGGTTGAACTCAGCTTCTTTTGTTTGTGCACTGGGGAGCACGTTACCCACCCATCTCTCCAACCATCAATGGAGTCTTGATAGAGATGAACACCTCAGCTTTGATACGAGATGGAGGGATACCCAAAATCAGATCAGTTCATGATCTACAAGGCGTGTGTGTGTGTGTTTGTGTGTGTGTGTGTGTGTGTGTGTGTGTGTGTGTGTACATGTGATGCCTAGAAGAGGGTATTGGTTCCTTTATTTTTCTCTGGATTATTCCTTTAAAGCAGAGTCTCTCCCAGAACAGGAGTACTTGCTGTTCTTATAGAGGTCCCAGTTTGATTCCAAACACCCATGTTGGGCAGCTGACAACCACTAGTACCTCTGGTCCTAGAGGAATGTGATGTCCTCTCCTGGCCACCTTGAGTATTGCACTCAAGTGGCACAAATGTGGAGACACACATACATGCATAAAATTTGAAAATTTTTAAATAAAAAAAATGTTTTAAGAAGGGAGTCTCTTTTCCTCTCTATTTGCTTTGTAAACTGTAAGTTTAAGGCACCTCAACTATTCACTCACAAAAACTTTCCCCCAGCTATAATTTATTTGGGACAAAGATTTTCTCTGTCTCTCTCTGCCTCTGTCTCTGTCTTTGTCTCACTCTGTCTCTCTGTCTCTCTCTGTCTGTCTTGGTCTCTTACTTTCTCACACACACATACACACACATTTAATAGCACTGCAGAGAGGCAGAGAGTTCTTCTTCTTGCAGCATGGCACAATATGGGCAGACAACAAAATCAATATCTATATTCCAAAATGAAGAAATTGTTTATTGAACTGCTTCAACAACCTATTTTTGTAATAGAACAAAATAGAACCAAGCCAGCTATTTATCTGCCACTGGATCCCGTGTCTTCCTCTAGGACTCAAGTTCCTACAATTTCCAGTCTGAGTCACAATGTGACCCCAGATTACCTTCCAATCTTATCTCCTATCCTTCACTTACAATGTACACTTGATTCTTCCTCCTGATTCAACTGTTTTCCCCATTCTTAAAGCCGCACTGCATAATAATAGTTGCCTTCTTTCTCTCCAGATTTCTATGAATCACTTGAAACTCCATTTCTAGATCTGACGTATCAAGATGCCAATTCTGCTCATCATGATCACACCACGGGGACTAGAGAGCAGCCTGTGTTATGGACAGCCATCCTTCAAGCATACCATGGCCCTCACACAATTGGGTTCATTAACATTCCCTCATGGAGTGAAGGAGGGCTTACCAACAGAACATATGTCCTTTTCCCCAAACCCCAGGTAACAACTGGAGGGCAGAATTTTTTCTGTTAGTGGCTTAAATGTGATATGTACCCCACACACTCAGGTGTTTTAACACTTGATACCCAGCAGGTGCCACTGTTTGGAAAGGCTGATTCTGAGGTGGAGCCTCACAGGAGTGGAGTTTTGGATCCTAAAGACCCGACAGCTCTCTGGGACTCATCTGCCAACCACAGTCTCCCCTGTAGCTCCTCATTACCTCCCATCAGCTCCCCAGTCTCTTTCTTCATCTCTTTATTCCTGCCTCCCTTCCTCTTTCTGCCATTGTTGCTCTCAACCTCATCAGCTATATCCTCATTTCTCTGACCCCTTCTGCAGCTCAGTGGCTGCTGCCAAGACAATTTGTGATACCCAACTCAAAGGCTGGGGTTGTTCAGGAGCTGTAGTGTGAGCTGAGGCAACCAGGAGACAACAGGAAAATAATCAACACAGTATGCAACCACTGCCAGTTCTTCATCTGTCAAACATTTGGGACCAATAGCTGAACTTGAATAAAGGATCTAGTATTTGTGTATCAGAAGCTAGACTATACAGGGTCCATGCACTACATCATGCCAGATTATTGTTTCTGCACAAAAAACATGTACTGGCTGGTTTTATGTTAACTTGATACAATCTAGGGTCATCAGAGAAGGAGCCTCAATTGAGATCAATGGATAAAGACCCAGCCCCATTGTAGATGGTGTCATTCCTGGGCTGGAGGTCCTGATTTCTATAAGAAAGCAAACTTAGAAAGCTATGAGAAGCAAGCCAGTAAGCATTAGTACTCTGTGGCCTCTGCGCTAGTTCCTATCTTGCTTGAGTTCTTGTTCTGACTTGCTTTGGTGATGAACACTGATGTGGAAGTATAAGCTAAATAAACCCTTCCCTCCTCAATTAGCCTTTAGGTCATAGTGTCTCACTCACAGCAATAGAAACCCTAAGACAAGTTGGTACCAGGAGTGGGGTATCGCTGTGACAGACACGACCATGTTTGAGGAGGATTGTGGAAGGACTTTGGAATTTTGAGCCAGAAAAGCCATCAAGTGCTAAGAGCTCATAGAGATGTTCTTGAGGAGCTTGAAAGATAAGACTGTTAAGAGCAGTGCAGAAGATGGATGCATGGCTTGTGAAGTTCCAGAGGGAAATTTAAGGACTCTATCAGGGATGTCTGCTATTTTAAAATAAGATTCTGTGGTTCTGGTTATCTGGGGCTGAAAAAAAATCAGTCAGAATTAACAAGAGACAAGAACCTCTGGTTTGAAAGTTTTATATCACTGAGACAATTGATGCTAGTTAGCTGGAGCCAAGATTTTAGCAGTGATCAGGAAGAGACCAGCATCACTGAGGTGGAAGCTTCTAGGAAATGTTGAAGAGAAGCTGAACTCCAGAGGTAGCCAAGGTGGTTCCTAGTGTTGGCTGAAGGACTTGGTAATGAATAAGAGTCAGCCAGGTTGTACTCATTTTGAGGGGGTCATGGAGAGCACCTGAGGCTTGGCACTAGGAGAGGCCATTAGTGAAGGTGCAGCCTCAGTGACAGTTGAAGGCCCAAGACTGAAGGGGTCATGCATAGGAGCTGAGGCTTGGCACCACGAAGAGATCCCAGGAGAGGCTATTCTTTCAAATAACCCCAGTTTGTGTGTCAAGTTAACATAGAGATTCCAAAAGAGAGGGTCAGAACCCATAGAACTGGAGTTAAAGGCAGTTGTGAACCATCTGGCATAGGCACTGGGAACCAACTGAAAAACGCAGCTTGTACTCTCAACCAATGAGACTTTTCTCCAGGTCACTATTGTTCATTTGAACCAATCACAGCCACTTATTCTTGAAGGAGCTACAGTAGTTTCCCCCAACTTAGGGAAGTGCGCCCCCTGCTACCCAAGGTGGAGATCACTCACACAGGCTTGTGATCCACAAGTTGAGTTTCAGATAGCCATAGCAGAGGCTGTAGTTCCAGCAGCCAGCTTTAACTGTAGCGCTGGAGCTATTGGAGGCATCCGTGGCATTTTGGAGCTGATAGCCCCTCTGGCTAGTAGACTGATAATCATATTTTCTCTAAAGCAACCCAGAGAACAGCAATTAGATTGTCAAATTGCCCCCACCCCCTGTGTCTTTTCTTATTTACAGGAAAATGAACATCAGAAGAAATGCTTGCAATATGAAAGTTCTCAAAGCATTGTAGTTAACGCTAACAATGCAACAGATTTTGGCAGTGTGTTCACAATTCCTGACATCTTCCCCATGCTCCATGAGAGGTAGGATTCCCCCATCCATCTGAAGGAGACAATGAGGCTAATGCTGAAGACGCTTTCCGTTTCATATGTACAGGATTTGGGGCTTAGTCACCTGCAACCAGATGAGTCCTGATGGGTACCATCTTCTCTCACACTGCCTCAGTCTCCACCAATATCACACTTGCTTCCTGTTCACATTCTCTCCTGTATCTGTATTCTTTTTTATTGCATCATGCCTATCAAAGAAAGATGAATTTTCATCCACTCTTCAGGTCAAATGTTTGCTTTGCCACAAGTCCTCTTGGAGAGGCCAGGCTATCAATCCTCAGACCCCAACTCCTCAGCAGACACCAATGGATCCTTTAAGGGGTGCGAGTTTTCACAGTCACATGACTCCAGCCCCCACAACCTCTGACTCAACACAGATTTGCTAAATTGTGTGGCTGCCATGTAATATTTTGGGGGGCTTTGCTTCCTTCCAGGTTTGGCATCTCACCCCACCTCTGCTCCTTGCTTTTTCCTTTTTGACTCTGAGCTATGAATTTATCAAGGGGTGGGCAGAGTTCCCCTCTCTGTTGCCAGACCTGTGGGAAGATAAGCAGCAGAATGCTCAGTGTCTTGGCAATAGGCGCAAGAGAGAAAGCTCTGCCAAGGCTCTGTCTGCTATGACTTCACCACACTGTAATTCTAAGACCTTGACATGACCTTCCAGGATCTCTGAGTGCGGCCATAGCTAAGGGGAAACTGAGGGGCGCTCGTGCGCTTGAAAACACGTCCCATCTCTGCTACCCTGGAAGTACAGCATCTTTGCATGATCACCCATATCCACGCAAGCCACTAGACAGAGGAAGAAAAGGAGGTCTGCCTTTCTTGTCACTCACAGAAAACAGCTGACATGATCCCCAGTAAAGTCACTCCGGTCTGACTCCCAGGAAGAAAGGATCTAAATGTTTCTGTCAGAGGACCATTTTATGCTGGTGCTAAATTGTCTCTTGTGTGGGGGAAATAAAGAAGCCTATTAGATGTCCTAAGAAAGAGCCTGGAACAGAAAGAGGAAATTAGACAAAAACTAAAAGCAACAGGGACTGGAGAGATGGTTCAAAGGTTAAGAACACTGGCTTCTCTTGCAAAAAACCTGGGTTCAATTCCCAGGACCCATATGACACCTCACAACCATTTATAATTCCAATTCCAGGGGATCCAATGTCCTCCATGGGCACCAAGCATGCTCATGGTACATATACTTGCAGGTAGGCAAAGAACTAACATTAAATTCTCTCTCTCTCTCTCTCTCTCTCTCTCTCTCTCTCTCTCTCTCTCTCTCTCTCTCTCTCTCTCTTCCATTTGTGTGTGTAACACAAAAAGTTAATAAAAACACCAGAGTGTGACCATAGCACTGCATTGATACTAGTTTATACTAGACATACAATGGCAATCTAGTTGTCCCCTGTCTCAGTGAAGGATATTCTCCAACGCAGTGTGTACCTAGAACCAGAGTGTGTTGTGCACACATACACTGTGTCTTTTCCTGGGAACATGCACCTCGAATCTAGTTTATCTCATAAATCCTCACATCATATCATTAAAAATAGTAAGCAGCGGTTGCAATACTAAACTCATTTGTCTCTTTACTGAGTTGGTACATATTTTAGTTTTATATATTCACTTAAAGGAAGCACCATACAGGTGGTATTAGGAGTCACTTTTGGACTTTTGGGATTCCTATTAAGTAAAATGAGATACTTTAGCCCAGCAATATGATAAAAGCCACATTAATCCAATCCCTAAGAAGGCTTCTAGCTGATAATGGGAGGGTAATATATACAGGGTGCTCATACTGAACCCAGGCTATGATTGTGTCATAGTTAGGGTTTTACTGCTGTGAACAGACACCATTCCCAAGGCAACTCTCATAAAGGACAACATTTAATTGGGACTGGCTTACAAGTTCAGAGGTTCAGTCCGTTATCATCAAGTTAGAAACATGACAGTGTCCAGGCAGGCATGGTGCTGGAGGATCTGAGAATTCCATCTCTTGTTCTAAAGGCAGCTTGAAGAAGACTAACTTCCCAGGCATTAAAGTCCAGACCCACAGTGACACACCTACTCCAACAAGGTCATACCTCCTAATAGTGCCATTCCCTGGGCCAAGCATATTTAAACCATCACAGATTGAGATGAAGAAAGACAGGGTGGAATTCCATCATATAACCAAGAATGGAGCTCTGTTAAAACTTATGAAGCGTGGGAGATTTTTTTCCATCTTCTGAGATCTTCAATTTCTTTCTTCAGAGACTTGAAATTCTTGTCATACAGATCTTTCACTTGCTTGGTTAGAGTCACACCGAGGTATTTTATGTTATTTGTGACTATTGTGAAGGGTGTTGTTTCCCCAATTTCTTTCTCGGTCTGTTTATCCTTTGAGTAGAGGAAGGCTACAGATTTGTTTGAGTTAATTTTATATTCAGTCACTTTGCTGAAGTTGTTTATCAGGTTTAGGAGTTCTCTGGTGGAAGTTTTGGGGCCACTTAAGTATACTATCATATCATCTGCAAATAATGATATTTTGACATCTTCCTTTCCAATTTGTAACCCTTTGACTTCCTTTTGTTGTCTAATTACTCTGGCTAGGACTTTGATTACTATATTGAATAGATAGGGAGAGAGTGGGCAGCTTTTCTAGTCCCTGATTTTAGTAGGATTACTTCAAGTTTCTCGCCATTTAGTTTGGTGTTGGCTACTGGTCTGCTGTATATTGCTTTTACTATGTTTAGGTATGGGCCTTAAATTTCTGATTGTTCCAAGACTTTTACCATGAAAGGGAGTTGAATTCTGTCAAATGCTTTCTCAGCACCTAATCAGATGATCTTGTGGGTTTTTCTTTGAGTTTGTTTATATAGTGGATTATGTTGATGGATTTCCACATATTGAACCATCACTACATGCTCCATTATGTTCATAACAGCCTTATTTATAATAGCCAGAAGCTGGAAAGAACCCAGATGTCCTTCAACAGACGAATGGATACAGAAAATGGAGTACTACTCAGCTATTAAAAAGAATGATTTTATGAAATTCTTAGGCAAATGGATGGAACTAGAAAATATAACACTGAGTGGGGTAACCAGGTCACAAAAGAACACACATGGTACACACTTATTGATAAGTGGATATTAGCCCAAAAGCTCAGAATACCCAAGATACAATTCACAGACCACATGAAGCTCAAGAAAAAGGAAGACCAAAGTGTGAATGCTTCAGTCCTTCTTAGAAGGAGGAACAAAATACTCACAGGAGGAAATATGGAGACAAAGTGTGGAGCAGAGACTGAAGAAAAGGCCATCTGGAGACTGCCCCACCTGGGGATCCATTCCATATACAGACACCAAACCCAGACACTATTTCAGATGCCAAGAAGTGCTTGCTGACAGGAGCCTGATACAGCTGTCTCCTGAGATACTATGCCAGAGCCTGACAAATACAGAGGCAGATGCTCACAGCCAACCATTGGACTGAGCACAGTGACCCCAATGGAGGAATTAGGGGAAGGCCTGAAGGAGCTGAAGGGGTTTGCAATCCCATGGGAAGGACAACAATATCAACCAACTAAATCCTCCAGAGCTCCCAGGGACTAAACCACCAACCAAAGAGTACATATGGAGTGACCCATGACTCCAGCCACATATGTAACAAAGGATGGCCTTGTCGAGCATCAGTGGGAGGAGAGGCCCTTGGTCCTGTGAGGGTTCGATGCCCCAGTGTAGGGGAACGCCAGGGCAGTGAGGCAGGAGTGGATGGATGAGTGGAGGAGCACCCTCATAGAAGCAGGGAGAGGGGGATAGGATGGAGGGTTTTTAGGGGGAAACATGGAAAGGGGATAACATTTGAAATGTGAATAAATAAAATATCCAATAAAAAATTATGAAGCAATTTTTCTGGAATTCTCTATTTAATAATTTTGGACTCTGGATAAGTATAAGCAAAACTAAACAGAAAGGCTAACTGATATAAGACAGAAAAATCAATGGATTGTATTATACATGACCTTGCTGTAGAGTTAGAAGATACCTATCCCAGGTATTAAGTTTCCCAAGCAATCTTGGGTAAGTTCAAACTTCTCTCCATCTCTGAATCTGAGTGGATCATCTTTGATCACTTTAGGGCAGTGATTCTCAACTTCCTAATACTATGACCCTTTAGTACAGTTCCTCATGTTGTAGGGACCCCCAACCACAGAATCATTTTCATTGCTACTTCATAACTGTAATTTTGCTATGGCTATAAATGGTAATATAAATATCTGTGTTTTCTGATGGTCTTAGGTGACCGCCTTGAAAGGGTCATTTGATCCCAAAAAGGGTCACAACTGATAGCTTGAGGAACACAACTTTAGGATAATAATGACATATATCAAGGTGTTCCTGCATGATTTCTGCTGAACTATTTTTCCCCAAGCCCAGAGAAAGCTTGCAAACTTTTCTTTCTGAAATTACTATTATATTAGGGTTTTTTCCCTTGGTGCCTGTGACAAAATATCTGACAAGAATCAAATAAAAGAAGGAGGGGTCTGTGTTGTCTTATCATCTAAGGGCACAGTCCATCATGGAGGGAAGGCATGGCCATGGTGGCGGCAGGAGCTTAATGGGGCTGGTCACATTGTATCCACAGTCAGGAAGCAGTGTGAGGCAGCTGGTTATATTGTATCCACAATCATGAAGCTGAGAGAGAGGGATGCTGGTACTCAGCTCATTGTCTCCATTTCTTTCAGTCTAGCACCCCAGTCCATGGGATGGTACTGCTCTTGTGTAGGACCTCCCTTCTCAATTAACCTAATCTAGAAAACCCCCTCTCAGACACACCTAGAGATGTGAATCCTGGATGATTCATTCTTCCTATGAAATTGACAATGGAGATTAACCATCACAACTATATAGCAAACATTCCCATTTTTAAGAGCAATTTGTCAGTCATCAGTGCCCAACTCTCTGCCCTTGTACTGTGGAAGCAACCATTAAGGATGTGTGGCTGTACCCAACTTGGATTTTATTTACAAAAGTAACAGGTGATCCATATTTGGTCTGCAGATCATAATTTTCTGATTCTCTACCACAGACTACTTGGATGTCAGTACCAGCTTTTAAAAACGTGTGGTTTAGGAGCTGGAGAGAAAGCTTAGTGGTTAAGAGCACTGGCAGCTCTTGCAGAGAGAACCTAAGTTCAGTTCCCTGCATCCACATTGCACGCCCTCTTCTGGCCTACTTATGGGCACTGCACACATATAGTGCATAGACATAAATGCAGGCAAAACACCCATACACATAAAATCAAAACAAACATATCTCTTAATGCTGGCCATAGTATCTCTAAACATGATGTAATCTCTCAGGAGAGTATCCTGAGCATACACTTTCTAAAATTCTCCAACAGAAATCTAATGTATGTGCATTCATAGCTGGGAATCACATGCTCATTAGAGAGGGCTCAAGAGGACTTTTTTTTTTTTTAGGTGTAGTATAAGAAAAGTAGCTGAAGGTTAGCTGAGGAGATTTTTCTTGTGGGTGAAATGAAAATAGAGTCGGGATGCTGAGCACCCTAAAATTAGAATTCTGTCTTTTCACATGTCCTCCCTCCGTTACTCAAGGCAAAAAGCAGCAAGTTCTAAAAACTTAAAAGGGACTTTATTCTAGAATCTGTTGCACAAGTCCCCCAAGGGGGACCAAAACCTGTAGTATGTGTCACTGGCTTTGAATGCAAGTTGGAATTTTCACTGGCATTATGCTCTGAACATCTGCAGGCAACTGTACCCACTGTACTTCCTAACCTATTCCTTTTTATTTCTACAATGTTTCTGTCGGCACTTTTAGTTCCCTTTCCATGTTTAGCCCCTTTTTTTCTTAATAATTTTGTGTTTAATTTAGGTTTTGAAAATCCAATATCTTAGCCTTTATTGAAGCTAAAAATCTCTACAGCTTAGATCTCTTTTTAAAACAGGTTTTTAAAATCTGCAGTGTGTGTGTGTGTGTGTGTGTGTGTGTGTGTGTGTGTCGCGCGCGCATTTCTCTGTGTGTATGTATGTGCACCATATGCCTACAGTGCCCATGGAGGCCAGAAGAGGGCATCAGATCCTCCTGCAACTGGAGTTACAATGGCTGTGAACTACCATGTGTGCTAAGAATAAAACTGGGATCCTTGAGAAAAGTAGCCAGTCCTTTTAACTGCTGGAGACTCTATTGCATGGGCTGAGGTCTTGTGTTTTGTGTAAGGGGGAAATTGAGCTGAGCACTTGCTGTCTGAAGCCCCTGCTGCCAGAGTCTCCACACCATTATGGGCTGTACACTCTAACTGGGAGCCAAAACTAACAATCTCTCTATTAAATTGCTTTTGCCATGGTGTTTTATCACAACAGGAGAGTAAGACAAGATGCCCCTCTAAGCCCTACTGTTTCTGTTCATTAAGTGGGGCATGGTAAGGTCTGGGTGCCAAAAGTATCTGACAGCCTTTATCATGAACAAACGAAAGTCATTTCTGGAAAGTTCTGGGGAAAAATTATTACACTGAAATAGATCATCATAGTAGCTGTTATGGCTTGCCATGATGCAGTAGAAATCTATGGTGATGCAGTTATCATTTAATGTGGTGAAATCAAAATATATTATGATGTAATGTGATTCAACATGACACAAGAGAAATTTATTCTGTCTCAATTATGGCTTGTTCTAGAAACATTGTCATGCACAATAGATAATAGGGGACAATTCTATAACACAACAGAAAAATTCCCATAATGTAGTAGGTCATAACAGATCTGATGGTTTTGCGTGACGAAATAGAAATGTATGACAGGTAATACAGCAGGTTACCACAGGTGCTCTGATTTACTGTGATCACATAGCTGTTTCCATATCAAATAAAGGGGAGGCAACTTCATCCTTACACAGCTCCTTTCTCCTGGTTCCAGACAGATAACATGGTGAAGCATCCTTAAGCTGCCGAGCTCAGGCTGCCTATCGTCCTCAGCTGGCTGTGGGGTAGCGGCACACTCCCAGACTGCTGGCTTCCCTCAGTCCAGACACGGAACAGACAGGACATCTCAACCCTGTCAGCATTCTGGAAAATGTCAGGCAGGAGAATACTTTGTGGAATTTTTGCAACAGGAAGTGCCACCTGAGAGTCAGTTGTGAAGTGACGTCACCAAAGTCCTCAAGTTCCTCGTGACAGAAGTGGAAAGGATGTGTGCCTCGTGAGAAATGTGTGTCTCGTCAGAAACATTTAGCATCCTGTTTCCTTTCCATCCTGAACACAGAAGGCTGTGTTGGATTTTACTGAGGTGTGCAGCAGGTGCAGGAGATGTCTGTCTTCCTTCTGGCCCAGCTTCCTACTGCGCTCACAGATAGGCAATCCTTTCGAGACCATTCTGTAGAATTACCTCCACTTTCAGAGAGCATTTAATCCAGCCCAAAGCCTTAATGATTTTAACACTACCCCCAGCACTAACCAAAACCCCCAGATCCTGAAAATTGCCTTTGCTAACACTTTCATGTTGAGGAAAAACTCACAGAACCCTGTGGCCTGTGTTCTCTCCAGTTGCTACAGGTCGGTAAATACCAATCTGTTCAATAACAAAGATCAAAGACTGACTGTGCTCTCCTGATCTTCGGGCTTTGTTCCTGGTGTTTAAATAAGTCAGAAGCTCATTTATTTCGTTGGCCATGGTGCACGTATTAAGTTGTGCTCCTGTTTTCACTATTTAACTGGACTCCAAGGACTTCTGGAGAACCCTAGAGTGGCCCATGGTTCCTCCTCCTCCTCCTCCTCCTCCTCCTCCTCCTCCTCCCAACCATTCACAGAGCAAAAACAGTAAGTACTCAGCATACCCAAGGACTCACCTACATCCCACCACAGAATAAATACAGAGAGGAGTCCAGGTCTCTGGGGCTTTTCAATACCAAGAAATCCAGGATGTGTGAAGGGTTAGTGATGAGGGCTGAAAAGATATCTCAGTGATAAAGAGTGTTTGCTGCTCTTGTGGAGCACAAGAGTTCCCAGCACCCACATCAGGTGGGATCAGCCACCTGGAACTCAAGCTCCAGTGAATCTGGCACCCTCTTCTGGTTGCTGCAGGAACCCATACTCTCATGCACTTACACACATACATAAAAATGAAACACAAACAAACAAAAAATAAGTTAGTGGAGGAGGGAGGAGTGAATAAACAGCCAAGAAGCTAGGATAGGAACCAAAAGCAACTGATGTCACAGAGTAAAGACTTTAAGACTAAGGAGTGGGGACTTGCCCCAATTTCTTGTCAGTGATCAAATAGTAGGAATCATTGAGCCACAGCCACACTGTTCGATAGTCACCCACAAAGGACCACCATGCCCAGGCTGGTTAAGTAAATAGGATCCTCTGAAAATAAATATCAGAACAAGGAAAAGCCCCCCCCCCCAAAGTCTCCATCAACTGTGAGGAGCCGCCCTCACATTCGCCATTACAAGATGGCGCCAACATCCTGTGTTCTAAGTAGTAAACAAATAATCTGCGCATGTGCCAGGTAGTTTTCCACTCCATGTGCTCTGCCTTCCCCGTGACGAAAACTCAGACAATGGGCTGCAGCCAATCAGGGAGCGACACATCTGAGGTGGAGGACAATCCTCCATAAAAGGGACGGGGTTTTGCCATTCATCCCTCTTCTCCTCTTGCTCCTGGAGAAGTAAGCAATAAAGCTTTGGCCGCAGAAGATTCCGGTTGTCCTGAGCGTGTTCTTGCGGGTGGGGACAAAAGCTCGGGATAATCAACGAGCACAGACACCACTGCATAGCTAGTCTTCCAGAATCTTCCCACAGGGAACATTCCAGGTGGCCTAACAGCCACCTTATTTCTTTTAACTGAGACGGAAGTCTACCACACAAAGGAGGAGATGGAAATATACCCTAAATTGGAATTTTTAGGACCAACTGAGACAGCATTGAGAAATCCCACATCCGGTCTTAGTTCAGCTCCCAGTCTCTGGCTGAGCCATTCCATTCTGGTGCCACAGCCTCAAGGTATCAGGTTTTATTAGAGTGAAAGAGTGGGTTATATAGCTCATTACTATGAAAAATGAAGAATTCTGATCCCCAAATCTGGTCTCTGGGTATCAATTTCAGCTCAGAACTTAGCCCTAGGCCCAGAAGTTCCTATTTGCAAGCAAAACTGAGACCAAGTAGATTTCAGAATAATTATAATGTTTTGGAATCACTTAAATCTCAGGGGATGTCACATGATCAGCAGCTGCATTTTGCAGGAAGCTCCAGGCTGGGAATTTTTGCAAGGAAAGTCCTTCTTTGTGGAAGAGTTCAGAGGTCATTCCTCCAGTGAAAGCTAATGACTTCTACAGGTGAAATAGGGATAGCTGGCCACCATGTAAAAGCACCTGAACAAACACATGGGACATATACGTACTCATACACACACACACATTATATATTTTGGACATTGATACAGATGAGTTTTAATGCTCACATGACTTTCTCCTTCTTTGGAGACTGGAGGTGACAGGAAGCAGGTGGTCACATGCGGAGTGCATGCTCAAAGTGAACCGAACTGGCTAAGCCATTTCCCTCAGTGGCTGCTTCATAATCTTTTGTTTGTTTGTTTGTTTGTTTTGTTTTTCGAGACAGGGTTTCTCTGTATAGCCCTGGCTGTCCTGGAACTCACTCTGTAAACCAGGCTGGCCTCGAACTCAGAAATCCACCTGCCTCTGCCTCCCAAGTGCTGAGATTAAAGGCATGCGCCACCACCACTGTCCATGTGCCATGAACTTTTTGGTAGCCCTTGCAGTTGCCAGATTTTCTACTTGAAGTAGGGTCTCCCTGGTAGCCTAAGTTGATTTCAAAGTAATGTTTCTTTTACCTTCATCCTCCTGAGTGCTGGGGTGACAAGAGTTCACCTCCATGACTGACCCTTAGTTCTGTGGGGTGTTGTTGGTGTTGTTGCATGTGGGTTTTTTTGTAGCAGGCATGCTTATGTGTGTGTGTGCCTGTTTGCATAAATGTGGGTGTACATATGGGAAGTGATTTTGCACACATCTGGGCTAATGGAGTCCAGGGCTTCTGTGTCTCCCCTACCACTTTCCTCCTTACTCACCAAAACAAGGTTTCTCAGTCGAACCCAGAGCTCACTGATTCAACAAATCTAGCCAGCCAGTTTCCTATGTAGATTCCCTGTCTCTGCCTCTTAAGGTCTGAAAAGAACCACTATAAACGTGGTCAAGGCTGTTCCTGTGGGCTGAATTTATTCCTGGACTGAATAAAAAGGAGACAATGAGCTGAGCACCAACACTCCTCTTTCCCTGCTCCCTGATGGCAGCCACAGTGTGGTGTTGTTGTTGCTACTGTTGTTTTCTTGCTTTGTTTTGTTTTGGAAGTTTTATTGTTGTTTTGGTGAAGAGTCTAATCAAATATCTTTTCCAAATAAAAGTATCTTATTGCTTCTTTTAAGATGCTTTTACAAGGTATTCTTATGATGCTTATTCCTCAATTCTTCCTGTCCTGCCTCCCACTTCTCATGGGTCCATCTGCATCTCCCTCCCAGGCAATATGAGCCAAATTCATGTCCTCATTTTTCGTTGTTATAAGTGATGCCTACATGTGCCTGAGTGCAGTCATTCTCTGGAGCATGACAGATATTCCAAGGCCACACCCTTAAGGAAAAATAACTCCCTCCCCCCAAAGCCATCAACTGTCCACAGCTCCCCAGGGAGGGATAGAGACTCAGGAACCCTGCTTCACTCCATGCTGGAATCTTGACTGACCAGTATGTTCATCAATGCAGCTGTCTGTCACATCTAGAAGATATAGTTTCCTTCTAGTCCTCCCTAAACTCTGACTCTTACACTCTTTCCACCCTGTCTTCCAAGATGGTCCCTGAGCCTTGAGAGTGTGACATGAATGTCCTGTTTTAGCCTCCATCAGGAAGGTCAAAGCACTGGGCCATTTAGTCTCCCTGGGATCTGAGCACGTAGGCCTCACATCCTTCTGATGCTGCAAACAAGCTAGAGATTTTGACACTGATTTGAAAATAACTACAGGAAGTCTAAAGTGCCTGTGGATCCACTCTCATCCAACCAGCAACCAAACCTCTTCACACAAGGGAACGTGGTGCATCAGTTATTTGGAGGTAACACACTGGAAGCCCCTGCCCATGTACAGCAGCATTTAGCCATTCAGCGGCTATGGTGAGTGGTGTCTACAGATATCATCCCTGCAGCCCCAATTCACCTATCGCTGATTGCATCTGAGCATGCACGAGAACTCCCATCACATGGATGATGTCATTGCACAAGACTCATGTGCTTCCTTCTCTCTTGCAGTTGACCTCTTGCTGGGAGGGAGAGGGAATAAGTGAGCATGAGAGAAGCGTATGGAAGGGCTTCAGGAGTTCAGAAATGGTGTATGTAGATCTACTTGTTAGGCCAACTTGGGAAGCTGGGGCAGGAGGATTGCAAGTTTTAGGCCTGAGTGGGCTACAGAGAGAATTCAAAGCCAGCTGGGACAACTCAGTGAGACCCTGCCTCAAATTAAAATTAGTAATAATAATAATAATAATAATAATAATAATAATAATAATAATAATAAATAGCAAGCAGAAGGCTGGGGATATCACAGTGGTAGAGTGCATACCTAGCATGTACAGGCTTGGGTTCAATCGACTCCCACAAGAACATGGTAGGAAACAACTTCCACTCTAGAGCAGAAGGCTTTATAGAGCATATCAGCTTGCTGCTGATACAAAGTCACCATGCAAATATATAAAGAAAAAGAGGCCCAGATCCAGACTGTGAGAGACAGAAAGGCAGCAGAGTGGCCAGGCACTGAGGAGAGCTCACTGGCTGAGCCCTGGAGGGCCTGCTTGAGGCAAGAGTGGTTCAGTAGAGAAGGGACAACCAGTGTCAAGACAGCATTTCTTCAGAGGCTGTGACAACACCACAGGCATGGTGGTATTAGATGGGCAAAGCCGTCTTGGTGCTAAGAGAGACCAGACCACCCATAACCCAGAAACCCATATATTGAACCATCCCTGCATACCTGGGGTGAAACCTACTTGGTTAGGATGGATGATTGTCTTGATGTGTTCTTTGATTCGGTTAGCTAGAACTTTATTGAGGATTTTTGCATCGATATTCATAAGGGAAATTGGTCTGAAGTTCTCTATCTTTGTTGGGTCTTTTTGTGGTTTAGGTATCAGAATAATTGTGGCTTCATAGAATGAGTTGGGTAGAGTACCTTCTGTTTCTATTTTGTGGAATAGTTTGTGAAGAACTGGGATTAGATCTTCTTTGAAGGTCTGATAGAACTGTGCACTAAACCCATCTGGTCCTGGGTGGGTTTTCTTTTTTTTTTTTGGTTGGAAGACTATTAATGACTACTTCTATTTCTTTAGGGGATATAGGACTGTTTATATCATTAACCTGATCTTGATTTAACTTTGGTACCTGGTATATGTCTAGAAACTTGTCCATTTCATCCAGGTTCTCCAGTTTTGTTGAGTATAGCCTTTTGTAGAAGGATCTGATGGTGTTTTGGATTTCTTCAGGATCTGTTGTTATGTCTCCCTTTTCAGTTCTGATTTTAATTAGGATGCTTTCCCTGTGCCCTCTAGTGAGTCTGGCTAAGGGTTTATCTATCTTGTTGATTTTCTCAAAGAACCAGCTCCTCGTTTGGATGATTCTTTGAATAGTTCTTCTTGTTTCCACTTGGTTGATTTCACCCCTGAGTTTGATTATTTCCTGCTGTCTACTCCTCTTGGGTGAATTTGCTTCCTTTTGTTCTAGAGCTTTTAGGTGTGTTATCAAGCTGCTAATGTGTGCTCTCTCTAGTTTCTTTTTGGAGGCACTCAGAGCTATGAGTTTTCCTCTTAGAAATGTTTTCATTGTGTCCCATAAGTTTGGGTATGTTGTGGCTTCATTTTCATTAAACTCCAAAAAGTCCTTAATTTCTTTCTTTGTTCCTTTCTTGACCAAGGTATCATTGAGAAGAGTGTTGTTCAGTTTCCACGTGAATGTTGGCTTTCTATTATTTATTTTGTTATTGAAGATCAGCCTTAGTCCATGGTGATCTGATAGGATGCATGGGACAATTTAAATATTTTTGTATATGTTGAGGCTTGTTTTGTGACCAATTATGTGGTCAGTTTTGGAGAAGGTACCATGAGGTGCTGAGAAGAAGGTATATTCTTTTGTTTTAGGATAAAACGTTCTGTAGATATCTGTTAAATCCATTTGTTTCATAACTTCTGTTAGTTCCACTGTGTCCCTGTTTAGTTTCTGTTTCCATGATCTGTCCATTGGTGAAAGTGGTATGTTGAAGTCTCCCACTATTGCCAGTATATAAAAAAACTCAAAGACAAAAACCACATGATCATCTCCTTAGATGTGGAGAAAGCATTTGACAAAATCCAACACCCATTCATGATAAAAGTGTGGAAAGATCAGGAATTCAAGGCCCATACCTAAACATGATGAAAGCAATCTACAGCAAACCAGTAGCCAACATCAAAGTAAATGGTGAGAAGCTGGAAGCAATCCCACTAAAATCAGGGACTAGACAAGGCTGCCCACTTTCTCCCTACCTATTCAACATTGTACTTGAAGTCCTAGCCAGAGCAATTCGACAACAAAAGGAGACCAAGGGGATACAAATTGGAAAGGAAGAAGTCAAAATATCACTTTTTGCAGATGATATGATAGTATATATAAGTGACCCTAAAATTCCACCAGAGAACTCCTAAGCCTGATAAACAGCTTCAATGAAGTAGCTGGATATAAAATTAACTCAAACAAGTCAATGGCTTTTCTGTACACAATGGATAAACAGGCTGAGAAAGAAATTAGGGAAACAACACCCTTCTCAATAGTCACAAATAATATAAAATACCTTGGCGTGACTCTAACTAAGGAAGTGAAAGATATGTAGGATAAGAACTTCAAGTCTCTGAAGAAAGAAATTAAAGAAGATCTCAGAAGATGGAAAGATCTCCCATGATCATGGATTGGCAGGATCAACATTGTAAAAATGGCTATCTTGCCAAAAGCAATCTACAGATTCAATACAATCCCCATCAAACTTCAAACTCAAATCTTCAACAAATTAGAAAGGGCAATCTGCAAATTCATCTGGAATAACAAAAAACCTAGGATAGCAAAAACTCTTCTCAAGGATAAAAGAACCTCTGGTGGAATCACCATGCCTGACCTAAAGCTGTACTACAGAGCAATTGTGATAAAAACTGCATGGTACTGGTATAGCGACAGACAAGTAGACCAATGGAATAGAATTGAAGACCCAGAAATGAACCCACACACCTATGGTCACTTGATCTTCAACAAGGGAGCTAAAACCATCCAGTGGAAAAAAGACAGCATTTCAACAAATGGTGCTGGCACAACTGGCAGTTATCATGTAGAAGAATGCGAATTGATCCATTCCTATCTCCTTGTACTAAGGTCAAATCTAAGTGGATTAAGAAACTCCACATAAAACCAGAGACACTGAAACTTATAGAGGAGAAAGTAGGGAAAAGTCTCAAAGATATGGGTACAGGGGGAAAATTCCTGAATAGAACAGCAATGGCTTGTGCTGTAAGATCGAGAGTTGACAAATGGGACCTCATAAAATTGCAAAGCTTCTGCAAGGCAAAAGACACCATCAATAAGACAAAAAGGCCACCAACAGATTGGGAAAGGATCTTTGCCTACCCTAAATCAGATAGGGGACTAATATCCAATATATATAAAGAACTCATGAAGGTGGACTCCAGAAAATCAAATAACCCCATTAAAAAATGTGGCTCAGAGCTAAACAAAGAATTCTCACCTGAGGAAGACCGAATGGCTGAGAAGCACCTAAAAAAATGTTCAGCATCCTTAATCATCAGGGAAATGCAAATCATAACAACCCTGAGATTCCACATCACACCAGTCAGAATGGCTAAGATCAGTAATTCAGATGACAGCAGATGCTGGTGAAGATGTGGAGATAGAGGAACACTCCTCCATTGCTGGTGGAATTGCAAGCTTGTACAACCACTCTGGAAAGCAGTCTGGCGGTTCCTCAGAAAATTGGACATAGTACTACCAGAGGATCCCGCAATACCTCTCCTGGGAATATATCCAGAAGAGGTCCCAACCGGTAAGAAGGACACATGCTCCACTATGTTCATAGCAGCCTTATTTATAATAGCCAGAAGCTGGAAAGAACCCAGATGTCCCTCAACAGAGGAATGGATACAGAAAATGTGGTACATTTACACAATGGAGTACTACTCAGCTATTAAAAAGAATGAATTTATGAAATTCCGAGGCAAATGGATGGATCTGGAGGGCATCATCCTGAGTGAGGTAACCCAATCACAAAAGAACTCGCACAATATGTACTCACTGATAAGTGGACATTAGCCCAGAAACTTAGAATACCCAAGATATAAGATACAATTTGCTAAATGCATGAAACAAACTCAAGAAGAACGAAGACCAAAGTGTCGATACTTTGCCCCTTCTTAGAATTGGGAACAAAACCCCCATGGAAGGAGTTACAGAGACAAAGTTTGGAGCTGAGACGAAAGGATGGACCATCTAGAGACTGCCATATCCGGGGATCCATCCCATAATCAGTTTCCAAAAGCTGACACCATTGCATACATTAGCAAGATTTTGCTGAAAGGACCCAGATATGGCTGTCTCTTGTGAGACTATGCAGGGTCCTGGCAAACACCGAATTGGATGCTCACAGTCAGCTATTGGATGGATCACAGAGCCCCCAGTGCAGGAGCTAGAGAAATTACCCAAGGAGCTGAAGGGATCTGCAATCCTATAGGTGGAACAACAATATGAACTAACCAATACCCCCGCCCCCGAGCTCGTGTCTCTAGCTGCATATGAATCAGAAGATGGCTGAGTTGGCCATCAGTGGAAAGAGAGGACCATTGGTCGTGCAAACTTTATATACCTCAGTACAGGGGAATGCCAGGGCCAAGAAGTGAGAGTGGGTGGGTAGGGGAGTGGGTGGGGGAGCGTGTGGGGGACTTTTGGGATAGCATTGGAAATGTAAATGAAATAAATACCCAATTAAAAAAAAGAGGGCTGGAGAGATGGCTCAGCAGTTAGGAGTACCAACTGCTTTATCAGAGATCCCGAGTTCAATTCCCAGCAACCACATGATGGCTCACAACCATATGTAATAGGATCTGATGCCCTTTTCTGGTGTGTGTCTGAAGGGAGCAATGTTGGTGTGTTCGTGTATATGATAAATAAATCTTAAAAAAAAAAGAACCCATAAACCCATGCACAGAGCCATCTCAGTATCTGATGGCTGGCCATGAGACTCTTATACTGTGATAAACACAAAGGGGAAGATGGGTGACTTCTTTAGTTAGCTCCATGTTGTGGGGTGGGGTGGGGGCAAAAAAGAGGGTATCTGACCCTTTAGCCTTTTCTGACCTTTACCCTGTCACTGGGGTGTGATTTTTCTAAATGTCACCAGTGTCCCCAGAAGCCTCCTAAACCTGGACAGATCCTCCCTGATTTGTTGATTGGCCTTTCAGTTAAAGTCCTTGGGGCCTGAGGAAAACATAATAATGATGGTTTATGCGTGACCTTTAGCTTGGGTTGTGTTGTAGTTTTTCTCCTTTTGAGATGTTACACTCCTAGTAGAGAGCTGACTTCTCCCCCCTTACCCCCAATTTGAGGAGAGGTAGGAGGGGAAATGTGGTGTAGGAAAAGGAATCCAAAGGGCATGGTCTTCAATTTTCACCTACAAATGCCTTTGTCTCTCTGGGTCCTGAGCTCTTCCTATCCCTCCTGGGGATCCAAAATGAGATGGAGATTTCCATGGGAAATCCCCAACAGCACAGGCATGATGGTATGGGACCAGCTCCACACATGGCCCCTGTATCAGAAACATCACAGGGAGGGAGTCCCCATGAACAACAAAAATGTGATACTCTACTCAGACCCTGCCAGGGCACCACATCCTCCTCCGAACAAAAGCAGCCACACTCCTTCCAAAGGCTCCATAAGACCAAGCTACCCCACCCCCCTCCCCAGCCTGACTTCTCTGGTGTCTCACCTCCTCCCGGCCCGAGGTGAGCCTGAAACATCTCCAGGGAGAACCAACTTGTCACATTTGCTCTTGATGTGTGTGAGGCTCTTCCTGGTAAGCCAAGACACACACTTCTACACACACCAGACAAAAATCCACCCATGACAGACCAAAGCATTGACTCAACTAAAGTCCACTTGGGTGAACCTGTAAGTCTGAGGGTGTGTGTGTGTGTGTGTGTGTGTGTGTGTGTGTGTGTGTGTGAATGTATTATGTAGTACCTGCAGAGGGGGTCAGAACCCCTGGAACTGGAGTTACAGGCAGGTAAGAGCTGCCATATGGGTACTAGGAACCAAACCCAGGTCCTCTGTATGAGCAGTAAGCTCTCTAAACTACTGAGCCATCATGTCTCCAGCCCCTCAATGAGTTTTATTGGGGTTACCTATGGCATCATGGGTGAGGAACTACTTATAGGAGAAGAGATGACTCAAAGATAGATACATCAACATAGATGATGGCTCACAAAAGTGTCACCCCCTAGGCTCTCTGCTGTAGTCACAGGCAGCAGCAGCTGGACAGCTTAGAGAGTCTCCCCGCCAGCAACTCAGCTCATCAGAGTCTCTTCCCTAGCCGGTGCCCGTGGCTTCCATAACCTTGGAGAGGAATCCTGGTGAATCAGGCAAATTTTGGCTTTTCCAGACATGTAAGGTTTGTTTAGCATACCCTCCCCACACACACACACTGGTTCTCCCTGGTAAAGTGCTCCCCGACCTTGCTCCTGGAGGGGGTGTTTCCAATTGGAGTAAATCGCTGTATACAACACTTGGTGTCTCCGATGAGGGCCACAGACAGGCTCCATCTCTTAATAACTTCCGGCCTTTGCATGCAACGTCAGGAGCACCTGGGTTTTTCTCTCCCTCGCAAGCTGCTCTTCTCTATTTTATAAATTACGAGTGACTGAGTCATACTTAATCCCTGTATCCATTTCCTGTCCCCTCAAGAATGGAATCTTTCTGGGAACAAGGACGTCTACTGTGCTCTAGGAACTGGGCCAGTTTCTGTCACTTGGGAGAGATCTGCTGACTGCTGTGAGACAGGTTGAACTGAATGAGCAGAGCACGACGCTGGGAATGAGGAAGGGTGTTAAGAACTTCAGCATCCCAAGGGCGCATGCGCAGCTCCAATGAGGCAGTGTGATGTGAGGGCAGCCCAAGGGCAGCCACTTTGTAATAGCTACATTATCTGTTTAATGAGATAATTAATTAATTAATCAGTGCCCATTAACCCCTGTGCCCAGCCCTGGCTGAGTGACACTTGTGTGGAAGAAGAGGACAAGAACAAAGATGCACAAAGCCAGTCAAAGCCAAGGTCAGTCTCAGAAGAACTCGTCCTGTTTACACACGCCGTGAGCAGAGAGAGCAAATGAAGGCAGTAACAGAGAGGTAGCTATAGGCAAGGACAGTCCTATTGGCCTCTCATGTATAATCCATGTGTGCAGGTGGGCTTACGCATAGGGGTGGAGGCCAGTGAACATCCTCAGGTGTCATTCCTTGTTTTTCGGAAACAAGGTCTTCCCTTGGCCTAGAATCTGCCCACTAGGCTAGGCTGACTAGTCAGTGAGCCACACAGGGATGTTCATGTCTCTGCCTCCTTGCCACTGGAACTCAAAGATCCAGGCAATCCCAACACTCAGAAGCAGGCAGATCTGAGGTCAAGAACAACCTGGTCTACAGAGTGAGTTCCAGGACAGCCAGGGCTACACAGAGAAATCCTGTCTCAAAACAATAACAACAGCAAACAAATAAATAAACAAAAAACCCACACTACCCCTCTCCCACCTAGTTTTTTTCATACCTTTGGAGGAATCAAAATGTGGTCCTTGCACTCACAAGCTAAGCTTTTCATTGACTGAGCTATCCCTACAGCCCTCTGACAATATTTTTGATTGGCATTAGACTTCATTAGGGACACCTTCAAACACTAAGATTTGTCTTTTTTGTTTTGTTTTGTTTTTTTAGACAGGGTTTCTCTGTGTAGCCCTGGCTGTCCTGGAACTCACTCTGTAGACCAGGCTGTCCTCGAACTCAGAAATCCACCTGCCTCTGCCTCCCAAGTGCTGGGATTAAAGGCATGGGCCACCACCGCCCAGCAATATTTGTCTAAAGTAGTCAAAATAAAAGGCTTCTAGGACAAAGCTGAGTACAACACAGTCAGTGTGCTCACCTCTCCTTACAAAGCCACACAGATGGGGGCCTGGTCTTCCCAATGTCACTAATGACTACACTTGGGGAAGATGCTCAGCAGAGCAGCTCACCCAAGCTGTGGTGATGGGTGTCCTAATTTGGGACCAGCCACATCAGCATCTATGCCATTGAGTCCCTCAGGCTCTTCTGAATGCCCAATTGATGGCCCAAGATACTTAGGTTCATGGCTGATTGAAGACTGAGCCTCACTTTGAGATATGTGGTGTTTGGACAGCTCAGACATGCTGAAGTAATCCTTCACTGTACAAAAATATATGGTCATGATTTATTTTTTAAAAAATGAGCTACCTTGCAGAAAAGCATGCACATTTCAGAGCTGGGGAGATGGCTCAGTTGGTAAGGTGATTGCCACACAGGCACGAGGATCTGAATTCCCGCGTTCCAGAGCCCAACTCAATGTGAAACCTATGACCTCAGCGCTGTGGCAGCAGTGTACATCCCATAATCCCAACACCCCAGAAGTGTGTACCCTATAACGCCAGGGCTGAGACAGGAGGATCCCAGATGCTCACTGGCCAACTCTGCATCAGCCAGCACCTCAGAAAAAAAACAAGATAAACAGTGGCTGAAGAAGACATTCAGCATCAACTTCTGGCCAAACACATACAGATGTGCATAGACAGAGACAGAGACAGAGACAGACAGACAGACAGACAGACAGACAGACAGAGACTGACTGACTGACTGACACAGAGAGACAGAGAGAGAAACAATAAATTAAACTCAGAGACTTCACACTGAGTTGTTTGTCATACGAGCTGGGATAAGGGAGAATGACACAGGGATGGCAGGCAGGGAGGTTTCTGTGTAGGGTAGAAGATGAGGGACACAGCTCTGTGTTGAGAAGTGGTTCTCAACCCTCTTAAGGGTCTGCAACCCTTTAATACGGTTCCCCATATTGTGCAGACCCCTAACCATAACATTTTCATTGCTAATTCTGTAAACCTACTACTGTTTTGAATCATAATGTAGATATTTTTGGAGACATAGGTTTGTCAAAATAGTTGTGACCCACAGGTTGAGAACCAGTGGTCTACAGTAATGGGGAGGGTTCAAACTTCAGACATCCTTTAAGTATGGGCAACTCAGATACCTTTATAAGAGGCTAGAAATTATATTGCTCAAGTCCCCTCACTTCTAAGTAGCCTGCTGTCCGTGAATGAGAATTTCAAATCGGCTTACCAGCACGTAATACGTTTTCATTGATTCTAGGGACATATCAGGCCAAATTCCCTACTTAATTGTGCTCTAATCTTACAAATCCATTTTTAAAGATTACTGGGTTGGCCTTGGTCAAATAGGGAAATTGCAAAGACTCCGAGGTATGGTGATATGAAAATCAACTTGCAACCTGAGAGCCAAGATGGATAGTACACGGTGATGACCTACATGGGAAGCCAGTCCATCCCTCTGAGTTTGGTAGCTCAGTTTTAGGAAGAACAAAAATATCTGGGTTTAATGAGAGAGAAAAGGGTGTAATAGTCTGGCAGAGAGTAACACACTAGAGGGCTGGACCTCAGCACTCAGGGGCTGACTAGGGCCCAGCACATGATGTCAATGTGTCTGCTATACTTTGGATCTTTAATGTCCCTGTTATAAATATGGTCCTTTTCATCAGGTTGTATGTAGTGTCTGCCTACAAGTGACCATCATGTCCGGGCTTGTGGATGGTTGATGCCTCCCCCTCAGCCCCCTCCCCAAAGAAGGAGGTAATGGGGAGAGTCATTGGCCTCTCACCCAAGATTCCAGCTGTGTGCCAGCTATTTGTGTGCAGTTCTGCCCCAATTGCAGTTAGTCTGGGGTCTCAAGAGTGTTCACATATAGAGGCTGGGGACGGATGGTTGAAGGGGCTCCATCTGTATTGTTACCACCTTGCATGTTGATCTCCTAGTGTGGATGCACTGAGGTTGTTCATACTCCCAGCAGAAACCTTGTACCCATACCATGCAAACAAGCCCAATAAACTACTTGGTTCCCCGGGGTAGATTCTGATAGGGCCACGTGTACATTTGTCATTGGAAACTAATGAGGAAAGTGTGATACAGTTTAAGTCTTCCCAGGGAAGGAATTCCTACTGTAGTTTCTCAAAAGCATGAACGTTAAAATGTGGTCCTCAGCTTTGCCACCATGGGAGGCTGTGGGAATTTTATGAGGTAGAGCCTAGAGGAAGGCATCAGGTCTCCATGGGTTTGTCTTTTAAGAGGGTTATCGGCCAGTTCTTTCCCTCTTTTCTTTGCTTTCTTGCTACCCTGAGGTGAGCATCCCCCTCCTCCATAGACTCCTGCCATGGTGGGGTGGGCCTGAACTCTGGCACATTAAACCCAATACAAACCTTCCCTGTGTTAAGTAGACTCTCTTTCTCCGGCATTTTGTTATAGTAATGGAAGACTTGCAAATTAAGTGTTCTTACCTATTAAAATCTAAGAAAGTTGGAGGGATGGCTCAGTGGTTAAGAACACTGACTGCTCTTCCAGAGGACTCAAGTTCAATTCCCAGACCCAATATGGTAGCTCACAGCTGTGTGTAACTCCAATTCCAGGGGATTTGACACCTTCTTCTAGTCTTCAGGGACACTGTGTGCACAGGGTACACAAACACACATGCAGACAAAACACCAGTATGCATAAAATGAAAACAAATAGATTTTTATTTTAATCTTATAAAGCTAACAAAATACAGTGTTTTACATTCTGACATTTAACAAACTAATGTTTTTTTTAAATATACACTCACAAATATATCAATAATATTCTGAGATTGACAATGACCCTGAGTTTCGGTCCTAAAATGTCACCTCTCCCACCTTCTTTCCCATCCCCATAACACTTAGGTTCCAGATCAAAGACAAGGGTGTGTTATTTCCAACAGATACATTTCATTTAAAAATTGATGAAGGAGGAGTGATGGTGCACACCTTTAATCCTAGCACTCTGAAGGTACAGGCAGGTGAATCACTACAAGTTGGAGGCCAGCCTGGTCTACAGAACAAGTTCCAGGCCAGCCAAGACTACATAGAGAAAAATAAAATGAATCATCATTAAATTAAAGCTGCAGCATCTTTATCCAGAGACCAAAGACAGTAGGCAAGCATGGGGTTTGCTTTATTAAACACCTGCCTGTGACTGATTCATCGGTGGCTGGAACACAGTTTGGTCCCGCTCTTTCTAATAACCTGCAGGGCAGGATGGTAATAAACACCCGTAACATTATCGCTTGCCTTTGGCAGGAACAGCCCAAACCAATAAACAATGAACCGTTAATATCAACAGCTGATGCAGGGCACAGGGCAGATGCTGTTTCATGGCAACATAAAGTGCCTTTCAGGTTCTTCCCAAGGCCTGTGTAAAGGACCAAACTCAACAGCAATGCGCAGGGAATGATACTTTCCATTTTTCTAAATGCAAAGCTATGATCCCACAGCGTTCTTCTGCACGGGAGCTGCAATATTGATCGTTGCTGTTCTCTTAAGTGTCAGCTGAGAAGGCAGGACCGCTGTCGTGCTCCTGTGAACTGCACAAACACAAGAGGAAGGCTCTCCCCACCTCTACACACAAGGTTGTGGTGGTTTGAATGGGTATGGTCCCCATAGATTCATGTGTTTGAATGCTTGGCTCATAGGGAGTGGCACTATTAGGAGGTGTGGCCTTTTGGAGGGGGTGTGGCCTTGTTAGAAGGGTGTAACTGTGGAGGCACGGCTTTGAGGTCTTAAATGCTCAGGCTATGCCCAGTGTAAAACAAGTCCAGTCTCTTCCTGACTGCCTTCAGATCAAGATGTAGAACTCTCAGCTCCTCCAGTACTATGTCTGCCTGTGTGTTGCCATGCTTCCCATCATGATGACAATGGGCGAGACCTCTAAAACAGTAAGCCAGCCCTGGTAAAAAGGTTAGCCTTTCTAAGAGTTGCTATGGTCATGGTATCTCTTCACAGCAATGGGAATTCTAAGACAGGGGTTCTGAGAGTCAGTTCCTGGGTTGAGCCACTATCAGAGAAGCCTCCCATGATGCCCTTGGGCACCTGACTGCTTTATTTCCTTTGTACATTAAAAAACATCCACTCAGGGCTGGAAAGGTACCTCCATTGGTGCAGCACTTGCTCTGACAGCGTGAGAATTCAAGTTCAAGCCCCACTGCCCACATAAAAACCCGAAGTGTGCTGATGCAGGACTGTGCCGGGCAAGTGGAGACAGGTGGATGCCTGGGGTTCCTAGGTAGCCTACCTCATCTAGCAGATGGTTCCAAGCCAATGAGAGACCTGGTCTCGAAAGAAACAAAACTTTCCTTTTGGACAGCACCTAGGAGAGACACCTGAGGTTCTCCTATGGTCTTCATATTCACACACACACACACACACACACACACACACACACAGACACACACACACATGGATTCATGCACTCACACACTCATGCATGTACCCATGCACACAGTACTTATTCACCATTTCTTTAATTTACATTTTAAATGTTTATTTGTGTGTGTGTGTGTGTGTGTGTGTGTGTGTGTGTGTGTGTGTGTGTGTGCGTGCGTGCGTGCACATACATACTACAGTGGTCACGTGGAAATCATAGGGCAACTATAGAAGTCAGGTCACCCTTCCCACCACTCTTCTGGAGAGTTCAACTCCAGAAGCACCAGTCTTGGTAATGAGGGCCTTTACCCACTGAGCCATTTCATTTGACCCTATGCAACATGTCTTACCCTTGAGTCCCCACTTCCCAAGATAGAGAATGTTCTTTGAATACAATGCTCAGTCATTTAGCAGCTTTGCAGAGCATGATCAGGAGCCCCTTGCATTGGTGATCATTGTCTAGAACCATCATGAGAAGAAACTCCAAAGGAGGTAGCCTTAGCATCTGTCCCCAGAGTATCCTCACATGGCCTGACAGCTGCAGGCAAACGACACCTGGTCCCCCTGGAATCTTTGATGGTGCTGTCAATTGCAACTCTCTTCAAACAGCAACTGTCAGCAAATCTCAGAGTCTCCGCATCCACCTCCTCTGTGGGCTGAATCAGGGGAAAGCTCAATCGTTCCTGGTGCTTCTCCAACTTCTCTGGAGGTTTGCAATTCCGGATGTTCATGTGCATTTCTCAGGAAGGGTTCAAGCACGTGCTCTCATCGTGAAACCCTCTGTTGCCACCCGACTCCAGACTGCCAACCTACTGATCTCCAAACACTCTCCATACTTGTCTCCATTCCAGATACCTCTGTCAGCAGCACAGACCTGAGACGCCACCTCTCTCTTCCATCGTTGGTGTGGACACAGAATGCTGCCAACCAGTGTGTACTGACCGGTTTTGTGTGTCAACCTGACACTAACTGGAGTTATCACAGAGAAAGGAGCCTCCCTTGAGGAAATGCCTCCATGAGATCCGGCTGTAAGGCATTTTCTCAATTAGTGATCAAGGGAGGAGGACCCATGGTGGGTGGTGCCATCCCTGGGCTGACAGTCCTGGGTTCTATAAGAAAGCAAGCTGTGCAAGCCAGGGGAAGCAAGCCAATAAGTAACATCCCTCCATGGCTTCTGTATCAGCGCCTGCCCTATGTGAGTTCCTGTCCTGACTTCCTTCGGTGATGAACAGCAATGTGGAAGTGTAAGCTGAATAAACCCTTTCCTCCCCAACTTGCTTCTTGGTCATGATGTTTTGTGCAGGAAGACAAACCCCAGCTAAGACACTGTGTCATCTGCTCAAGCCCTCGAGCTTCCTATATGCTCTGCTGAGATGTTCCTCCACCCAGCATCTGGATAGTCCACCCATCTCCTTTTCATGTCTCTGCTCTGATACCCTGTTTATGTTTCTCCTCCAGACCCAGCCACCTGAACCACCTCAAAGCTTTTGTTTATTCTCATTCCTTTCTTTACAACCTAAGCCCAAAGACAGAAGGAATTTTAACTCTACTGTGGTCCATATCATACTCACAGACTTTGAACTTTTGACAGATATCAAAAGCCCTCCTAAGCTCTGCTAAAACAGATATTACTGGGAGATTGTTCTGGAAGCAGTAGGTCTGGGTGGTACCCAGGAGTTACATTTCTAGTTAGTCCTTGGGGATGCTGATGCTGTTGGCATAGGAACCACATCGAGAGTTACCACCTAGTACACAGAATGTGTTTAGAAAATAACTGCAAAGTGAATGGATGGATAAAGGCATCATCATGTCTCCCACTCACCTGGCAGGTCCTAACTATACTCATCTCTTGTGGATTTCAATATGATAATCATCGCTCATAGACATGACATCAGGAGTGTCTCCACATAGATTTCAGCACAGCTCATACCCAACTTCAGGTCTTCATTCCCAGCACCCCGTTAACCTCCCCCCTCAAAACATGTCATCAGAGCTACTATAACACAGATGGCAAGGCAGTGTTTTGCTTTTTAACACCACCATCTCCTCCAGCAGGACTTTTCTGTTCATATTTGAAGAGAAGCATCACCATCCCATTCATAATAACCAAGAGCAAGCAACATCCTAAGCATCCAATAACAGGGAAATAGTCAACTCCATGACAGTATAGCCGTATGCTGGAATATCTTTCTGCCATAAAAACCATGTTTACACAGATTGTCTTAATGGCTCAAATAAAACAGCTTTTATATAATCCCATAAAGAATAATGCCCGAGTATCATTCTCTGTGGAGCTGGGGTACTCAGAGGAAACCTTGCTCTGTAGACACTCATACGGCAGCTGGCGGGAATGGTAAGCCTGTGCAGGTTAATAGGCATGCATCGTGAGTTTGCTTTAATAGAGGGGGCGCTATTTAGTTGGGTACAGAAGAATGGGAAAATGCGGTGGAAATAGCCTGGAAAGTGCTTCCCAACAGGTCCTGAGACTGGGTTTAGCTTCTCTATTTAGAGAAGGCATCAGTAAGTTTATAACACAGGAATAACAGTTATCACTGTGAAGCAGTAACTATGCCCAGGGCACGTGTATTCTAAGCTATACGTACATATCAGCTGCATTTCATTTATTCTAGAATCCAATTACTTCAAAAAACCAAATGGAGCCATTTCTATAACTCACTGTGTGCAGCCGCAGGAGAAATCAGGACTTCTATCCCCAAAGAAGCCTTAATAGAAGCATCCTAGCTAAAAACCAAATCCCTCCCCTGTGAAATTAATATTCTATTTCATTTTGTGTTTAATTGTGTGCTTGCGTACATCTGTTATGTGTGTTTGTGCATGTAAGTGCTGGGCTCTGCAGAGGTCAGAAGTGATTGTTGGAGCCCCTGGAGATAGAGATGGTTGTGAGCCTCCTGATATGGGTTGCTGGGAACTAAACTGGGTCCTCTGTAGGAGTAGCACATATTTTAAACCTCTGAGGCACCTCTGTAGCACTTTGAGGGAATGTCCTGGTATGGGCAAAATGGGTGAGCAAATTAGAACAGCTATTACAAACTGGTGAAGGCTACAAAAAGAGAAAGCAAGGTACAATAGCAGTTTGATGACAATTAGGCAGCTTTAAGTAGCAGGTGGCAAAAAGCCTAAATGACAAGTGGACATTTAAGACAAAGTTTGAGTTGTCGTGGCCCTAGAACCTGGGGAGTCAGGTTACCCCAAAAATCCTACTTGGCAACAGTTTTGTGAAGCTTCGTGACAACAAAACAAAAGTCAGTCATAAATCCAAATAGATTTTATGGATCTCTATAGAAAAGTACCCAGCTCTTGTAGAACTTCTATGGTAGTAGTTTTGTTTATTTGTTTGCTTGCTTTTTTGTTTTTTTTTTTTTTTTTGTTTTTTATAATCTCTCCCACTTTTATTATGATGTAATCTCCACTCCCAATAATCTACACAATGAGGTTATTCACGTTTACTAAATAAGCCTGTAAGTATTTGAGTTACATAATGAGTCTTTCTAAAGAAGACGCTATTTCTCTTATTACTTAATCTCTTTCCTGTCTTAACCTGCTAGCTTTAATTCTTAGGTTCTTATCTTATGGTTGAATTAGGGTTTGTAATGAACTTACAGTCATTTATAACTGCAGTTCTGAGGGAAATCCAATGCCCTCTTCTGGCCCCCACGTGCATCTGTACACACATGGTACACAGACACACGTGTAGACAAAACGCTCATACATGTTATATGAACATAAATAAATATTAAAATAAAATCAAGTATGCTTAAGAAAAACATTCGGTGTCCACCTCTGGTCTCCATGTGAATATGCACACGCATTCGCTGTACATGTAGAGTTGCATGTAGACTTGCATGCACACAGCACATGTACAAGTTACACTCATACTGATGAAGATACACACATACATGCATACATTACAGAGACAACAGAAGACCATCTCTCTCCTCTCTTTCTCTATATGCACAAGTATGTGTGTGTGCTAGACAATGTGCAGAGAAGCTTTCCATCCTAAATGGGACATCTTCATCAAATCCTTCCCTCGGGCTCAGGGATCAGTGCAGAAGAGCAAGTGGAAAAACTAGAAGAGCCAGGAGCAACAGACGACTCTGAGGAAACAGAATCTTCCAGACACAACAGGACAGTCACATCTACAGAGACCGTGGCATCACACAAAAAACCTCCACAGGGTCAAGCCAGACAGGGTCCTAGGGTTAAGAGAGGAAAGTGGAAATAGGTCCCTACCCTTAACCAAGCTTTCTGCAATTTTTACCTTCTTGTGGAGGAAAATATTAGTCTTTCCCAGTGGAATCTCACTGAGTATAGTAAGCACACTTCAGGTATACAGACAAGGCCAACACAACAAATTCAGTAGACATTGCTGTAGACTTTCCATCTCATGCAGCTTTGTTTGGACATTTGTTTTTCTTATTCATCTTCTGCTTGTATATTTTAATTTCCAATTCTATATTTTTTGTAGGGTGTGTGGGTTTCTCGTCTTGTTTTTTTTTAAAGTGAGTCAGAAAGGACATGGAATTTGCAGGGTGAGAGGGACATGGGAAGGAGTTTGGAGAAAAGCATGATCATAATATATTATATGAAAATTAAAAATTCAATTAAAAATATGTGTGTGTGCAGTTTGAAAGGCCACGTTCAAATTTCTACAGTGATTCCATAATAAAATATGAGATAAAAATTTTCAACTAAAAAATCATGTGTGAGTGTGTGTGCAATGAAAAACAATGTTCAAATTTCTACAGCTGATTTCATCTCGGTGATGGAGTCCGTAAACACTTGATACTTAATCTCAGCCTCCATGACAACAGCCTCCTCCAGGTCCTCCTCTATGCACCCTCAGGGATCATCCTGAATGATCCCTGAAGGGAACTCCCCAATGAATATTCTCCAGTGCTCATTAGAACCTCAGGTTAAAGCCCAAACTCCTGGTTGGGAAACAAAAATCAGCTCCCAGTCAGCCATAGCCTGACATCAGGTCCCACCCATCCTGCCTGACAGGACTCAACCTGACAGTTTCTAAAGTTTCTGATAAAGAGAAATTTATAGGGAAAAAATCAATAATAATGGTGAAGCTGCTCTTGAGCTTTGAACCAAAATTGAGATGTGATTATACAACCTCAAGTGAGGCTGTTGTTGAAGACAAAGAGAGGAGAGAGAGGCCAAGATGCCTGTGACTTCCTCTAAGCCCAGGAGTGATAGATGGTCCATTATGCAAATAACGTCCATATATCTCAGATACTGTGTCCTTTGAGCTGAAAGTGAAGAAGAGGGAATTTGTTTCTCCTTGCAGTTTCTAACACCTGTCTCTCTTTTCCAAGAGTTCTCCCAAATGTCCAACTTCTTCACTTACAAGATGGAACTACACCATGACCCTATGAAACTTACTGCTCTTCAAATGGTCTGACAGTTGGCCGCTTACAACGGTATGTGCACTTACCACTTGCTGTGTGTAACTAGTTCAAAGATGGGCTCCGTAGGGGGTTTACAGAAGCTTGTGCCATAATCTGTCCTCAAAGAATACAGGAGTGCACCCGAGAGAGAAACTGGGAAGCTACACAAAATTGAAGTGAACTTAAGTGTTGAGTGACTATTTTAGATTTATTTTTACTTACATGTATGTGTATGTATGTATGTATGTTCATCTATGTGCAGTTGCCCACCGAGGTCAGAAGAGGGCAGCAGATCGCACTAGAGCTGGAGTTACAGATAGTTGGGAACCATCTGATATAGGTGCTGGGACTTGAACCCCCGTCCTTTGGGAGAGATGTGAACACTCTTAACTGTTGAACCATCTCTCCAGTTCAATGTTTCCTGACTCTTTTTTTTTTTTTTTTTTTGGTTTTTCAAGACAGGGTTTCTCTGTATAGCCCTGACTGTCCTGGAACTCACTTTGTAGACCAGGCTGGCCTCGAACTCAGAAATCCGCCTGCCTCTGCCTCCCGAGTGCTGGGGTTTCCTGACTCTTAAATGACATTATTTCAGTTTTGCATCAATTCAGTTGTGAAGCATCTTACCATCCATTGTGTCTTATAACGTGTGGGATTTGTTTCTTAGTGCAATGGTATCTTTTTCCTCATGCTGGGTTTTGATGGTTTGTTTGTGTAAGAGCTGCATGGTGCAGACCAAGAGCTATGTATGTGAGCGGAAGGGTAGCATCAGGGTTGGGATGCTCAGATGCAAATAGAGGCATTGTGGGGTGGGGGATGCTCAGATACATTACACTAACTGCTCAGGTCACTGTCTCCATTCTGCAGTATGTGCCTTCTGTGGAGCCAACAGCTTTTCATGCTGTCTGGGCTGACAGCCCCTTCAGTCTCCTCCAGGTTCTCCTCTGTGCAGCCCCAGGGGATCAACATGAATGATCCCTGAAGGGAACTCCCCGATAAAATTCTCCATTGCTCATTAGAACCTCGGGCTAAAGCCCAAACTCCTGTTTGGGAAATAAAATCAGCTCCCAGTCAACGACAGCCTGACAGCAGGTCCCACCCATCCTGCCTGTCATTCAGCCACAAAACACTTCTATTCTGATATGGTCGATGATCATATTGGATTAGGGACCCAACATACTTCAGTGTGGCTGTTATAACTACTTACACATGCAAAGACTCTACTTCCAATGGATATTGCAGCCTGAGCAGCCAGGAGTTAGGACCTTGGGGATGAGAGAGTCTGATACATAAGCCAGACACTCACCCTGTCTAGGATATTGACTTACTTTATTTAATTTAATGATAAAAATGATATTAAAAATTAGAGAAGATTGCCCGTGAGGATAGATTAGCACTTTCATGTCTATAATTCCTTCACATGCTCGTCTCTCTATGAGCACCTACTACCTCCAGGGCTGCAGATAAGCAAGAATTGAGTCTCTTTTTCCACTCTAGATAAAGCGCAGGTAATCTGTTGAAAACTGCTGAGGTGAGATGTTAGGAAACCTGTTAGCGACATCAGCTCAGGATGCCAGATTCCCCTGGCTGAGATCTTTGAGACGGGGCTTCACAGAGATGGCAGGTTTGGAAAGATGACAAGGTCGAAGACAAGATGCCTTTCTTGCTAAAGCACTGAGGATCTGCACTTCAGAGAAGATGGCTTCAAAGAATGAAGCCTTCAAGCACTTCTCCCTGGAACAAGTGCTGCTTGTTCCTGGGGGGATTGGGAGGACAGCTGCATTTCAACCGTGGGCACTGGAGAATCTAAAGGTCCAGAACTTCACAAGCTGGCTCAGTGTACAATGACTTAGGTGGAGAGCCACCTGCTTCTTTACTTTCAACTAGCCCAAGGAAGGATCCTCTGCTCTGCCTCCTTGCCTGGAAAACACACCTTCATCCCTGTTGTTCTTGCATGAGGCTTCCTATGGTCCTCACCTGTTTGCTTCTGAGTCAGCTGAGGTATGTTAACATACTTTGTTTTATGAGAGCTTTCTTTAAGAGCTTTAAACACACAACCCATTTTGTGGACTCTATCTCTATTGTTCCATTTAGCTTGATTTTTTTTTTCTTAAACAAAATATGAAGAAGTGGATTTCTCAAATGACTAATGTTTGCAGTCTTCTAAAGTCTAGGCATAGGTAAACAAAATGAATAATGAACAGTATCTCACACAGATAGATCTTTATGCCTATTTTCTTGGCTTTTGATGATGTTTAAAATGTAGATTTTTAGAGGAGGAAAATATGCGTAGTAGCAATAACAATCCATCATGTGTCTCTATTGAGGTTTGTTTTATTCAGAATGACAAATGCTCCTCCCATGACTCCATATTTAAGGAGGTAAAGAGGTGAAGGAGTTCGATAAGATGATGGCCTTAGGATCTGAGACTGACCCTACTGTCTGTCCTCCTCAGTCTGTCCTTCTAATATTTCTTGCAACCAGTAATAGCTGTGGTTCACAACCTGTGTGGGTCACGGCCCCTGTGACAAACCCTCAGCCTCCAAACTGTTTACATTATGATTCATAACAGTAACAACATTACAATTATGAAGGAGCAACAAAAATAAATTTATCATTGAGGGTTGTCACAACATTGGAACTGTCTTAAAGGGTGGCAGCATTAGGAAGGTCGACCACTGACTTATAGTCCAAGAATGAGTGTCTAGCTATGGGCCAAATAAACGAAATACATGATCTCCAGCAAGCCAGTAAACATGGTATAAAATGCAAGCTGGGGAGATAGCTTTGTGGGTAGCAGTGCCTGCTGTGAAATTACCAGCACCCACGTGAAAGCTATACATGCCTGTAACCCACGACTGGAGGAGTAATGACAGGAAGATCCCAAAGCTTAGGGGCTGCCTGTGATAGCCAGGAACAGTGACTATGGGCTTCAGTGAGAAACTTTGTTTCAAAAACCAAACCAGAGGAAGATGAAGAGATACACAAGGTCTCCCTCTGTTCTCCTCATGCACACACACACACAAAGAAATGTGTACCTTTACACATTACACACACACACACACACACACACACACACACACACACACACACACACAGAGCTGTGTTAGTACAAATACTCAATTAATTTGTATTTGGAATTTGGGTTGTCTTTTTGGCATCTGATCACACCTTTTCTTCCAAAAATTTTGCTTGGAAAAGTATATTGAAGGCATATACATGTCAGGTAAATTTCCCGTAACATGAGACCATTTTTCACCCAAACCTGTAGCTTTGACTAGTGTTAGAAGTCCCTGACCGCTGGGCAGTGGTGGCACACGCCTTTAATCCCAGCACTTGGGCAGAGGCAGGTGGATTTCTGAGTTCGAGGCCAGCCTGATCTACAGAGTGAGTTCCAGGACAGCCAGGGCTATATAGAGAAACCCTGTCTTAAAAAAAAAAAAGAAAAAAAAAAAAAAACAACAACAACAACAACCAAAAATCAAAAAAACAAAAAAGCAAACCAAACCTAAACAAAACAAACAAACAAACAAACAAACAAACAAACAACAAGAAGTCCCTGACTGAAGACGACACAGCTACACCTGGAAGGAAGAGCTAGATATTTGAGCTAAGAATTTGCATTCCAGGGCCAAGGTCTATGATGTCATAGAATGCAGAAGGTGGCCCATAGTACTGAGGCATTCTCACTGCCTCAAAGTCTCCTTGCCTCCCAACAAGGGCTGCTGAGAATAGATATACAATCGCTTCTCCGCCTTTTGGCTAAGATCAAGTGAAGAATAGGTGTACAAAAATAGACTCTACAACAGCTGCATGTGACACTCTCCTTGATATTTTTTTTAATCAACGACATGTTTTGTTTCTCACAAAGAGAATAGATCATCAAGAGTCTGTGCTGACAGTGGCAGCCAATCTTGATGGAGCCAAGAGAACCCTAGAGCGCTCACTGAGGCACTGACACTAATTCACATGGCCCTGATACGAAGAGGAAGCATATTGATTCTCCTTCTTGTTGTTGCTATGACAAAATACACAGCAAAAGCAACTTAAAGAAGGCAGAAAGTGTTTATTTTGACCCATCCTTTGAGCTGGTACCATCCATCAAGGCAGGGAACACACAGCAGCTGGAGTGTGAGGTAGATGATCACACTGCGGATGTGAAGGATGCTCAGCTTTCTTTGTTTCTTTGTTTCCTTTTCTTTTTTTAAAAAAAATCCATATATGGGTGCTTCCACTGCTTTTATGTGTCTTTTATGTATCCTGTAGAGGTGCTCCAGAGAGAGTCTCTGCCAACCTGCTAGTCATCAGTGAGCAATGGGGACCATCACTGTGCAGGATCCACCTTGGACAGCCCATTCAGTTGAACCTCCAGTGAATTCCAACCCTTGCCACCATTTCACCAGGTTAGCTTGAGATATCCCAAGTGAGACCTTCAAAGCTGAGTCTACTCTACTTTTATGTATAAAAGATACATATACAACACCCACAGAAGCCAGAAGCAGCTTAGGGAAGAAAAGCAGGGGTAGCTGTCAATAGGGCATGGGAGGCCACAGGGCTCAAGTGGGTTTCCCTCATGAACCTGTGTATACACATCAAAGGTGAAAGATGGGAGAAGGGCACAGAGTAAAAGCTGAACAAGAGTAATGGACACTTGGGAGCCATCATGTTGGTGCCAGGGTCTGAACTCAGGTCCTCTGCAAGAGCAGTGAGGGCTCTCAACCTCTAAGCCATCTCTTCAGTCACACACCAATCATTGTTTGTACAAACCCCCAAACACGCAGCATCACTTGATGCGTGTAAAGATACATACAAGACTTGTGTGATTTACTTGTGTGAATGTTCACAGTTGGTGTGATACAAGGCTTTTGTATTCATAAACTCCGGCATAGCTGTTTTCAAGTGGAGGCTTTCTTCATTCTCAGCCTCAATGTTTACACACATCTTTAGGAGGGGAACTGCCCTGAGTGCCTACCCCTGCCCCTCCATTTGCAGCCATAATTACCTTTCTTCACTAAGTTAAGCAACACCTCAGATCTACTCTTTCCATTTTGTTCAGTGTAGTAGAATCTCCAAAATCATAAAATGAAATTCCAGGTGAAGAGTGAAGAAATTTTATTGTTTGTTACTTTGTTTGTTTTAGTTTCTTTTTTCCACTTCTGCTGGTTTGAACTAGTGCCCAAAGCAGTGTCAGGTACTTAATTAAGCCAGCATTTTGAGAAGAACTGTGGGTCGAGTGTGATAAAGGGAAAATTACTAGAGAGAACTCACTGGGATTCTGATGTTAAATACAAGATATTTATTGACTTGATTTTTTTTTCAGTCACACAGAACCCTGGACTGCACTGACCCATGCTAAGACTCCACATCTGACAGTTTGCCCAAAGGAAAAGAAAGGTTCAAAGACAAAACTGATCCAACAAAATAAGCCCTAAGATGTAATGATTGACACTCTATAAAGTTAAACTAAAAAAACAACAACTTTATTTTGGTGTTTTGTTATTGTTTGACAGTTTCATATATTTATATAATGAGTTTTAGTCATTTCCATTCCATATCCCCCCTCCTTCATCCCCCTCCTTCATCCCCCTCCTTCATCCCCCTCCCTCACCCTCTCCCTCACCCCTCCCTTTATCCCCATTCCTCACTCACCCATCTCCTCCTTCAATTCCTCCTTGCTTCCTCCTTCATCCCTTCCATCATCCCCTCTCTCAACTCCCTCTCTCATGCCATTCCCTCTTCAATTGGCACCACATTCTCAATAAGTGCCCTCCCTTATTTCAAGCCTCTTTTTTTGTGTGTTTGTGATCCCTAAGTTTAAACTAACTACGTAAGTACATAGGTATTCAGCAGAACAACTTATCTATGTCCACACTAATGAAGAAGATAGTGAAGAATACATTTCTGGTTTCTTTGCAGACTCAGTTGTATCATGTGATTTTTTTCCGGAAACTGTCTTATGAGAGGATGTTTTGCTGAGAACAGACACATGATATTCCTCTGGAAGCTGCCTGAGAAAAAGGCATGTGATGGTTTGCTAGAGAGGACACTTGAGAGGACACGTGATGTTTAGAGAGGGTATAAGGATAACCCAATAGACAGTGGACAGTGCTGTGGCATTGGTTTGCCTTGCTACTCTTTGCTGATCTTCACTGGGCTCTCTCTGCTGATGCTAGTCTTCACTGATGGCATTGTGATACTGGTTCACCTCGTCTTCTTCGATGACCATCATTTGTCATGACTTCATAGAGCAGAAAACACCAAAGAACTTCTCACGGTGATATTCCAGCAACTCCTTGCTACACCCTCAGACTCAGGCTGATTGGCAGAGCTTAGCAATTTCTTTTGGGTTGAATTGCCACTGGTGATTCATGAATGGTGTTTGCAAGTAGATTGAGCTACCCCTGCTGATTCATGTGAACTGAACTGCTGGTATCCCGACGATGAAGACTGGAATCGCCCCAAAGAACTATTTCTAAACAGGTCTGCGTCCTCCTTTGTCTAATTAACTTTTCCTTTCCACGATCTCTGGTGGGTGGTGGGCTAGAAGGGAGGTTAGAGTATTTAAGGACCCTTACTAAAGGAGGTCTTGAAAAAACTAAGCTTGCAGGTTAGAACCCCTCCCCCAATAAATGTTGATTGTCAAATTGTTTCTATGGGAGGGGAGACACTTTATGGCCTCTCCCATCCATGATGAAATGTTGAGGGGGGCCAAGCCTTGTGCCCGTGACTATCACATGAGTTTAAGGGTTCAATGACTCAGTCATATCTAGAAGACATCTTTTTGCTGTTCATCTCCCCATCTTCTGACTCTTACATTCTTTCTACCCACTCTTCCATGATGTTCTCTGAGCCGTGGAGGAGGAGATTGAGCTCTTCTATTTCCATCTGAACAGTCTGACATCACTGATTCCCATTACTTTGTCCAGCTGTGCGTCTCTGCCCGTGGCAGTCAGAAGCTTCTTCTCTGGTGAGTGCTGAGTGCAGCACGGATCTAGTGATATAAACATGACTATTTGGAAGGCAGTTTAACAAGATATTTAGCGAAATACTAGTATTTGATTCCTCCATAGGGCATAGACCACCCTGACCATGGGTTCTTGACCAGATTTACAGAACTCGGTGTGTATTCCGTCCTGTGGAACAGGCCTTGTATCCAAGTGGAAAGCCACTGGTTTTCCCTGTGACAGTCATGCCACTAATGCACTAGTGGGACATCTTGCCTAATATTTTAGCTTGAATGGTTCACATCCAAGTAAGATTGTAGATGGTTTTCTCCCCTGGCAACCTACAAATCACTTTCTTGAACCACGAAGGCTAGCCATTACAGAGAGTGCTTCCACCTCAACTCCAGGCTGATCCTTCTGTGACCAAAGTATTCAGTGTCTTCAGCAATAGGGTCTGACCGTCAAGTTCTGGTGGGATACCAAGAGCAATGGCAACAGCCTGTAATGTTTTGAGGGCTTTTGGGATCTCCCTGGTCAGCAACTTGCAGGAAGACATCCCACATCTGGCACTGTGATTTTTGTTTAATAACTATCCCATTTTGATTTTCTGTTTCTCTGGTAAATGCTCTTACCAAAACCAACTTGGGAAGGGAAAACTTTATTTCATCTTACCTGTTCCAGTTCATCACCAAGGAAAACCAAGATCAGAAACTGCAGAGACTGTTCATGGCTTGCTTCTAAGCTACCTTGATAGAGCCCAGACCCATCTGCATAGGGTGGTGCTGCCCACAGTAGACTGGGTTCTCCAACATCAATTAACAATCAAGGAAATGCCAGGTAGACACAGCCAAGGCCAATCTGACAGAGGCAGCTTCTCAACTGTGGTTCTTTCTTCCAAGATTAGACATCACAAGAAATCAATGGCTTCAGGAGGAGCAGAGTATCCATGGAGGGTCTTCCATTTGAACTCAACATTTACTCTCGTAGACATATTCTGCAACACAACATCTTATAAACCCCTCTCACCAAACTCCATTCTAACCTCATCGCCTAAGGGGAGATGGATTGGAAGGCAAATAAAGAAAAGAACTGGAGCAGAAAGAAAAAAATTCTTCTCAGAAATAAAGCAACTGGGAAGCATGACTGTATCCTAGATGCTTTCCTCACATCATCTATGCAACGATAATAAAACCATTACATTCCAGGTACAATAATTTCCAATGTTACAAATAATATGAGTAACACTGCTTATCATTCATAAAACACATTTGCACTAATCATTTTGATGTGTTTTTCCGGCTCACTCCTAATGGAGAACTGACGAACTGGAATTGTTCAGTTTGCTCATTTATACATGAGGGAAGTGAGGTTTAGACGTTGAGTCAATTTCCCAATACTCTAAGCTAATAAGTGGCAGAGGAAGAAAGCCACACTTCTCTCTGGCTTCGTGGCATGGGCTCGTGAGAAATGCAATGCAGGGTACTTAGCAGGGATTCCAATGCTCGGTAGACAGCAATAGAAAGTTGTCTTAGATGGAAGACTGGGAGGGAGGCTCAAATCAGCCTCGCCTCAGCTCAGGGTTCCTGAAACAGAACCCCAGAATATGTTAGAGGGTGAGTATGTTAAACTAAACGTGTGTGAGTCCTCTGCAGCTTGTAGAGCTCATATAAATCCAGGGCAGAGGTTTCATAGGTATGTTGGTCTTTGTGGGGGTGGAAAGGAACACTTATTTAGACACCCATTTCCTCCTATGTACTCTACAGTGAAGCAGTGCCTTTAGGTTTCTTCTAAGTCCAAGGTTTTTTTTTTTTTTGTTCATGTGTGTGTGTGTGTGTGTGTGTACGCATGTGCAGCATATATTGTAGGGACTCCTCCATTTTCTCTTCTACCTTATTCATTGAAGCAGCGTTTCTCAGTCAAACCCAGAGCTCACCAATATGACTAGCCTTGACAGCCATCTTGCTCTGAGGACCCCTCCCTCTCTACCTCTCCTGCCTGGGATTAGATGTAGGCCACAGAGCCTTTACCTGAGACCTGTGAGCCATCTTCTCAGCTACTAAGGTTCAAGTCTTGATGTTGGAGCCATCTTCTTTTCAGTTTTTCTCATTCTTTTTTTCTTCTCTTTTTGGTCATACTATCAGAACCAGGTTAAGGTATGGCTGGCTCAAACTATCACTCAAATCCCTCCACACCTGTGTATCCTAATAACAAGGAAGACTCTGCTGAATCTCTGTTCTGTAAAGTAAATACCTTGACAGAGGAGTTAAAGGACAGTATTATCTTGGCGTGTGGTTGTAGCTGCTATTGTTGATGTTGAGGGAGGCTGACAGATGAGGGGGTCGCAGCTGTTATAACAACAGATAGAAAGCTAGGTGTGATAGTGCACAACTATAATCTCAATACTGGGAAAGATCACAAGTTCAAATCCAGCCTAGGCTACATAGTAAGTCCATGGCTAGTCTGGGCTACATAGTAAATCCAAGGCCAGCCTGGCCTACTTGCATGATTCTTCTCCAAACAGCAGCAACATTTATTTTTTCCTTTTTGGTTTCTGTTTCTCCTCTTTGCTCTAAATTGATGCTGGTATTGTGGTTCAATGGCTGGGGGTGGGGGTGGGGGGAGAGACAACTGTCTGGGAGAACTTTCACTGTGTCTGATGGTCCAGTATCTCCAAAGTAACTCGGCAAGCCAAACAGTGCAGCAAACAGTTCTGTTTCGATTTTTGCAGGAAAAATCTGACACAGCTGAAGCGCTGTCTGAAGAGATGACTCTAAGATGGGACAGCGCCTGGGGAAACTGGGCTTGGATCTTGTGCTAGTTTCCTATGATAAAAACAATGATGTTCTCAACCAGAGTCTGTGTTGGGAATACAATGCTTTGCTTCCATTTCAACACTGCATAATCTCCATATGGCAACGCTGGGAATCTTTTCTGATATTAAACAGATTATAGGAGAGACAAGTTGAATAAACACTGTCATTAAAAAGAGTTTTAATGATGAATAATTTTTTTAAAATTTTGTCTATGGTACTAGGTTCAGTGTTCTGCATAAACTCTAAAACATAGTAATTTCTTCTTTTAAATCACCAAACAGAATGGACATTATATTTTTCTATCTTGGTCTAATCAAGACCACAAAATACCATTCTTTGCTTAAAAAAAAAAAAAAGAATTAATTGTGTTTCATTGGCTTTTTTGTTAATTTCTTATTTTTAATGTTAGTGTTTTGGAGTTCATTTTAACATTTTTTTTCATTGAATTAATTCTTTTCTTATTTTCTATTAAGAACTTAGGCTTCTAGTCTGAGACTACTCTTTGTTTCTAATATAAGAATTAGTGTTGTAAATAAAGTTTTCTCTTTGAACCTTCGTAATTATGTCTCATACATTTTGATACTCTGTTTCCCTTGGTTTTTTTTTTTAACTGTTATATAGTTTCATTATTTCTTTACTTGTGAATGTGTAATTTTAATGTTTCTGGATTTGGAGATCTCCTGTTGTCTCTCCCTGAGGACTTCTATTTTGATTTTGTTGCATTAGCAGATCATATCCTGTGGGGCTGGAGATGCAGCTCAGTGGACACAGTGCTTGCTCACTTGGCTCACACAAAGCTCTGGGTTTCACCTCCAACATCCCATAAGCCAGGTGTGGTGCATGCCTGTAGTGCCAGCACCTAAGGTAATGGGAGGAGAATCAGGAGTTCAAGATCAAACAAACATGTCCAGCGAGACATCTTTTCTTTGGTATTTGCCACACCCTGTTCTGTGATTCCTGAGTGTCTGCCTTGTTGAATAGTCCAGTGGTACTTGAAGAAAAAGAGAACATCCGGATGCTACTGGGGAATGGCAGACAGAGACTTTGGCTGGTGCAGGCTGTCACATCCTAGCTGCCTATCTCAGTTGCTGATGTGCTGATCCATGTCCCCATGTGTCTCATAGCTGCCCTGTTTCCTTTTCAGCTCTTCCCGTTCTTGCTTCCTGCGGAGGCTGTGATAGAGTAGTAACACAAAGAATCAGGGTTTCCTTGCAGCCCACTGATCCTCGAAACACTTCCTATTTCTCTTTCCCTATAGAAATAGCTTCTCTGATGCCTACCTTACCAGAAATGAATATAACACTCTTTATTTTTTGTTGTTGTTTTGTTTTGACACTGGATTTCATTATGTAGCTAGGGCTGGCCTGGAACTCACTATATAAACCAGGCAGGCACTGAATTCATAGAGATCAACCTGCTCAGATCAGCATTTCTGAATGCTGGGATTAAAGGGACATACAACCATACTTGGCTCCTTTTTTCGTTTTTTCGTTTTTTTTAAGAGTTTTAAAATTTTATCTCTATGGGGTGTGTGTGTGTGAGTGTGTGTGTGTGTGTGTGTGTGTTTGTGTGTGTGTGTGTGTGTGTGTGTGTGTGTGTGTGTGTGTGTGTGTGTGTGTGTGTTGGCCAAAGAGGCCATCAGATCCTCTGGAACTAGAATTGCAGGTGGTTGTGAACCACCATGTGGGTGCTAGAAACTGAACCCTGGTCCTCTGCAAAACAACCAGTGTTCCTAAGCAGTAAGCCATCTCCCCAACCCCTTCTGCCTGCTCTAATCTCCCCTTCACTGTTCATCTTGCCCAGGCATATCTTTAATTCCTACTTCTTTTGTCTGTTTTTCTTCGGTGAATTCACCTTTGCCTTTCTCTCATTTCTCCTACTAAGATTTTGCATTTACCAAGATTCTGCATTTACTTTTGTTTTGGAAGTTTCTCATCCACTCTTAAATCCAGACTTTAGGGCAGGTATTTAAAATCCTTGCAGGTGATTCTGACAATGGTTTCCTCTTGATGTCACCACCAGGGAACTGGTTTTCCCCCCTCTGCTTCTCATTTGGGGAATGGTCATCATGTGACAGTGATTTCCATTTTGACCTCATTTGTCTAAGATGTCAGCATGCCCTGCTTATAGACTGTGGATACAACAGCTGTTTAACTTTCATAACTTTTTGGTGATGTTTTGATTTTTCTGGGTTAGCCTGATTGAATAAAAGGGATTATTCCTCCAGGCCATAAGAGTCAGGTATGGGTTCAGTGCTATATGTGTGTGGCAGGCATGCTTTAGAAGGGTCAGGACTCGTGGTCCCCAATCTTCCAAATGTTGTGATCCTTTAATACAGCTCCCCAACCATAAAGTTATTTCATTGCGACTTCATAACTATAATTTTGTTATCGTCATGAATTGTAATGTAAATATCTGATATATAAGATATATGATATGTGACTCCTGTGAAAAGGTTGTTTGAGCACTCAGAGGAGTCTCAATCCATGGTTTGAAAACCACTGATCTGGACACAATGGGGTTACCCTTATCAGTGTAGATCAGTTGTCCAGTGTTGCTGGGCAGAAGTCTCCATCTCTTGAAGGCAAAGTGTGTTCCAAGATCAGTCTTCTCCCCAGGTCCCTAACCTGTGTCCACACCTTTACACCTTGTTGATGGTACTGGTATATCAAATGACCCCAGACTTAGTAAATTAGAGTAATATGGTTTTCTTTTACACCCTAGAAAATGGGGATTCTAAAAATGGTTCCACTAGCTTAAAGCAGTGGCTGGAGCTCTTCCTAGGGAATCTCTCCCCTTACCTAGTGTCCCCTTATGTCCCCAAGGCCAACAGTAGATGGCTGAGTCCCCCTTGGGCTGTATCTCTCTGATTTATACTCACCCTCTATGCTGCCTTCTTTCACGAAGAGCACACTGAACCCATCTCGTTTTTAGTCAGCACTAACAACCTAATTGTTTTTCCCATATGGCCCAGCTGCTCACAATTCTGAGGCATAAACATACATGTTGTATTGACAAACAGAATAACACCAATCAACTAGTCTATAATGAAGCAGATTTTGTATGACTTCTGGTTCAGGAGCCTGGAAATTCAAAATGAAGAGACCATCCGCAGAGGAAGGTGTTCTTGTGAAATGCTGTCGTCACAGAAGGAATCCAACGGGCTAGAAAGACAAAAGAGGGAGCCAAACTCCCTTTCATAATTAAACCTTTTCTGTGATAGCATCATTAATTGATTTTTATTTGTAGGTCATATCAGTCTTGACCTAATCAATTTCTTCCAAATATATTCCCACTGGATGTTAATCTTCAGAAAATTACTTTTGGGCAAATGCATTCAAACCAGAGATGAGGGTGAATATTTGGACATCTATAGCAGTGTGGGGGCATTATTCTTCCTTCCTCATGTACCCTTAAGATCTCCAGCTACCTCCTACCCTGAGGTAGCTGAGCAGCTCACTGAGTGACATGTGTTCTTGACGATTAATGATATACAAAGACTGAAGCAACTTGCCATATCCTGTCACCAGAATCAAGCTCAAAATAGCAACAGCCACCTGTGGGAAGAAAAATACAAATAAACTTTATAGTGTCTCTAAGCTATAAATCCCCAATTTAATCAAAACATTATTTAGACTCTGTTTCTTTATACCAGTGTGCTTTACGTGTGCAACTCATGGGGCTTTGTTGTGACTCTTTGCACAGGTTTATAGTGTCCTTTAACCATCTCCATCCTCCCCACTATCCTCAATTTCCACCTGCTCACCCACCCTGCTGCTGCCCTTCCTCTTCCTAAATACCTCCTTTTATTTAATGTCCCTTATTAAAATCCAAATTTCACAATTATCTTTCTGTGTTTGGCTTGTTTCATTTAACATATTGTATTTTACAGTTCCATCCATTTTTTTCTGAGAATAAAACCCTTCACTCTTACACATAGATGAGAAATACATTAATATAATCTCTCTCATTTTTTAAGCCATTCATCCAGTGGTCAACAGCTAGAGTTACTCCATGGCTTGTCTATTGCACACAGTGAGGCAATCAAACATGGATGATACGGATGTGCAGGGGTCTTGGTTAGTTTTTATTGTCAACTTGACTCAACCTGGGAAGAAAGAACCTCAGATGAAGAACTGCCTCCATCACATTGGCCTGTGGCCACATCTGTAAGGAATGATCATTTTTTGATGGCTGATGTGGAAGGGTCTAGCCCACTATGGGTAGTGTCATCCCCTCCCAAGATGACTCTGGGTTGTATGAGAAAGAGAGAAAACTGAGTAGGTCATAGATAGCTCAGCATTCCTGAGATGTCTCTGCTGCTGTTCCTGCCTCTAGATTCCTGCCTGAGTTCTTGTCCCAATTTTCCTCAGTTACAGACTGGTAACTGAAAGTGTAGAGTAAGATAAACTCTTTCCTCCTCAAATTGGTGGCTATGGTGAGAATATTCTTCTTGTATTTACTGCCTATTTGTTCTTCATTTTTTGAAAGCTGTGTCTGTTTATTGTTCTTAGAAAGATGATACCACATGCTTTCTCTCATGGGCTCTCTCTGTGTGTCTCTCTGTCTCTGTCTGTCTGTCTTTGTCTCTGTCCCCCCCCCAGTCACTGTCTCTCTATCTCTGTCTCTCTATGTGTGTGTGTGTGTGTGTCTGTTTGTGTGTTCTCCAGGCTTAAAAAGAAATCACCAAGGCTGTAAATCTCAGCAGGTGCCTCTAGAAGGAAGATGAGGGGAAGGAAAAAAAAGTCATGTCATTTGAGTTAAACCCACACTGAGGTCAGCCACACAGTGGACCAATGGTCACATAATGGCAGGTGAGTCATATAAGAGCAGAGAAAGAGTGAAACTCAAAGAGTGAAGGAAAAGATGCTTAAAGCAGACATAGAACAAAGAAAAAGAAAAAGTTACATTCAGAAAAGTGGCCAGACTTACAGGGGAGTTCTAAATAATTTTTTTTTTAATTATAACGTTAAGGTAGAAGGGAATGATTTGGGAAGAGGAAGAGGATGGACAGAGTGTGGGGGGGGGGACAGGGGAGGGGACTGAAAAGGATGTTTTTTGAAGATCTGAAGATCTACATGGCATGAACAATTAAAGTACCCTCTAATTTTTAAGTAAATTCCATACTTACCTGTATCCAGTATTCTGTCTACCCATAGTTCAAAAATAAAATTGCTTCATCTGTCTCATGCTGTTTTACTGCATTTGGTCTAATAAATTCCTTGTAACCAGAAATGCTGGTAAATTTTAAAGACATCTAAAATATGACTGGTCGATATCGGGTTTGTCATAAGTTTATCCCGACTTTGGAAGCAGGCCCAGGAGCTAATTTTTCCTCGCTCTTTGCAAAGAATCCATAATTCATGATTGCCATTGATTTCAATACAAGGTATTTAATCCTGTCAAATTCCAGCTTTGTTTGAATAAAAATGGCCCTCCTCTAATTGTGGGTTTTGATAAAGCTAATTTTGGTGTGCTATCCAGTGGGCTGCCTCGAAGAGGCTGGCAACATTTCTGATACGAAGAACGGCTTAAAGATAACTAAGGGAAAGATGGGAGCTGGGAAAATAACCACCAAGGATGCTGGTGACTCAGAAACCAGAGACTTTCTCAGAAAGGGGGAAAAAAGATGCAGGAGCGAGCTACTTGGGCAGAATGTGACTCAGGTCATCAGACCATTTGGGTAGGGATTTTATTTTGGGTCTCTAGGATGCTATATGAGAAGCTAAAGCCTAGATGCTGGAAGTTTCTAAGTGTAACTAGGGAAGGAACTGGCCTGAGAGGGGGGTCTATGATGTAAGTGGAGCTAGGGTGATGTCACAGAGCACTGGCCGGAGGTTGCGCATCTATTCCACTTGGGGGCGCTAGACTCCCTTGAAAGTGGGTTCACTATCTTCGCAGTGGTGTGTGAAAGACAGTTCAGCTCCTGAACCCCACAATTGTTCAACAGGCTTTGGTGCCTGGCCGGTTTCAGAAGACAGAATCTTGACAACTAGGACACATTTTCTTCGGGTAAATACATTTATGAAGTAACTGGGATCCCCGTAGCCCCAGAAAGCTAAAAGGTTTCCCTCGTACAGTGAGTAACCGTACGTTCTAATGTCTCCCATGTTTGGGAGCTAGGGGGATGGTCTAGGCTACGTAATCTCCTGAGTTTATTATCCTTGCTAACAATATCTAATTCACAATTCCAGTAAAATGCCAAAGCTCCTCTTTGTCCGTGTGCATTTTAGAAGATATTAGCTCTAAATGGCTGATATTGTCCGGACAAAATGAGTCTTGTTGAGGTTGGAGATGCAATGGCTTCACGGAATAAAACTGCGGCTGGGTCAGGAGACACAATACAGAAGGCCAGTTGGTGTGCTATGTTCCTGGGCAGATATTTGTGAATGTAGCCACCTAGCTCAAAGTTTGCGGGTAGAAGAGAGGTTTGGCCACCATTCTGGCTTCTGGCTCATTTTTTTTTTCTGTTCTGCTTGCTCACGGGAAGGGGGGTGGGGGGAGAAGCATGCCAACTCCCACACTGACCTAGCCTATCAAGGAGAGGTTACTCGGCAGAGGCAAACTACCTCAGAGCTGAAGAAACGTGTCTCTGCGTATGTTATTCTGAGCTGTAAAGAATCACTTGTTAATTTCCCTATGAACTTTTTTTGTTTTGTTTTGTTTCTTGATTTTTGAGACAAGGTTCTCTGTGTGTAGCTTTGGCTGTCTGGAAACTCACTCTGTAGACCAGGCTGGCCTTGATCTCATAAAGGTCTGCCTCCCTCTGCCTCTTGAGTGCTGAGATTAAAGGAGTGTGTCACCACCGCCCAGCCCTCCTACTAACTTCTTATTATGACAATTAGATTAGAAGCTCAAACCTGTTTAGCATAGCCTTCTTCATCTGCCCCAAAGTTTTCTTAGAGAAGAGCCTTGGTCCAGCATCCTCCTCCACCCCGAACCCATTGCTCTTGCAGGCACTCATATATATGACCGAGGCAACAGTGTTGTATCTGGTTTAAACAGGCAAGATCTTCAAACCCAGGCAGTGGGCAAGTATGAAGCCTGAACACAGAATGATAGCCACAAGACAGCGGACCAGGAGTGCTGTGGCCTACCACACCAGGTCTATAGCCATGAAGAAGATGATGACTCTGAAGAAGCTGAGCATGCCATCCCTCCAGAAGCAGAGGAGAAAGAATCCTTCTTCCCAGGCCCTGAGGAACATTGTTGGCTGCAGAATTTCTCATGGATGGAAGGATGGTAACGAGCCTGTCACCCATTGGAAAGCCATCGTTCTAGGTCAACCGCCAACAAACCCATCCCTCTATCTGGTGAAATATGACGGAATTGACTGTATCTACGCACTGGAGCTCCGCAGTGATGAGAGGATTTTAAACCTTAAGGTCTTGCCTCACAAAGTCGTGTTTCCTCAGGTGAGAGATGCCCGCCTCGCCAGCTCCATTGTTGGCAGAGCTGTAGAACACAGATTTGAGGGCAAAGATGGCTCTAAGGGTAACTGGAGGGGGGTGGTGCTAGCCCAGGTGCCGATCATGAAGGCCTGGTTTTACATAACCTACGAGAAGGATCCGGTCCTCTACATCTATCAGCTCCTGGATGACTACACAAAAGGTAACCTCCGCATCCTTCCAGGGACTCCTCCGGCAGAGGTGAGGTCAGATGCTGACAGCGACATCTTGATAGGTAAATTCGTGAAGCACACCAGAGGCGACGGGTCCAAAAAGATCGGCAAGATTGTTTGCCAAGTTCTAGCCAAGCCTTCCGTGTACTTTATCAAGTTTGATGGTGACGTCCATATCTACATCTATAATCTGGTGAAAAGATCCCTTAGGGTGAAATTCACAAAGTGTGGGGACGTAGATGGATAACTTATGGGAAAAAAAAAATAAATGTTTTCAAGTGTGTTGGGTACCTAAGGGTCTTTGACAACCCCAGTACCTTTGCCAATGGAATTTGTTTTGCTCTAAAATTTAAAACGTGTGTTATGACGTGCTGTGTGTGAACACTTTGGTGGAAGAGATGGGCTATGGTGGAAGGAACATCAAAGGAAGATGAAAGCATCAACTCAGGCTATGAACAATAAGTAAGCCTAATGTCACACAGGCGAAAATGGATGGGACTTAGTTGCTCTGGTCTGCAGGGAAAGCAAAGAACTAGAGATGGGACTTGGAGGAGTAGGGATGGCAGAAAAAGATGGATATTTAGGAAGCAGGGGAGAGGGACCGGACATAGGTGGACTCTCTGGGGTGAAGTCTGAGGGAGAAACATACAGTTGGGGAAAGAGTGACAGATAAAAGGAATGTGGTCTTGGAACACAAGGGGAAACCCTAATAAACTGATCCAAACAGACTCAGAAATCAGAGAAAATCACGTTTCATTTGACTAATGAAACTTGTCTTTCTTTTGAAGATTTATTTTTTACTTATGTGCATGGGGGTAGGGCATGTGCTTGTGAGTACAGATGACCACAGAGACAAGAGTTGCCGGGTCTCCTGGAGCTGGCGTTCAAGGTGGTTGTGAGCCATTGGATGTGAATGCAAGAAACCAACGCCAGGTCTTCTTCGAGAGCAAAAGTGCTCTTGACCACTGAGTCATCTCTCTAAGCCCCTAAAGTCATCTTTTAAATAAATTCAATATTCACATGCAGAAGAGAGACCAGGATGAAGGAAAGAGAGATCAAATTGATGGTGATCTGGGGAAAGACTAAAGGATACATAAAGGAGTAGAGAACACTGAGGGACGAATGAATTCCAAGATGGAGTTCTCAAAAAGCGAAGCAGGAGACCCAGGAAGAACAGGAAGGTCCTGGAAAGAGTTGAACTTGGGCCATATCCACATTGGCTTCTTTGGTTTCTTAACAAATAGCCAGCCTATCATTGCCGAAGGTTGTTGTGAGATGGGGGCTTTCCAGGAGGACATTTTTACCAGGATAACTCAGACTAGTGAATCCAAAACTAAGTTTATATCTATGAGACTCCTGAAAGCATCGTAAAAACCATTATTTTGTATGATCACTTAAAAAAAGGTAATTTAAAAGAGAAAATAAGTATGCTGTGACCTACTTTCAGGTGTTAAACGGATCCTGCGTAGCTTCCCTGAGCACTCTTTGCCTCTGCTGCATCCTGTGGTCTTTTTGAGGTCTCTGCTGGATGCCCCAGATGACCACCAAAACGCTCCCACACTGGCCTGTTCCACCCGGCTCTCCTCCAGCCATATGACTCCCTACACACCTATGGGCCCTTTCAGCCTGTCTATCCCCAGGAACTTCCTGTCTTTTACTCATGTGTGACCTTATTCTCAGAAAACACTAAAGGTGTCTCCAATGTAGATGTGCTGAGCTCTTTCCTATGCCAGTTGTCTTGGCTTTCAAATGCTATGAGGTTCCCAACCACGTAGCTCGCTCTTCCTGAGGAGCCTCTGTGCTCCATGAGGGTCTCCCTAGGCCACATCTACACTCTTAAGAGTGTCGTTTGGGGGCAGCCTTGTCATGGACTCATTCATCGCTGTTCCTTCTCTCTAGAATAAGTTTCTATGCTGCAGGACTTGAAAAACACTTTCTATCATTGATTAATTTTGTTATCTGATTAATTTCTATACTGGCTGGTTGTCTTAGTTAGGGTTTCATTGCTGTGAAAAGACACCATGACCAAGGCCACTCATTAAGGGACAACATTTCATTAGGGCTGGCTTACAGGTTCAGAGGTTCAGTCCACTATCATCAAGGCAGGAAGCATAGCAGTGTCTAGACAGACATGGTGCTGGAGAGGAAGCTGAGAGTTATACCTCTTGATCCAGTTGCAGCCAGGAGAAACTATCTCTTCTTCAGGCAGCCAGGAGGAGGGTCTCTTCCACACTGGGTGGAGCTTCAAAGTCCACCCCCATAGTGATATGCTTCCTCCAACAAGGTCACACCCACTCCAACAAGGCCACACCTCCTCATAGACCAACTACATTCAAACCACCACACTGGTTTTGTAGCAACTTGACAGGAGCTAGAGTCATCAAAGAGAAGGGAGCCTCAGTTGAGAAAATGCCTCCATAAGATCTAGCTGTTAGGCATTTTCTTAATTATTGGGGGAGAGCCCAGAGCATTGTAGGTGGTGTCTTCCTTGGGCTGGTAATCCCAGGTTCTTTAAGAAAGCAGGCTAAGCAAGACTTGAGGAGCAAGACAGTAAGCATCACCACTCTATAGCCTCTGCATCAGCTCCTGCCTCCAGGACCCTGTCTTGTTTCAGTTCCTGTCCCAACTTCCTTTGGTGATGAACAGCAATGTGGAAGTGTAAGCTGAATAAGCCCTTTGCTCTGTAATTTGTGCTCTTTGGTCATGGTGTTTCCTAACAACAATAGAAATCCTAAGTAAGAGTTTCTTATAGAAACAAGATGTCTAGTAGAGCCACTCTGGCTTATCCCATAACCACAAATAGAAATGTGTAGACTCTGATTTAATTTAAATGTTAGATGTGCTCATGTATCTACCTGTGATGTAATTGTTCTAGTGTGCTTCTTTCTCACCATGGAGAATACTAGGACCAAAAATAACTTGGAAATAAAAGGGTTATTTGCTTACAGGTTACAGACTATCACTGAGGGAAGCCAAAACAGGAGCTTGAAGCAGTAAAAAGAAACAGTGTTTGTTGGCTTGCCCCCTGTCTCAGGCACTGTTCTATTGCTGTGAAGAGACACCATGGTCAAGGCAACTATTAGAAGATAAAGCCTTTAACTGAAGGCTTGCTTACAGTTTCCGAAGTTTGGTTCATCATCACGCAGGGAGCATAGCACTGGAGCAATAGCGAACTATCGATCCGTAGGCAGAGAGAGAGAGAGAGAGAGAGAGAGAGAGAGAGATTGATTCTGCCATGGCATTGGGTTCTTGAAACCTCAAAGCCCACCCTTGTTGACATACCCACTTCCTCCAATGAGGCCACACCTCTCATATTCCTTCTAATCCTTAAAAACACTGCCAGTCCACGGTGACTAAATATTCAAATATATGAGTCTATGGGGGACCTTCTTATTCAAACCACCACATTTCCCATGGCTTGTTCAGCTACGTTTTAAAATACAGCCTAAGCCGGGCGGTGGTGATGCACACCTTTAATCCTAGCACTTGGGAGGCAGAGGCAGGCGGATTTCTGAGTTCGAGGCCAGCCTGGTCTACAGAGTGAGTTCCAGGACAGCCAGGGCTATACAGAGAAATCCTGTCTCATAAATAAATAAATAAATAAATAAATAAAAAAAATACAGCCTAAAAGGCTCCTTTTTTTATACATGACTACTGATGAGCTTGTCCACATCGGTGGGCCCTCCCACATCCATCAATAATCAAGAAAATATCCCATAGACTTACCCAAAGACCAATCTAATGGAGGCAATTCTTTAATTGTTCTCACTTCTCAGGTGACTCTAGATTACCAAGTTGGGGGGAAAAAAAGTCCCAGCACAGTAATATTTATCTTGTTCCATAACCCACACAAATATTACTCACCACCATCTCCACTCTTCTATCTCTGCATAGACCCACTTCCCTGCTTGGCAGAAGTGAAGGGTAACTACTGTTACCCAGCATGATAGGTGACAAGAAATGAATATGTCCTATAGCCTCCCAACCCCCACATTCTAGTGTGTGCTACACTTACTGGAAGACAATCCAGTCTGCCACTGGACATTTAGCAGGTCACAGTAGACCACAGAACCAAAAAGTAATTACCTACTTCACCTCCTCTCAACAGGAGGCATAGCCCTTTCTCAAAGTCTGTGACCCTATCTGTAGGCTTAGATTTTTCAAAACCTACTCTATTTAGGGTTCTTAAACACTTCAACCTCCCTTCTACCCCACCAACCAGAGGTAGCAGAGAAAGACAGTTAATAGGAAAAGAGAGTTGTGGACCTATTAAGAAGTCATTCTTTGGGGGCAACTCCAATCTTTGTTGTCAGGATATCAGCAGTTCAGCCCAATAGCAAACACAAAACACGAATCAGTAGCAGCAGCTCGATCTGGCAGAAACCGCAGTGCTCCAACAAATCAGCAGAAATCAGCAGAAGCAGCAAGAAGCAGCCAGAATAGCATGAGAAGTTCTTTTGTGCATTTCTCAATACAGAACGAAGAAGACCAGCAAAGACCATCAAAGCACTGCACAGCTAGAGAAGACTAGAAAAGCCTTGCAGGGCGGAGCAATGCAAGAGTATCCTCTCACTGTCTATGGAGTTACATTTATATTCTCTCTAAACATCCCATTCCCCCTCCAGTGTTAGCTCCAGCAAAATATCACATGCCTTCTCATGGGCCTGCTTCAGCAAAACATCCTCTTACAAGACAGCTTCCAGAAAAACATCACGTGACACAACTGAGTTTCCAAAGAAACCAGAAATTTCCACTTTGTCTATCCCCATCTCACACTCGGCCATGACATCATAAAATATATAAAGTGAGCTTTGTACGGGTTCTATGCCTCAGCTCCATCAGCCACTGCAGTTTCTGCAACGGCACTTTGTGAAACTCGACCCTTTCAGTGAGCACAACCTTTGGTTATCCCAATGAACACTGAGACTCACTCTCTCCATCTTTGTTCTCAGCCAATAACTGTCCAACTTCCAGCCAACTCAGCTATGACCAGGAAAACCCTCATCAAGAAGTCCAGTGAATTTGACTTGATTTTTTTCTCCTGAGGGAAGAGAGTGTTCTCCCTTCGTGGTTATATTGGTGTCTGATTCATCTGTAATAAAACCCACTACTATTAAGAGCAACATCACAGGAGCTATGACAAATACCAACTCACATGACAAGCATCACAGTTGGCCAAGCCCTTTTCAGCAGCTTTATTAAAGTATAATTTACATACTAAAAAATCCATTTATTTTTTAAGTGTGTAATTTAATGATTTTAAAGCAAATTTACAGCTTCCTTCCTTTTTACTCTCGTTTTCTACTAATTCATATGATATTGAAGTCTATTAAAATACAGAAGTGAATTCAGTGGAAGAACCAGAGTGGGAAGCAATCATTTTTGTCACTGTTACAAGATGCTTGGCAACTTAAATGGAAGACCCACCCACCCCCATCCTTGTATCTTAAACCCATAGGGTGGGGCCAGAAGATTGAGTCAGAGGTTTAAACTTCACCTATACTATAACCAGCTGGGAGGATTTCTAGCCATCTCCTGTTTCTTTCTGGTACTTAGTCACACCAAGTCTGCATTAAAGCATATTGTCTGGGGTGAGATACTGCCAGCAGTCAATTGCAAAAACCCACTATGTGTTGGTTTGAATGTAGAATGGAACATCTATAATATAGACACACATGTACATATACACATACTCACAGAAAGAGGCAAGAAGGGGAGGAACTGAGTCTTAGGAACCCTCAAGGAAGAGGGAGTAGAAATCTCGCAAGGCACAGAGGTCAGTGAGGACCAGAGCCAAGCAGTGTCTTCTATACATGACAGGACCACTACACTCAATAACTCAAAGCCACTGTGTGTGCCTGCACAAAATCAAGCCAGTAAGCATTCCATCATGGAGTGGGAGGGCTTCACTATCCCTCATCCCTAGTTGAGGAGGTATGGGAGTTGATGGGAGAGGGAGAGTCAGTTTTCTTCAAAGGTATAACTGGTGGTAGGTTGGCCATGCTCCAGTGGTAGCCCCATGTCCAAGAGTTTATGCGCAACACAAATGACTTGAGTGGGTTGTTACAGAGGGGAGAAAAGGAGACGTGAAGTTGGGAGGAGGAGTTAGGTGGGGATGGGTCTGGGTCTGTGAGGAGTTAGAAACAGAAGTGGGGAGTAAGTTCCATCAAAATATATTGTATGGAGTTCTCAAGGAATTAATAAAAGTGCTTCTTAAAATACCACATCTGTACTGAACATATACAGACCATTTTTCTTGTCATCTCTGAAATAACAACCCCTTGTATAGCAGTTTCATTGCATTAAAGTGCAAAAGTAATCCAGAGATTATTTAAAATATAGGAGGGCCTGGGGAGATGGAGCAGGAGTAAAGCCAAGTGTGTGGTCGGTCACACATGCACCTATAACACCAGTGCTTAGGATGGGGAGGGGCAGAGACAAGATGATGACTGTGGCTTCCTGACAGCCAGCCTCATTCCAAGCTCAGCAAGAGACCCTGTCACAAGGGAATGAAGCAGAGAATGAAGGAGCACAACACATTATATCCTTCCCCAGTCTCTGAACTTACACGTACAGGTCTGTATGCACACACACACATAAATATGATTAAAGTATACAAGAGGTTACTTTGCATAGATTATATGCAAACGCAATGTCATTTTAGCCAAGAGACCTAAGGACTTTTATATCATGAGGGGTGGGTCCTGGAGTCAACATCCCAGAGACAGAGGATAGGTATATCTTCTTACTGTGCAAATGAAACCTTAGTTTAGCGTGTGTGTCAGTGACTCCACACAGCTCTCCTCCTCTAGGTTCCTGTTTATAGCACAGAATGATCTGGAAATAATGAAAATATGAAAACGAAAGGCCTTTATGGGGTTTTAGGCTTGTGTTAAAATCATATTTACCATGTTTTATTAAATGGAAGGGAAATCTTCAGCTCCCAGCAACAATAGACTCAATCATGTTGGCTTCTGTTTTATCCCAATATGAATAGCAATTAATTGCACATCAATAGTTCTCATGCTTTGAACTAAATCAGGATGAAGGGATATGTTTCCATACAGATAAGTGATGCCAATGTGGATAATCAAATAGAAAGAGGGGAGGTAGGACGCCTTTGGCTTTTGTGAGAGTGATGGCTGATTAGAAACTTGTTATGCAAATAACCCTAACCTCCGAGAAACAAAGTGTAAAGATAAAAAATATACTACCAAGTGGGATGGACACTCATTACTTGATTTCTTTTTCTTTTTACATACTTTAGTAGTTTGAATAAGTGTGGCCCACAGAGGCTCAAATATTTGAATGTGTTTGGTTTCCAGTTGGTGAACTGTTTAGAAAGAATTAGGAGTTGTGTTTTTATTAAAGGAGATGTGTCACTGGGCCTTGAAATTTCAAAAGCCCATCAGGCTCAGGTTTTCTCTCTCTCTCTCTCTTTCTCTCTCTCTCTCTCTCTCTCTCTCTCTCTCTCTCTCTCTCTCTCTCTCTCTCTCTCTCTCTCTCTTGTCTGGAGGATAGGTTGTGAGCCCTCAGCTACTGCTCCATTCATGTCTGCCTGCCTGTTGCCATGGTATCCACCATGATGTCCTGGACTCCCCCTCTGAACCTGTAAGACCCTAATTAAGTGTTTCCTCTTATGGTTTGATCATGATGTTTCTTCACAGCAATAGAACTGTAACCAAGACATACATCTTCCTGTTTATTTTTCTAATAGTTCTGTATTTGCTTCAATAAAGTTACCTTTTGTCCATTGAACAGTTTTATGAATAAGTTTAAAGGGACTGAACAAATAGTGCCAATAGGAGTGACACTGTTAGGAGGTGTGGCCTTGTTGGAGTAGGTGTGGCCTTGTTGGAGTAGTTGTGACCTTGGAGTGGGTGTGGCCTTGTTGGAGTGGGTGTGGCCTTGTTGGAGTGGGTGTGGCCTTGATGGAGTAGGTGTGACCTTGTTGGAGTAGGTGTGGCTTTGTTGGAGTGGGTGTGGCCTTGTTGGAGTAGGTGTGGCCTTGTTGGAGTAGGTGTGGACTTGTTGGAGGAAATGTATCACTCTGGGGGTGGGTTTTGAGGTCTTCTATGCTTAAGCTGTCCCCAGTGTGACACACAGTCTTCATCTGCTACCTGTGGATCAAGATGTAAAACTCTCAGCTTCTTCTCCAGCACTGCATCTATCTGCATGCTACCATGTTTCCAGCCATGACAATAATAGACTAAACCTCTGAAACTGTAAGTGACAAAGTTTTCAATAGTTACCATGATCCTGGTGCCTCTTTATGGCAATCAAACCCAAACTAAGACACTTACAAACATTCACAAACACATTTTGATGGTTTGAATATGCTTGGCTCAGGGAGTGGCACTACTTGGAGGTAGTAGCCTTGTTGGAGTAGGAATGGCCTTATTGAAAGAAATGTATCACTGTGGGTGTGGGCTTTAAGTCACTCTTCCTAGCTGCCTGGAAGCCAGTCTTCTCCTAGCAGCCTTCAGATGAAGATGTAGAACTCTCAGCTCCTCCTGCATCATGCCTGCCTGGATGCTGCCATGTTCCTCCCTTGGTGATAATAGACTGAACCTCTGAACCTGTAAGGCAGCCCCAATTAAATGTTGTCCTTATAAGACTTGCATTGGTCATGGTGTCTGTTTACAGCAGTAAAACTCTAACTAACACACACATGTACATATACACCTAGACATACACAGTCACAGATACACACACACACACACACACACACACAAATCCTAATTTACAGGGATTTTAGATTTAACCAGGACCCCTGCACTTTCATGGGTCCATCTGATACATGTGTTTGTGGAATGTGATTCTTCCTGCTGCTTGTTCTAGGACGTATGTGGACGACATCTGCAGACTCACTTCATTCCTCTTCAACTTTAGAAATCTCAATTTATAGAGAGGGCGATGATGGGAACTTGTTTTAGATAGCTCTTTTTGTCTGTGGGTAGCTTGCACCTAAAGTCACAAAGGGAAAATAAGTATAACAAGAAATAGAAAAATGCACATCCAAATGCCCCTGGCAAGCTCATATCCATTCCCCTTAATGAATGTCAACTTTGGAAATTAGAATTCACGAGGAGATGAGACTTTTGAAAAATCCTTATTCTCGGGCAGGTTTTGGTATTTTTATTTCCTTGAAAAGGAACACCAATAGAAAAAGACAGAAGCTAGATTGCTTTTGTCCACAAGTTGAATCAGAAACATTTGATAATTGGCATAGAGGGATTCATCCCATGTCTACAAGAAAAAAAATAATATTGGGGAGGGGGGACAAGGAGACATCTGGGGAACAGTCAGTCCCTTATTAGTATTAAAAAATTCCCGAACTCAAGAAATAACATTCAACAACAACAACAAAGCTATATTTTCATTAGGTAGAACTGTTTTTAAAATAGCCTTCCTTCCTTTTAGCCATGGAAAGAGGGGGTTTGGACCAGCAGGGTCACTTTATAGATAACTAAAGTCATTCCCATCAAAAATTTAAGAATAATATGGATTTTTTAAAAATGGATTTGAATAAACTTAGAAATTTTAGCTGTCAAGGGGGGGAAAATGTGTCCCAGAGAGAGACAAAGGAGTGTCAGAACTCATACTTGATTCTTTCAATAAATATCATCCTGATAACTCAGGTGTCTGTTGATGTCAGGATTAAAATGCAAGCTGGACCTCTCATCCTAGAGAGATTTTAATGTGTGTGAATAGCTGCCAGTGGAAAGAATGGTCCTCGGATTTTTCAAAAGGCAAGAAAAAGCCACCAAGGAGTTGCTGCAAAAGCCTTAGTTCCTTGTCTGCAGGGACCCAGAACCTCCAGGGAAGGGTCTGAGACCTCCTAGGAGGTAACCTCCAACAACTTCTGAGACCACACCCACAGAAGGAAGCTGAGTTTCTCAGAAAAAGGAATTAGGAGAGCTGAAAATATCGATCAAATCGCTGTAATAGAACAACGGCAGCTAGGTTACAGAGCGAGGCAGCTGTCAGCGACTCAGCCAAGAACTAAGAGGATTTGAAAACATAATAACACAGAGTTCATAGAAGCCACTATGGGGTCTGAAAATTTAATCTCATGTACATTGGGCAGAGAAAACAATGAAAACTAGGGATCCCTCTGCTCAGCCCAATGGAACTCTGGCCACGCTGCGGATGTCCCATGTCAAGGGCTCAACGTAGACGCTGGAAGCCTGTGAAAAACCGGAACTAGATCATGTAAGCGCTGTGAGCCCAACAACGTGACACCGGAAGTGGCTCAAGTCCTCACCTTGATTGGAAGAGAAAAAAAAAGAAATCACACAGCACCAGAAGTAGTCCTTGTCAGGGTCTGTGTGAGATCGGAAGTGAGTGGTGCCATGGTCAACCGGGAAGCACTACCTACAAGTATCAGGTGAGCACGTGGGAGAATACCAACACAAATGAGATGATTTTTAAATTTAAACACAATTTCTATTTAATAACTAGTAGTAACTTTAAGTGTCCAACGACCGAATTTAACACAAGTCTCCAGATTATGTGGTTTCTCAGGCAAAACACCACACAGGACGTGAGTTTGAAACTCCGGAGGCTCCCACCATAAGACAGCAAGGCATGGAAGTGGAATGGGGTAAAACGAACTAGAGGGAATCTGTAAAAACAGAGGAAGAAGAATTCAAAAGACTAAATGGAAAAGGCCAGCAACAGGGAATGCCTCAGGAGACCATCCTTATTTTCAGAGTTTGTCACGGCAAAATCACCAATGACCAGTAGTCCCTGAGGACAGTCTCTGAACATCTGGGGGGGGTGGGAGGGAGAAAGGGGGGAGGAGGAGGAGGAGGAGGAGGAGGAGGAGGAGGAGGAGGAGGAGGAGGAGGAGGAGGAGGAGGAGGGAGAAATAGAGAAACAGAGACAGACAGAGACATACACATACAAAGAGACATGCACTGAAACATACACACAGAGACACACAAAAACAGAGATGCAGACAGAGATACACACAGAGAGAGAAATACACATGCTCACACAGCTTAATTAAGAAGAATTTACAGAAAGATAGCCATTAAAAGATCTGAAAATTTAGTGCTAAATTATGTGAGCATTGTGGAGGAATGAGCTCCAACCAAATTTTGCAAGTTCTGCAACCGTCTGCGTGTTTCCACTCCCCCTTAGCAGTGGGGGTATCACACACATGGCTGTCACCTCTGCTTTCTTCATTTATATTTTACTGTGAATCTCCCTTCTCCCCCGTTCAATGTGGCCAGCGGTTTCCTTGTGGAAGGACTTTACAATGCATGGCGTCTAGTGAGGCAGGGAAAACAATCTAAAAAGAAGCTCTATGCTAGAGCAAACAGTACAAACAACACATACTTAACCTCCAAAGGCAGGGCTCAAAGAACACAGAGGCTCCTCTGGTAGGCACACTGATCCTAAGCTCAGTCCATGAAACTATGGGGCATTTCCATCTCTTGAGACCAGAGGAAGATGCATTTGGAAGATCCTCTCTCTAAAAATGAAGATTGTGCTGAAACTCTTATGAAATGTGAGAACAATTTTAAATCGGGAAGAAAAAAAAAACCCATACACACAGTAAAAAATAAATGTAGGCAAAATTGACAGCCATCTATGTGATACAACACATACACACACACACACACACACACACACGCACACGGGAGTAGTAGACCTAAAGGATACATTTCCAGGCACAGATATCTGCTGGGAGGAGGTTGAAGCTCTGCTGACAAACCTCAGCAGAGGACCCCATCCAGAAGCTGAAGGCACTGGCTTATCTCTAGGAACAAACCTGTATCTATCTCATGGAACCTTTATGGGAAAGAAAAATAGTTCAGCCTAGAATGAGTTAAACAGAAACCCTTTAAAGGCTATTGGAGAATTTTTGGAGCCAAACCTGGTAGACAATTACAGCACAGAAAGTGACCCATGACTGAAGTTTGCATAATACCACTGAACTTTGTGAAGCATTTCTTACTCTCCTAAAAATCATAAAAGTAGAGGGAACAAATGCAGCCAAGGGAGCACACTCCAGTTTCTATAAAAAGTGCACTTCTCAGCCAAACACCCACATGGCTAGTCTGCAGCTCACCAATCCTAGTCATGAAGGTGTTGACAGATAGTAGACACCCTTCATGGTAAAGCCACCATCTCTGGTTCCTGCCTTCTGGAGGCTCCAGGGTCATCCCACCCTTAACTCGCTACTGTCCTGTTGACAAGTGTCTTACCTTTATTTTTGAATTAGGAGTATTTTTTAGTCCTTTAAGTCTCTCTCTCTCTGTCTCTCTCTCTCTCTCTCTCTCTCTCACACACACACACACACACACACACACACACACAGATGTACACTTTCAATACTTATTTTTATGTCAAGGTGGTGTCAACTCCTGACACAATCAATGTACAAGAAGAGAGGTTTAGGGCACACACTCACCAAGGACAGACTGTCATGACAGGAACAGCATGGCAGGCATCAGCGTGTTGATCTGTGGCATTGAGAGCCTGCATGGGGCCTTCTCACGTTTGGGTGGATTAAACCGCCAAGAGTTAGGTCAGAACCAACCAGCTCCCTCCTTCCTGCCCCAATGACCTACTTCTGCTAGGGCACAGTCCCAAAGGTTCCACAACCTTCCTAGACAGTTCCACCAGTTTGAGACAACTGAGCCTGTGGGGAAATTTCACACTCAAACCTTAATGACACTGAGCCAGGAAAGTGCAAAATACTTTTTGAAAATAGTTTAATTTCAATTCTGTAAAAAGGACAGAGAGAACTCCTTTGAAATGGATTGATTTAGTTTTTAGCTTGCAAAGTGCACCCCAAACGATAGTGTAGAAAATGCACAGTTTTCTATGTAGCAAGTGAGGGCTGAAAACAACACACTAATGGAGATAAAATGCAAAGAACTGGGATATATAGTAACAATTCCAACTGCCAGCGTGAAAGATTCTTTTATTTATATATGTGAGCTGTCCTTGTAATTTCCCTACTGGGTTGATTTTACAAGGAAAAAAAAAATGCCTATCCTATCGACCACAGTGTCATTCATCACGGTGTTAGGGGCTCCAATCTAGGGATTCATCATCAGGGTTTGACAACAAAATCCATCGGCTCAATACACCAGGCTTTAGCGGGAAAGTGAGTTACAAGTATGTAATGCCCCTTGGTGTCTTCTCCGTGAGTCCGTTGTATGGGTGCCCTGTTGTTGGATGGTGGTGGTGGTGGTGGTGGCTGTTTTTAGATCTGAAATGTTGAATGCAAAAGCAAGTGGCAGGAGCCTGATAGGCCTTTGCATCCTCACTTTCTCCGTCCCATCTCTCTCTAATTCTCCCAATCCCCAGCTTTCATTCAAATATACCAAAACAGCATGAAATCAAGATGAGTTCATCATCTCTAATTTGTGCTTGCATGTCGACTGTAATCGTCTTGTAAGCATTAAAAGCCAAGCTAAGACACTGCCTGTCTTAGATAGGGTTTCATTGATGTGAAGAGACACCATGACCAAGGCAACTCTTTTAAAGAAAACGTTTAATTGAGGTTGTCTTACAGTTTCAGGGGTTCAGCCCGTTATTATCATGGTGGGAAGCATGGCAGCATCCAGGTAAACATGGTGCTGGAGAAGGAACTAAGTATTCTATATCTTAATCTGAAGGCAACCAGGAGGAGACTTGTAGCCACATGCAGCTAGGAAGAGCATCTCTCTTCCTCACTGGGCAGAGTTTGAGCACTAGGAGCCCTCAAAGCCCACCTACACAATGACACACTTCCTCTAACAAGGCCACGCCTCCTAATAGTGCCACTTCCCATGGGCCAAGGATATTCAAATCACCACACTGCATCAAAGGAAAATGGCAGAGAGACATAGAGGATGATACTGCATGACTGCCTTCCTCTAGTCACAGGTGCTACATACCTGCACACATGTATACACACACACATACACACACACACACACACACACACACACACATACACACACACTCCTATCACATGTGCACATGCACACACACTTATCTATTTATTTACTTACTTTGTTTTAAATTTTTTGCTCAAGAACTTCGTACATACACATAATGTGTTTGAGCAAATCCATCCCCATCCTCTCCCCCTTGAATTCCTCCCCTTTTCCACTTTCCCCCCTTAATTCCATGTACGTTTTTATAAAAACCACTGAGTCCATTTAGTGCTGACTACATGTGTGGGGGTAGGGACAAACATCCACTGGAACATGGGCAGCCTGTCAGAAGCCAAATCCATGAAGAAAACTGGCCCTCTCCCCTGCAACCATCAATTGCCAATAGCTCCTCAGTTTTGGGTGGGACTCTCTGAGTCGCCCCCTGTCTATTCTGGGATTTCTCTGTGCATATTTTCTTGATGATATCCTAGCCACTATGAGTCACACACACACACACACACACACACACACACACACACACACACACCAAATTTTAAAACCAGAGAATGGTTTTAAAAGGTTACATAACATCCTAAATTCAATTAATTGGTGTCAAAACATTTGAATTCCATACCAGATCATAATACTATCTATATAAAATTAAATTATTCAAATGAATATTTTAAAATTCAGTGGATCTTTATCTGTTAAATAGCACAGACTGAACAAAATCAGTTAGTGCCAAACCTCCCTATGGCTGCACCAGAAAAAAGTGTAAATCAGTGTTCAAAGCCATGAATCCACAAGAGTAAGAGGGCCGTCAGAAATCGAGGACATGCAGGATACGGTATGGAAGCTCAGTACACCAAAACAGGTGTACCATTAGCAAAGAGCCTGGAAAATTGGCCACTCATGCCTTCACAACCTTCACAGACTAGGGAAAACCCAGGGGTAGGTACTTCCAAAGTGGGAGTAAGAAAACTTTAATATATTACAGGACTCTTGACTACTAAATACAGTGTGGGCTGGAATCTACAGTGTGAAAGAGTTTAATAGTGACAGCATCCATTTTTCTCCTTGCTGTGACAAAATTGTTTCATTTAGGGGCTGGAGAGATGGCTCAGCTGTTCAGAACCCTTTGCACTCTCACAACTGACTCTGACTCTGGGAGATCTGACTTCTTCTGGCCTTTGCAGGTACTACAGCCATGTGGCAGACACAAAAAGACCCATAAGCAAAAATAAAAATTTTAAATGAGTCATTTAGTTGATAATAGTGCCCCAAGGTCTGTAGAGAGAATCTCTTATAAGCATCACCTGTCAATAAAATAAAGTCTATGACCAATGAGCTGAGGCAAAAAATAGGAGGTGAGACACTGGCAGTAAGAGAATAAAAGGAGATTCAGGGAAAGATGCTGGGGCAGATGCTAAGGGAGATGTTGAGGAAGATGCTAAGGAAGAGGATGAAAGAGAGGTATCTAACCATGTAGAAGACTTAGAATAGTTTGAATGGGTTAAATAAGTTAGTCCAGGAAGGAGCCAAAGCTTGTGGCCTAGGCATTTGTTAATAAATAGTCTCAGAGTCGTCATTCAGGGAGCAGGAACAGGGAAGGAAAAACGGATTTTTTTTTTACAAAGGTTAATTTCTCCTAATTATTTTCATACGATTATGTAAGATGCTAATATATGGAAATCATGTGTAGGGTATGCGGGAAATTGCAACTATCCTAGAGAATTCTAAAATAAATGTGTTTTTTAATTCAAAGTCGGTAGAGGTATTTTTTTCCATTTCCATTTTTCAAGTTTCTGTATATTCTAAAATATATGTGTTTATTATATCTACAGTAGAAAATGTCCTTGTGATGTAAGGAGATGTTAGTCAGCTCTACTGAACTGGTTTCTGGGAGTCAGTTAGCCTTAGGCACTGAGAGCTATGATGACTTAAGATGGGCCCCAGAGTGCTTTCGGAGGAATCACAAACTGATGAGCATGAGCTTGTGGTCACATTGACCCCAAAAAGTGACTACACACACACACACACACACACACACACACACACACACACAGAGCGACCATCAATTACCAACAGTACCTCGGCTACAGCTGTGGCTTCGAGATCCTGGAGCAGGTGGCATTGGTTTTATGTCTCTTCATGCTTTGGTATGAACAGACAAACACACTCCTAACTCTCCCTCTGGTCCCCCTCTTCCTCTATAGTGAGCTCCAACACAGTTTGTTATTTCTGATTTTAGCAGCCATCCTGTCTGGGCTTACCTCTTCCAGAACTTCCTTCTTTTCAGTGTGTGTGTGTGTGTGTTTTTCCTCTACATGTGCATGCACACACATGTGGAAGCCCAAAGTGGATTCAGGAAATGTCCCTAATGTCTTGTCTATCTTGTTCACTGAGGCAGGATGTCTCACAGGCAAAGCTCCTTGGTATGGGTCGTTTTTCTAGACATCTTGCTCTGGGCATCCTGCCTCTGCCTTCTGGGGTGGAATTACAGGATACTCTCCACATCCACGTGGCGTTTATGTAAGTTTTGGGGGGGGGTAGCAAGTGCTTACCTGCTAGGCTTTCTCTCTAGCCCCTTCCAGAACTTTCTGTCGCAACTCTCTGTCACCTTGTCTTTTGAGATGTATCAAGTGTGCTTGACAAATGGAAGCTGTATACATTTGAGGTATGAGGTGTAGTGTTCTGATCAAATTATACATTGGACAGACATTTCTAAGATCAAGCCCATCTATCACCTCATTCGGTCTCCCTGTGTCTCTGTTTCTCTGAGATCCACTCCCTTGACATATTCCACATACACAAAACCCCAGTGACAATCACTGTCAGCTCACTGTTCCCGGGCTCTGGTGTGTGTTCATTTTGTAACTGAACGATGTTGTACATTCTGGCCAGTCTATTTCTCAAATAGAAAACTAAGCATGCCAGTCACCCAGTTAAAACCCTCAAATGGATCCTTATCGTCCTGAGGGGTAAGTTGGAAAGTCCCTCTGCTGAGAGATGGATGCTATTCCAGAAAGACCAAAAGTCGTGACACCCCATCCTGAGTCTGGAAAATCATCGGTTTACCTTCTCCAGTTTGTAAACTGACAGAAAACAGGGTTTACGAGACAATGAGAATATAAACCTTCATGTTTCATACTTGGAGTCACATAGGTCATAGATCTGCTGAACTCAAGGTTTCACGGGGGTGTGGTTGGGGGATTCATGTGTGCGTGTGAGTGGAGTGTCTGTTCCCAAGTGTGAGGGCACACATGTATGCATATGTGCAGAGACGAGTAGAATGTCCAGTCTCTTCCTCATCACTGTCTCTCAGTGAACCACAACCCACCATTTTGACTAGTCTGACTGGCCAGTATGCTCTTGGCAATTTACCCGTCTCCACCCTACAATGTTGCAGACTTGAATAGCCATGCCTGGCTTTTTACAAAGGTACAGAGAGGATTTGAACACCATTGAGCCGTCTTCCCAGCCTCCGGCAGGATATGGTTTATTAAAACCTTCATGCCCCGTCTTCTGCTACTTGTGTCTCACTGTCGGATGGTATATCCTCTCACAGAAGCAGCTCCAGCCCCACCTGCCTCTGTGTTTACACCCAGAATAGAGTGGTTCTTTTATCAGGAGAACTTTTTCAGTGGTGGACATGTTCTGATTGCAGCCTCTGAGGTACAGAGGAGACTAGCTGCATCTTCAAGTCCTGGGCTTTTCCTACACTGTAAACTGAAAGCTGGTGTCCCTCCCTGGAGGGATGGAGAAAGGGTGAAAAGAGAGGGAGGCAAGGATGGGGGAAAGAGTGGGAAATCATATTAGAAGTTTTAAATTAGCAGCAAACCTAAACGGTAGATGGGGAGAAATTGATGGTGTTAATGCATGTGCGTGCGCACGCACACACACATACACACACATACACACACACGCACATACACACACATACACACACACACATACACACACACACACACACACACACACACACACAATTCCTGTGCTTCAGGTGTCATTCTCCACTAAATAAAATGGTCTATTAGGCTTATCTGTCCCTCTCACGAGTAGTCTATAATTAAATAACCACCTTTTAAAATCCTGCTAGTCTGAAAGAAAACCATTTGAGCATTTTCCTTAGCTGATGAATTACACGGACCAGTGGTCCTTGATAAACAGGCCTGTTCTAAAGCGATACATGAGAAAAACCACTTCTAAAACAATTGATGTGGGATTAGATTCTATGTGTCCAGACTCACTCAATAGACTCTGTTCCCCAAAAGGAAGCAAGAGTCCAACAACTAGGACCAGCCACAGCCTTAGCCGCAAGACTAATCTTCCAGAGGATGTAAGATCCAGTAGGGCCACTTCAGGGAATCTGTTAGACTTAGCTTTTCCCAGAACAAAATGCTGTTGCTGCCTGTGCTGAGACACTCTAGCCAAAGGAGTGAGGACTAAACAGCTCTCTTTGACAGCCATCTCTCCTAAGGATGTTCTTCACCAGGGCCAGAGGTTTTCTCTACTGCTTCAGGGCCTGATCATGGCTGTAACAGCTGTCTGTGGTGCTGACTTTCCTAATAAAGTTCTTTCTAAAGAGTAGTTTGCCTTCTCTTCCTTTCCATGGAACCCACCATGCCATTTATATAACAGATGTCAGTGTATCTTTTTTAAGAGAATACAACTCAATCCAATTCTACCCTCTGGCATCCAAAACGCTTGTCATTTCCATAGCCAAATACTTCAGAGTGCTGACTCACTCCTGCATCAAAAAATTTCATCTAAATCAGTTCCCGGTGAGACGTGGGTATGATTCACTGTGGGGCAAATCTCACTGTTTATGAGTCTACAGAATCAAAAAGGAAAGATGCATGCTGTGGTTGGCATTAACTATAACCTTTGATCAGCTTAGCATCACCTGAAGAGAGAGAAAAGACAGAAAAAGAGAGAGAGAAACTCAGCACGTGTCTTATTGCATTGGTCTGTAGACGTGCCTAGGAGGAATTGCTTCAGTTGTTCCCTGACTTAGGAGGGCCAAGCCCACTGTGGGCAGCACCATTCCCTGGGCAGGTGGTTCTGGGCTGTATAAGAAATCTAGGAGAGCTGGTTCAAGCCAACAAGCAGAGTCCCTCGATGGTGTCAGTTTCAAGACCTTGCTTGAGTTCCTGCTCTGGTTTCCCTCAGTGATCTGAAAGTTGAAATCAAACAAAACATTTTTTCTCCCATACACTACTTTCCATCTGAAAATTTTATCACAGCTACAGAAAGGAAACTAGAACAGACTCCATGAGGCAGCATGGAGGAACGATGTTCTCACAGATTCACAGGAGCCTGAGCTTGCAGCTTCTGGTTCATCCATCCTTGTAAGCCACAGTGACCTGGGCAGGCTCAAGAGAAGGAATCTGAACAGTCAGCATTACCTGGGAGATGACACAGTCACTTCTGTCCTTATTCCATGTACAAGAAATGTGCTAACGACCCAGGGGATTATAAAGTTTAGGAGTGGGAACAGAAAGAAAGGAGGAACTTAATACTTCCCATGGGGTCAACAAGAGGCCCAGAAGGCAGAGGAAAAGCTGGACTCTGTAGCACATTTCCTCGGTGCGCTCCCTTCCCCCACCTAGTAACCAAACAGAAGGTTCTAAGTCAAGAAGAAAGGACAGAACCATAAGATAAAAGGAACCCAAGTACCTTAGTAATGCCCCTGCCTCAGCTGCTCTGCACTGAGGTTAGTTGGTCTGTGGACATGTCTATGAGGAACTGCCTTGATTGTTAACTGACTTAGGAGGGCCAAGCCCACTGTGGGCAGTACCATTCCCTGGGCAGGTGGGTTCTGAGCTGTATAAGAAAGCTGTATAAGAAGAAAACCCCTGACGTGTACTGGCAATATCTGGTAGACTTTAAGATTGGGAGAGTGTCTGCTGCTCATGTGGTGGGGTTTTTTTTAACTGATAAAAAGGGGTACAATGATGCCCACAAAGGGGCATTGAGCCTTTTACACAAAACTCAGTATCTTACTGTAAAAGAACTCGAGGAAAATTCCAGACCTCATTAAAAGAATAATGGCTGCCTTCACCCTTCTCTGACTTCTAGTCATTAATGAATTTGAAAGTTCCTGTTATCCAATCTTAACCACTCTGATATCTATAAGACTGTTGGCACTCCAGCAGGGAGACCTACCAGACAAACCAAGGGAAGAGGTAACAGAACCAAATATCAACTGCAGGCACCAACCCAAATGCTTGCAAGAAGCCTTGTCAACCTTCAGTCAAAATAGGCATCAAGTTAGTTTCATTACCTACCTTTTAATTGTCAAAACATTTGCATATTTAAGTCCTTTCTTGTTAAAGGGGGGAGACATTTTTTTCTTCTTCATGAGCAATTTACTTTATTTAGTGTTGTTACATCGATAAGAGGACAATCCAGTCAACATTTATTCTAATAGGTGATTTATGTATGCATGAGGCCATCTCTATTTCTCCTGTAACTGTAAACCTAGGTGCCCTTTCCTTGTAGGATGTACGAAAAGTTAATGAGCTTTCTACTCTACCCTTCCTTTCTAATTCAGCTGTTCTCATGATCACCCTGGCATCTACCCCTTAGCAGATCAGAATTAGTCACAATCACTCTACCATTGAGAATCAGACCCTACTGGGGGCTGGAGAGATGGCTTGGCAGCTTAAAAAACTTGCTGCTCTTGCAGAGGACTCAGGTTCAATTCCCTGCTCCCACACAGTGGCTCACAAACATCTAACTCCAGTTCCAGGGGATTCAAGACCCTCGGGCTGGCTTCCCTGAGCTCCAGGCATACACATGGTACATATACATGCATGCAAGTAAAACACCCCGACACATAAAATAATATAAATAAATCTTAAATGACAAGGAGAAAAAGGGAAAGAAGGAGAAGAAAGAGAAGGAGAAGAAAGAGGAGGAGGCAACCCTATGGAAGCCACAAAAATACCACATTTGATTTAACTTTGTAGTCAGTGAGCATGACAGTGTTTGCTTTGAAGGAGATGGCAGGTTAGCGTGTGTGTGCGCTGTATATTATTAATCCAGTGCTGGTATGCCAAGACAGGTGGATCCTGGGGCTTGAGGGCCAGCCTATCCAGCCTAACTGGTGAGCCTCAAGCCAGTGGGAGACCTTGTTTCAAATTATGTGGATGGCATTCCTGAGAATGACACCAGTCCTTCAGCCTCCACAAACGTGTGCACAAGTGTGGGTACACACATGCGTACATTATCATCCTGAGTGAGGTGACCCAAATCACAAAAGAACTCACATGATAGTGGATATTAGCCCAGAAACTTAGAATACCCAAGATATAATTTGCAAAACAGATGACACTCAAGAAGAAGGAAGCCCAAAGTGTGGATACTTCGTTCCTCCTTAGAATGGGGAACAAAATACCCATGGAGGGAGTTACAGAGACAAAGTTTGGAGCTGAGATGGAAGAAAGGACCATCCAGAGACTGCCCCACCCAGGGATCCATCCCATAAACAACCACCAAACCCAGACACTATTGCATATGCCAGCAAGATTTTGCTGACAGGACCCTGATATAGCTGTCTCTTGTGATGTTGTGCCAGTGCCTGGCAAATACAGAAGTGGGTGCTCATAGTCATCTATTGGATGGAACACAGGGTCCCCAATAAAGGAGCTAGAGAAAGTACCCAAGGAGCTGAAGGGGTCGGCAACCCTGCAGGTGCAACAACATTATGAACTAACCAGTACCCCCAGAGCTTGTGTCTCTAGCTGCATATGTAGCAGAAGATTGCCTAGTCAGCCATCATTGGGAGGAGAGGCCCTTGCAAAGATCATATGCCCCTGTACAGGGGAATGCCAGGGCCAGGAAGTGGGAATGGGTGGGTTGGGGAGCAGGGCAGGGGGAGGGTATAGGGGATTTTCAGGATAGCATTTGAAATGTAAATGAAGAAAATATCTAATTAAAAATGAAAAAAAATGAAATGTAGAAATTCAATAAAGAAACCTCCTTCCCAGCAGGTGGGGTGGAGAGAGGATTGCTTCTCCAAGAAGAGCTGTCTCTGAAGAGAAAGTAAAGAAATGGCTAAGCCAAGAGCTTTTGAAATCTATAAACTGCCAACCCAGGGCCAGATCTCCTCTCCAGCTGCAATTACCTTCTTAGCCTGGCTCCACATTGTCTGCTGGGCCCAGGTTTCCCCTTCCTCATAGCTCTACCCGACTTTGATCCTAAGAACCCAAAGAGCTAGCCAAGAGATGGGGGGGGGGGGGGGGCGGGGGGGCGGGGGAAGGACATGAGGGCTGGAGAGGAAGCTGCCAGTAACCTAGCCACATACACAGACCATCCCATCGGTTGCTCGGTCCACGGATGCCAGCCGGTATCACTGAGCTGGATGTCCAAGAGGCAAGGGCAGTGTTTAATAATCAAATAGGTGGCAGTCTGTACCACAGTAAGTTCAGCCAGCCGTGAGCACTGTCAGAAAGTGGAAGAAGATGGCACCTGTATGCAAAGTGTGAACTCCTGAGAGTGTGCGCGAGCGCATGCGCACATGCTATTATTTAAGCTGGGTTTCTTTCTCTTATTTTCATATACTATTAGTCCCGAGACTGCTTTATGAATTAATGAATCTCACCAATATCTCCTCTATGGTGCCAGTTAGCTCTGAAGACCCCTGGTCACGGAACGATGTGCTCACTCTGTCAATTATTTCAGAGAACTGTTGGGCGAGACCCTTTCTGTGAAGCCCGAGAAAGACGGCCCTTCCCACACAAAAGAAACCAGGTACAACATTGTCCGAAATGATTTGGGGTGGGCGAGCAAGCAGATAAGAGAATGTGATGTGAAAACTGAGCGCAGGCTGAACACACAAATGGGGACATTCAACCCTGCCTCACACCCCCAGATCGCTCCTGCGGGTTTAGGTTTAAAAGTGCCCTTGCACAGAGATTTGGAAGAAATCAATGCTGAGTCTGTTGGGACACTGGAGGGAATGGAAAGCCTTTGCCTCTGCTCTCAGTAGAGGGGACAGCAGTAAAATGGGTTACGGGTGTATAGAGCTATTGGCAGAAACAGATTTAAAGAAAAGAGCTTGACTCATCGGCTTTGATTTGAAATCTTTATTATGGCAAATGGTGGTTATTAGATAAAGATGCCTCACACATCCTCTCTTCAGTCACAATGGCACTTTCAGCCCATTTCAGCTGGTTATGTGTTCATGGATTAAAAGCCTTTTAATAATATCTACTAAAAAAAATTTTTTTTCTCTCCCAGGGCAAGGCAGTAGCAAAATTCGTTGTATGGCCATTATCTGAAGCCTGGACCAGAAAGATAATGACCCTAGCTTTACAAGGCAGGTGGGAGCGATCAATTATGCCCCCACAACTGACAGCACGGCTCTCTTCCATGAGCAGCAGGAGTGCTGGAGTTAACCTGGATTTCAGAACCAGTAGACACCCACTGTGCCCACTTGGGCCTCTCCAGGAGCAGAGTCTCTTGTGACAACAGGCAGGGAGGATTCTCCCAGGGTCTCTGAGGAGCAGCATGAGGAGAATTCATGGAAACCAGAGCCGGAGAGAAGAGAGGCAAGGTGTGCTTCTCTGGTTCATAGGCAAGAGTTCAGGAACAGAGTACCTACTTCTAGCTGAGTCGACAGCCACTCCCACCATGTGCATATGAACTCTGCTGGGGTCTCTAATCTGTGATCATAGTCACTTTCTGTCTATCATTTCCAACTGGAAGGAGAAGACACCCAGCTCCATCTATAGTGACACAAGAGGCAGGCCAGGCATGGTGTGGAGGACAAGACTAAGCCTCAAAACACACACACACATGCATTTACATGCATACACACATGTATGACACATATTCACATGCATATGCACCTGTACACCAAGAAAACTTGTGCACACATGCATGCACACACATAAACATACACACATGAAACACACTGATAATTTTATGAATACACATATTTATAATGAGTGTACTTAGTTACACACATGTGGTATGTTTGCATACACACACACACACATATATACATACATACATACATGCACAATATATATATTGCTACCTTTGTGGCATCTGGTTTCTGTATTCACCCTAGAAAGAGTCAGCCATTTGGTGCCCATCCCTAAAGCTTTTCTTTGAAAACACATGATTGAAAATAAGCAGGTATCTAGGTCAGTAAAATATCTGCCACACATATTAGTTTGCCTCTCTGTTGCTGTGATTAGAAACACTCTAGACATAACCCAATCACAAAAGAACACACATGATATGCACTCACTGATAAGTGGATATTAGCCCAGAAATTTAGAATACCCAAGATACAATTTGCAAAAACACATGAAACTCAAGAAGAAGGAAGACCAAAGTGTGGATACTTTGTTCCTTCTTAGAATGGGGAACAAAATACCCATAGATGGAGTTACAGAGACAAAGTTTGGATCAGAGCCTGAAGGAATGACCATCCAGAGACTGCCCCACTTGGGAATCCACCCCATTAACAACCACCAAACCCAGACACTAGGCAGATGCCAGCAAGATTTTGCTGACAGGACCCTGATATACCTCTCTCTTGTGAGGCTCTGCCAGTGCCTGGCAAATACAGAAGTGGATGCTCACAGTCATCCATTGGACAGAGCACAAGGTCCCCAATGAAGGAGCCAGAAAAATACCCAGGGAACTGAAGGGGACTGAAGCCGCATAGAAGGAACATCAATATGAACTAACCAGTACCCTCAGAGCTCCTTGGAACTATACCACAAATCAAAGAAAACATATGATGCAACTTGTGGCTCTAGCTATATTTGTAGCAGAGGATGGCCTAGTCAGTCATCAATGGGAGGAGAGGTCCTTGGTCCTGTGAAGGCTCTATGCCCCAGTATAGGGGAATGCCAGGACCAGGAATGGGAGTAGGTGGGTTGGGGACAAGGGGGAGGGGGGAGTGGATAGGGGATTTTCGGAGGGGAAACTAGGAAAGGGGATAACATTTGAAATGTAAATAAAGAAAATAATAAAAAAGAAAAAAGTAATAAAAGCTAATGATATGAAAAAGTGAATTTAAAAAAAAAAAAAACCACACTAGACAAAAACAACTTAACTTGTAAAGGAAAAACATTTTTTTGGCTTATACTCCCGAGTCACAGTCCAGCTTTTGAGGTCAGTCAGATGGGAACTCAAGGAGAGAATCACAAAGGAATTCTGCTCACGGCCTTTCAATAGCCCATGCTTAGTTAGCTTTTTCATAAAACCCAGACCCACTGGCCTAGGAATGATGACACCCACAGAGGGCTGGACCCACCTTCACCAATCGTCAATCAAGACAGTCTCACAGACTAGGCCAAGCGACAATCTGATGGAGGCAGTTCTTCAGTTGAGTTTCCCTCTTCCCAGGTGACTCTAAGTTAGGTCAAGTTGTCAATCAAAACTAACCAGAACACCTCATCAGCATGAAGACCTGGGTTTGATTACCAGACCCACATCAAAACGTGAGTGGTGTAAGCTTCTAATACCAGCTGGGGAAACAACGACAGGATCCTCAGGATTTGCTGATCACCCGAGCTGGCCTAATTGTTAAGCTCCAGGCCAAGAGAGACCCTGTCTCAAAAACACAGACCATGCCTGAGGATTAGACCTGAGGTTTTCTCTGCCTCTACCTGTATGTGCAGACATATACACACATATATATGCATATGCATATATATGTGTATATATATATATATGTATGTATGTATGTATGTATGTATGTATGTATATATACCCACTCACATACCTTAAATAAATAGATGATAGATCTTAGATAGATAGGTAAGTGATAGATAGATAGATAGATAGATAGATAGATAGATAGATAGATAGTATTGTATTGTATTTGAATGAATCTACTACAGAACAAACTGGAAGTGCCCCTTCCCTTTCAGAACATAGCCTGTGTTACAAGGGAACTCATAACTTCCCCATAGGAAACAAGCATCTTATTCCAGCAGAGTTGGAAACAGATGTTTTATGTTTTCCTTGTGCCTTCATGGGTCAGAACTGCATATCATAAGATAAAAACTGTGCCACTGTAATTAAGTGTTAATTTTGTTGTGGCAGAAAATAAAAGAACATCACGTTAGTTAGCAAGAAAAGCAGCTGTGACCAATGAGTGCATTTGACCCTAGCTTTGCTGAGCGCTGAAGTAGGAACTGTGGGTCCCAGGAGGCCCGAGCTCTCAGCTCAAGGCTCCCAGAGAGTGAAAAGGTCCTCTCCCCACACGAGTGACATTTTTCTTTTAACTTAAGCAACATCAGTACTCACTGTGTTCTCCCTGGAGCCAGTGAGGTCATTACAATGGTGTGGGTCCCTGGAGTATTGGATCTGGCCAGTGAACCAGTGTAGACGTGGATTGTAGGATGGCTTCCCACCTGGTGGTATACAGACCAGCACAGGGCAGGGATGAGGGGCAAGGATAAGGAGCATCCTTCCTCCCAGTGTCCTCTAGAACATTTAATCCAACAGCCAGCATCAGCTTTGCTCTGTTAGCTTGGGAGGCAGCATCTCTTCTTTCAGTAGTTACCTAGTTCTGGTTATGTTACCATATGGTGACTTCTGTTACTTTTTAACCTACATAAATATCTAGCAGTTTATGTTACATGACCTATCCCGGGTAGACCTGAACAGTGTGCATTCACCTCAGATATACCACCAACTACCAACAATTCCAGCCAAGTCTAGTTTATCATGGCTGTTCACAAGCATATGAGTGGAAAGCCCACCCCAGCATGGGTGACACTGAAAACAGCTGCATCCATGTAGCTTTCAGCCCAACTTGCAGACAGCTCCACCCAAGACTCCTTCATCATGTCTGCCCCCAGCCCACCAGGGCAATTGTTCTCTGCTTGTAGCTCTTTGGAACAGGACCTGAGAGTTATAACCTGAGAATCCTAATCCTTGTCAGTTTCTTATACTTCCTGGATCTTCTGAGCTTCCTTCTTCCCTCCAGCAGGGAATGCTTCAATTCTGATGGACTCCCAACACAACCCATGAATAAATAAATGTTCAGAGGTCCCGGAACAACATTCATTCAGTCAATGAAACTAAAGCCAGCAGCAAAACCTGTTCTTGCTGAGTGCTGTACTTTGGATGCCACAAGTCTCCCAAGACCTCTGTGCTAAGAGGGGGGGCTATGAAGAATGCCCATTGTTTCTCCAGCAGCACACCCTAAGACCTAAGGTGTACAGTGTCAAACAGTCAGGATCTCTGCCCAACTCTCCTCTTCCCGGAAGAAGGAGATGTAAGAAACCCAGAGAGGAGGAAGGCTAAGCTTGCACTGAAGAGCAGGGCAGCCTCGCGGTCAGCTTAGAACGTTGTGATTTGAACAGAAGAAACTACATCTCCCAGATCCACCCCTTTCCAGAGGTTACTTTAGCATCTGCTCAAAATCGCAAACCACAAGCAAAGGGGGTCCGGTGTGATGCTACCTAAAACTGAGATGAACAAACAAAACTGAGTAATGAATCCTGATACACGAGGGAGTATGGAGAGGGCTGGGCTCAACTCCGAGCCTCAGGCTGCCCAGCAGAGAACAGTAGTCAGAGCTCCGCACACAAAGACCCACAGTGAATTCTCAGACAGAAGAGGAAGAAGGAGACCCACGCTGAGACGTCCTGGGTTTTGGTAGATTTACCTTTTGTCACATATAGCTCTTGCAGGATTTTCCCTGTCCAATCACATTAGGGCCGTGGGAGGCTTGTGATGGGACAGGAGAAGGGAGGCGGAGCAAGGAGGAGAGAGAGAGAGAGAGAGATCTCAAGAGGAGAGAGAAAACCAGAATGGAGGCCAATGTGGTGTTATCAAAGGGTTAGAATAATTGGGTTAAAGCTTTATCGTTGTCATTTGGCTCTGAAATTATTGAATTGGCATCTTGTAAATTGTGTTATTATTGATACATAAATCTGATTGGCTAACTAAGCATTAAGAGTCTTGATTTTACAGGGTAATTCGGTGTTGAGATGGCTAACCAAGGGTGTGTGAGTCATTGTGTGAAAGCAAGAGGAACTCAGGGGTCTGTCTGAGAGATGGCCTGGTGGGAGCCATGAAGCCTTGCAGGGCTAGTGAGTTGGCAGGCCGAGAGACCGAGCAAGTGAGATCACCTGGCGTGGGGGAATAGCTCTAGAGAGTTGTTAGTGGCCGAAGGAGGATGGGAGCGTGGCCTGGCCCCACTGAGAGTTGAGGGGTTCATTTTTTTAAATATTTCCCTCAACATACAGCCAGTGCCACTGTCCCAGGAGATGCTGCAGCAGCGGCTCCAGCAGCAGACATCCCATGAGAGTTGGCTGCTCATCATACCAAGACTAACACCTGTATAAGGATGGGGTCTTGACTACAAATGGGCCCTGGGAAATACAGCCACTAAACCCAGAGAGCTGAAAGCTACTACAGGATCTACATGGGTCATCTCAGGGCAGGCATCTCCCCTTCTCTGTGGTCACTTCACCCACTGCCCGCCCCCCACCCCGGACTTTGGCCAAGTTGAGAACACTAACGGATCCAGTATGAGCACCCGAAAGTGGCTACAACACATGCCCATACATGAGGGTATCACAACAGATGCCCATCCTCTCAGCGTTCTAAAAGGTGAGTGTCTAAAACCTAAGCTCGAGCTCCCTGCCCCTCCCCCTTGTTTCTGCAGGTTGCCACCATCCTTTGGCCTGTGGACACATCCCCCACCCCTGCCTCTGTTATCACAGCGTGGCCTTCCCTGCTTCCCGTTCTTCACATGGGCTCAGTAGTGAACAGCAATGGAGAAGAAGCCAACTCCAGTCATAATGGGCTCAGCTTCACTCAGTTACAATGGCTAAGACCCTGCTTCCTATCAATGGCACACACAGACACCTGGTTGTAAGATGTCATCATTCTGAAAAAAGACAACAGGGTCTTAACCAACTCTTCATCCAACACCAAGCCAGAACAGTATTGTCGGCTCTCAAGAGTGCTTCTAGTTAGTTGAACTGCTATTAATTGCGCTAACCAATGCCCTCACTGGCATAAAAAAAAACAAAAACAAAAACAAAAAAAAAAAAAACCTGACAGAAGCAACCTGAGGAAAGAGAGGTTGATGACGACTTACAGTTTAAGAAATACAGGGAAAACAACCGCTGTACACCGAGCTCCCAGGAGACAGAGAGCAACCTGGAGTCAGGGGCAGGCTGGGAACCTCACAGTCTGGCTCTGTGGCTCCATGTCTGTCAGCTAGTTCCCATGTCCAGAATGTCCCACAATCCTTTCGCAAAATGGTGCAGCAACCAACGTCCGACTGTTTAAACATATGTGCCTCTTAAAGAAGAATCTCTAGGAAGAAGCTGTCTGTGAAAGCTGATTGGCTAGTTAGAGCTGCAGTTGTTGAGGAGAGGTTGGAATGTTGCCGATCCAGAGGCTAATTACCTGATATCAAGCTAATTTTAGCCCCCAGAATTCTTTGCCTTCCTCTTTGTCAGAACTAACATCCTATGTCATAGATTTAATTAAAAAAAAAACACTTTTTGGAATCTATTAACTTAGCATACCCTTAGCTACCACCAACCCAAAAGCTAAGAATGTCATCAGACAGCATCTTGCCCCCATAGAAAAGATCCCCAACTCTTCTTGCTGTAATTGCCTCACTTGCATACCCACCAACATATTCTGCATTTACCTTGATTTATGACTTTCTTTGTTTTGGAAAACTCTGAAACTTCATGAAACTGCCTCCACATTGGAACATGGAATATGGGGGTGACCTAAATCTGTGTTCCTGGACCATGATCACTCTACAAGGCACCAGAATAAATTATCCCTACTCCTTCAGGGTGGGAGCTGTGCTTTTGTGATTACAGCCTCTAAGGGGAATTTCACATTCAAACTACACACACACACACACACAAACACACACACACAAAGGAAGATACCAGAGGGAAACGGGACTGACCTGGAATTTTGAGTATCTTTGTCTCCTGTGTGAAGCCATGTGACCACAAGGTTCCAAGTATTTACATATGTCTTTGCCTCTGCTATATTTAATAATAAGATATTAGGAAGCAATGATCTTCATCATGGAAAAAAAGTGGGGGGAAATGGAGGGCAGGAAGGGAGAGGAAAGAAAGGAAGTCAGGGCAGTGGGCACAAAATCTCAGAGAAGGCAAATCCAGACATCAAACGTGAGACAGCCAGCTCTGCAGTTGTCCCAAGCTCACACTCTCCCTCAACTCAGGAGCACAGTATCCTTCCCACGAAGATTTGTTCCATGCCCCCTCCCTAGACTAAAGATAAAGAGAGTTGGAAGGGCAAACCTTGGAGGCAGACTCTAGTGAGGGGGTAATGAGTCGAGCGTAGCAGTTAGTCACTAATGGGAACGCCAATAGCACCACTGCCACTGTCAAACAAGTCTGCAGAAAGACTACAGTTCTCTCACTGCAATCTAGAGAAGCCAGGAGCCAGACACTGTCTGAGTCACACCAGCGTCCAGAGTCCTCGAACAAATACAGAAACTCCAGGGCACCCTGGGAATGATCCTCACCAAACATAACAGCCCTCTAGGTTTAGCACTGGGCTGGAGACAAGTGTCAAAGGGACTGAAGGCTTTTCTGAAACGATAAGAATCTGCATCCCATTTGGGCTTAGTTAGACATCTAAAATGGAAATAATGGGACGTTTCCCATCACTAAGTGGCTAATGATCCCGCTAATCACCAGGTCTCCCTGGAAGCTTTTTGTTAAGGGCTGGTGTGAGCAGCTCAGACAGGACTCGGGGCTTCCAAATCCACACTTCTTTAGACATTTCCTCAAACACAGACTTTGCAAAAAGGGAGATGGAGGGGAGGGAATGAGGGGCTGGATTTGAACAAATATGCATTACACGCATATATAAAAAATTCTCAAACAATAATAAAAGAGATTTTAAAAAATTCATTCAAAGTGGCCCATTACCTGTTTTGGTCAGTGTCTTGCTGTAGGCTGGTAAGATGCCCAGCAAGTCAAGGCCCTTGCTGCCAGGCCTGAGGACCTGAGACATTTCAGTTCCCATATTGTGGGAGGAGTTAACCAATTTCCAAAACCTGTTGTCTGACCTTCACACATGTGCAAAGGCACGCGTGTGTGCGCACGCACACACACACAAATAAGTAAAATAAATAGATAGATAGACCATTTCCTAATAAATAAAGCATTACAAAGCTGTCACTTGTGTAAAAGAGTCTACATTAGTAGCTGACCCCTGGCCCTGTTCTCTCTCACAGGCTCACCAAAGCGAGGACCATGTGGGACACCATCACTGGCCTGTGCTTAGCACCCAAGGGGATGCTGAAAGTATATCTGTCAGGGGGATGAAGGGCAGCCTGGGTGCCTGAGTTCATATGTGCAAAACCAAAGTTCCAATGAGTTCACGAGAAACCATGAAGTAACACACAGCTCGTGTCGCCAAAGATGAGCTTTCCCAGAATTAAAGTTTGCCTGATTCTTTCATTCCCCGAGAAGACCAGCAACCAGCTCTTCTCTCATTTACTTCCTTTCTACTGTATTTCTAATTTGTTTAATAACAATAAAAAAAAATCCTATCTGTTGGATGAGCCCACATTTTGCCGAACAGGAATAAACAGGTGTCTCTCATTAAACAAGATGGCTTTAATCGTTCTCGGTACTTTTACACCCATTTTTTTTTTTCAGCTTAACGCTCATTGCCGCATTGTGGAACAAAGACTTGGGGGAAACACAGCAGTTTTGGAGTTTGCTCTTGAGAAGTCCTTCAGAGTCAGGCAGAGGACATGCTGGGCTGTAGTCTCCTTTGTTCTGAGAGGAAAGAAGGGAGCTCTCTGAGGTGACTGCAAATACCTGCTTCTTTTTACCCTACTTGTCCGGAGTTCCACTCTCCCTGCCTCAGAGAGCAACATCCTGCTCTGGAATTAAATAAATGAATACAGATGTGTGCTGTTGCAGATACATGGGAAGTCAGAGATCAACCTTAGCTGGCTTCCTCAGTCACTGGCTTAGCTGGCTTCAGTTGATACATCTGGGAAGAGGGAACTGTGGCTGCTTGTACTCTAATGCTGATGGGGTTCCCCAGATCAGTGAGAGAGTCTGCACCTACATTCTGGGGACCTGCTCCCAGTTAACTCTAATTGATAAATAAAGATGCTGGCAGCCAATAGTTGGGAAGGAGAGAGAGACAGACAGAGATAAAGACAGAGACAGACAGACAGACAGAGTCGGAGACAGAGACGGAGATGGGATTTAGGGTTCCCAGGCTTGGGACCTCGAGGAAGCAGGACAGAGGAGATCTGCCATGCTTTAGAAGAGTGTGGAGGAGAGGAGATGGAGGCCACCATGAAAGGAAAATAACGTGCAGGAGGGCAGAGCCACCATGTTAAGGGGCCAAGAGAACGTGTCCCAGAGGGCTGCTCCACTGGGTCAAGAGCAGCCAAGATGGAACGAAGAAATTAGTAAGTAGTAACTTGGAGTTATGGATGGGAGGTGAATTCTAACAGTGTGGAGGTTAGGCAGTTACCCAGCTATTGTGCTGCTTAAAGCAAATTTAAATATAGAGGCTGAGTGTATCTCTCATTTGGGAGCATAAACCATGAAGGTGAGTAGTAACCCCACCCTGGGATTCATTAAAATATTTTTACTACAGGGGACCTCAATTGAGGATTTGCCTCCATTGCATTAGCCTGTGGACAAATCTGTGGGGCATCTTTTAGAATAATGATTGGTGTGTGGAGGGCCCAGCCCGATATAGATGGTGTCACCTCTGGGTGGGTGGTCCTGGGTTCTATAAGAAAGCAGGGTGAGCAAGCAATGAGGAGCAAGCCAGTAAGCAGCACCCCTCCATGTCCTCTGCTTCTGTTGCTGCCTTTGTGTCCCTGCCTTGAGTTCCTGCCTTGACTTCCCTCCATGACGGACAGTGATCAAAACACGCAAGCTGAAGTCAACCCTTTCCTCCCTGAGTTAGTTTCACACCGTATTTCACCAGAGCAAAGAGAAGAAACTAAGACAGCTCCTCTCGGCCTTGTTTGGTTTTCTTGCAACAAAGTCTCACACCCTAAACACACCAGTCTGGCTGCCACACCTTGGATCCTCTGTCCACCTCCCCGTTACCAGGATTCCAGGCCACCATGTCTGACTTTTTTTTAAAATGTGGGTTCTAGGGATGGAACTTGGACCCTCATAGTTGCATGGCAACTACTTCACTGGCTAAGCCAGCTCCTTAGCCCAAGTACCTCACATAAGAACTTTTGAAAGCCATTCCTTCCTCAAGCCACAGTCTCTCCTTACAGTGTGTGTTCCTGCCATGTGAGTTAAATTAATAATCAGGAGACAGGAAGCCAAGTTGAGCTATGTCATAGGAAGGATTTTGCCTTATTTCTCAATAGGGCAGCATTTTGCATTTGTAAAATACAAAGCTTCTCTAAGAAACTTGATCTGTCTTATGCTCCAGAAAGAAAGGAAATACTTTTAGTCCATGAATTATAACTTAACACCCACAGTAATCATGAAGAACAGAAGGGGCGGGTATCATCTGTCTTGTGTAGTCCTGAGAAAGGTCAGATATTTAGCAGATAATTATCAAACATTTAACAGGTAGGGAAAAAATAAAAGAATGTAACTTTTAAAATTATACTGACTTCCCTCTTCTTTGGACAGAAACATTCCAAATATCCCATTGTCCTTCCTGGTGTGTGTGTGTGTGTGTGTGTGTGTGTGTGTGTGTGTGTGTGAGTGTGAGTGTGTGTGTGTGTGTTTTAATTGCTGTATCATATCCACCTCCTGGGGTACTGACACACTCAGAAACTGGCCTTTATTTGAGTGTGTGGTAGCTAATTGCTAAGGAAGTCCTGGGGAGGGGCTGGCAAAGTGGGATTCAGATAGGATGGCAGGATACAGATGAGTTCAAATGAGAGGCTGGCAATAATTCTGGCCTTAGAAGGGCAAACACAATAAATACATCTGCTGGGAATGTGTCTGGTCACAGTAATATAAAACCAATCAGTATCCCTTAATCCTGAGGCTGTGATTTACTTGGGAAGAAACACCAAAGCACACAGCATTGGGTCAACAGCTCAGCATTACCACAGTGCTCCTGGCTCATCCATCTACACCCTCAGCAGATTGGCTATAATGTACAGTCACAAGATGGCTGCTGCATCTCCAGAGAACACATCACACTCCCCTACAGCAGAACTCAAACTCTGAATGGGAAGGAAAGGAACAGAGATGAGACTGTCTTGCATAGCTTCTACTTTTGACAGAGAAAAATCTTTCCTTCAGAAGAATTTTGGTGTGTCTCAGTGAGTCATATGATACAGCTCAACACCAGAGACAGGCACAGAGTAACAAAGCTACCATGATTGATACAAACTAATCAGGATGCCCACCATGGATTAAAGGATAGAAAGACAGTCACACTAATATCCAAATGAAACTGGCTACTTGTAGTGAGAGTTTTGGTTTATTAAAAAACACAGACATATTGTAAGAATATGTTTTTCTTTTGATCCAGCTGTGGCGTATAGGGCTGCTTCAGCAGCTGACTATGATTTGCCTCATGCTCTAGCAGGGGCATGATTTTGTCAGCTGCAGATAGAGTCTTCAAGTGTGTGATTTTTGGGATTCTGGGGACTTTTCAGAGAATATATAAATGCTAGAGCCTCAATAGGTGGGCTGCTGTTGGTTGGTGTCTGGTTACTGTTGGTTGCAGTTTGTTAAATAGTCATGCACAAAGAAGAAGAAATTAGAGATCCTGACAGTGAGGATCAAACTTTCCCCAAGGAACTCAATGCCCCTATTCAGCAGGAAGTAGTCTAAAGATAACAGAATGCCTTTTCCCTCTATCCTTTTTTCTCTCCTATCTAGTGTTAGGGTGGAAGAAGATGGGCAGAGAAGGGTGGGAGAAAGAAGAACCTACAAAGTAGCAAAAGAACAGCTACAGCTACTGAATGAAGGTCCATCATCAGCCACAAAGTATAGGGTGTGTGTATCTGGTAACAACAAAGACAATTTTAGGTAGCAAGCCACTTGGCTGCCAGTCTGATTCAAATGGAGTTTAACAGCTCAGCCAAGAGGTATCTTCCCTTTCCAGTCATTTAAGGACATGCCATAATTCAAGGGTATGTCCTTGTTGGCTCTGTATGTCTCAGTCTTTCCTCCCTCGTTCCTCATACTCTGGTGTCTGAAGTGGAAATTTCTAGTTGTGTCATGTGATGCAGACTCATGATGTTTTGCTGAGGCAAGCAAGACCCATGAGACACCTGTTGTTTGGAGATAGTACAAGTAGAACTCAACAGACAGTGATGGGGCGCTTGCATTGCTTGCTGTGCAACGCCTCCTTGGTCTTGATTCTTCACTGACCTTCACTTTGTTGAGAGCAGCACAGCAGAGAACTCCTGGCACTCCAGCTGGTCCTGGTCCCTCCCACTGGCTTGTGCCAATTTGGTGGAGGCCTGGCTGTTTCTGCTGGATTGTGCCACCAGTGCTGATTTGTGTTTGGTGACACTTTTTCAACTGGACCGTTAGTATCCTGACACTACTAAACTGGACTGCAGGTGTCCTGACAACAGAGAGTGGAATCCCCCAAAAAACTACTTCTAAACAGATCCACATCCCCTTGTCCTATTTACCATCTTTTCTCCCCTACCTTTGAATGGTGAGCTAGAAGGGGGCTCTAAGCATTTGAGAACCCTTATTAAATTAGGTTTTGAAAAATCTAAGCCTACAGGTATCCCCATGCAGTGTCAGGCTCACTCCACTACATCTAGTGTTCTCTTGCATCTGTTTTTGCAACTATCTTCTATTTAAAGAAAATGCTCTGGATTTTTCTGAGGAAAATCCACTACATGCATGGATACTTAATAACATGTTTTACCCATTTGTGTATATGCATGTGTGCATGTATGTGTTCATGTGTGTGACATGCAGGCCAGAAGACCACCTCAGGGATGATGGTTCCTCAAGTTTAATTCATCTTGGTTTTGACACAGTGTCTTTCCCTGGCCTGAATCTCACCAGTTAGGCCAGAATGCCTGGCAGTAAATCCCAGGAATTCTCCAGCTCTCAGTTATAAGCACACATATCCGTGCTCGCCTTTTACTTTGTTTCCAGGTTCAGATTCTGTTCCTTCACTTTCACACTGAGCTATCTCCCTCATCTCAAGCAGTGTGTTTGAAACAGGATGAGTTGCCTGACCAGTGTGATTCAAACACCATAAGAGTGTTGACATGTGGAGTGGGAATTCAGAGCTTTGAGATGGGAAAGTTAAAAGGGAACATTTGACAGCTTTTAAAACATTCAGGACAACCCATAGCCTATTAGGGAAAGCCGAAGACTGTCTCCATTAACTCAAGACAAAAATCAACAGAAACCCAAGCTTATGCCAGTTTAGTTCCTACAAAACGCCCTAAGCTTGTTTCTTATTTAAGAGACATGAACTCTTTTTCCTCTGATACTGTCCTTACCACTCCAGATGAAGTGAGAAACAGCTCCCTACAGCTGTGGGTTTGTGTGCACACCGGTGCCAGGTTATCTCTCATCCCCCACCCCACCCCAGTGCCATATTGATGCTTCTGATTGACCAGCATGGCAATGGCTATCACCTCCGAAGATAAGCAGGCACATGCAAGGTCACAGAGCAGGATGCATTGATTTTCATCCTGAAATTTGGAGCCATAATGATGGGGAAAGCCTTGAGCAGATGTGGCTCTATAAGAGATGGGTCTCTCTTTGAACAACAGAACAAGAACTGAACTAAAACCAATATTATCTTGAAAAACAGCTACATGAGACTGGGCATCAAAACAAGTGGTGTGCATGTGTGTGCACATGTGTTTGTGCATACATGTAGAGGTCAGAGGACAACCTTGGGTGTCATGTTTCTGGAGCCATTCATCTTATTTTATTAAAATTTTAAAATAGTTTCATTTACTTTGGGGAGTCACATACATGCTACAACACATGTGTAGAGCCTAGAGAACAAAATTTCAGGTGTCAGTCAGTCCCCTTTTCCACCTAGGAAGTCTTAGGGATTGAACTCAGATCCTCGGGCTTGGTGGCAAGTGCCCTTGCGTGCTGAGCCATCTTGCCAGTGCCTGTCTTATTTATTGAGGTAGGCTTTTCTCATCAGGATCTGGGAATTGCTGACTGTGATGGTTTGTCTATGCTCAGCTCAGGGAGTGGCAGTATTAGAGGGCATGGCTCTGTTGGAGTAAGTAGATGTGGCCTTGTTGGAGTAGGTGTGTCACTGTGGGTGTGGGCTTTAAAACCCTCATCCTAGCTGCCTGGAAGTCAGTATTCTGCCAGCAGTCTTCAGATGAAGATGTAGAACTCTCAGCTCCTCCTGCACCAGGCCTGCCTGGATGCTGCCATGCTCCTGCCTTGATGATACTGGACTGAACCTCTGAACCTGTAAGCCAGTCCCAATTAAATGTTGTCCTTATAAGAGTTGCCTTGGTTATGGTGTCTCTTCACAGCAGTAAAACCCTAACTAAAACACTTGACTATGGGCTAGCCAGTGAACTCCAGAGATCCCTAGGTCTCTGTCTTCCTTGAGTCTGAGATTAGTGTACATGCTAATACTATAGAACTTTAAGTGGGCTCTGGAGATCCAAACTCGCACAGCAAGTACTTTAGCAACTGGTCCATATCCTTTAGCTAACAAGTGGACTTAAAAGGATGTAGATGTGGATCCTGAGTGGCTGACATCAGGGAAAGCGAGCTCTGGTGCACACCACGGTAGCTGGTGCAGGGTGAGGATCGTGGTACAGGAGACATCAGAGCCAAGGAGACATAACTGGGGCATGCTTGGGACTTACATTGCCTGTGCTGCCTCCACATAGGAGCCTGGTGTGCCTGTGCAAGCTGGAGGAGAGCCATCATGCCGATAGAGGTTGCTGTGATCTAAATGTCTGTCTCCCCTACCCCACCCCCAGGAAGATGTCACCAAAGATGACATCATTAGGAGGCAGAGCTTTGGAGGGTATGAGTCTAGTCATAAAGTTGGAGTCATTGTGAATGTTATTGGTGCCCCTATATTAAAAGGAAGGAAGGAAGGAAGGAAGGAAGGAAGGAAGGAAGGAAGGAAGGAAGGAAGGAAGGAAGGAAGAAGGAAGAGAAGGGAAGGGAAGGGAAGGGAAGGGAAGGGAAGGGAAGGGAAGGGAAGGGAAGGGAAGGGAAGGGAAGGGAAGGGAAGGGAAGGGAAGGGAAAAGAAAAGAAAAGAAAAGAAAAGAAAAGAAAAGAAAAGAAAAGAGAAAAGAAAAAAAGCCCCAGAGAGCTCTCTGGGTCTTCTCAGCACAGAAGAATATAGACAGAATGCTCCATTTACAAGCCAGGTAACAGCAAATATGCCAGGGTCCTGATCTTGGATTCGCAGCCTCATTATCGGCCATCCGGTCGCTGAGACTATAGTGACAGCAGGCTGGCTAGTTCCTGGGTGAGGCAGGAACCAGCCAGGAGTGGAGTGAACATACAACATGCTTCTGATTTCTAGTCAGAACAGAATGCAGAAAAATGCTTCACAGCTAAGCAATATGAATGACACAACTTGGTTAATCTCAGGCCCAAAATTCAAAGCAAATGAGAAAGATAAATTGTATGAGAGACATGATAGACATGATCATTAATCTTGATTGCTAACTTGACTGGCTCTGAATTCAATTAGAATGCATGCCTCTGGGTGCTCTTGATCAGGTTTTCTTGGGGTTTTCTTGATCAGATTATTTGAATCAAGAAGATTCACCCTAAATTTGGGTGGGACCTTCTGGTGGCAACCCAGATTTAAGGACTTGGAACAAGGAAGCTTTGATTTTTGCCTGTTTGTCTTCACTCTCACTGGCAAGGTCATCTCTCCTGTGGCTGCTGCATTCCTTTGCCAATATTAGAACCACCTTCTTTGATAACTCGTTGTAGACTGAAGACCAACACTTCCAGGAAACTTCCCGGCCTTCAGCACCAGGTTGGGATTGCTGAGCCATCAAGCATCATGGACTGAGCAGTCCATGTGGTTCTCCCATGCAAGACAGCCATTGTTGAATTATCCAGACAGTGTCCTGTATGCCAATCAAATTCTCTTGTAACGTATATGGTGGTTTGAATTCCTTTTTAGAGTATGTAGTTTTAATGCGGCTTGATCAGGAATGGCTACCGTAAACTCCTGTGTTTTAATGCTTGGCCCGTATGGAGTGATACTATTAGGAGGTGTGTCCTTGTTAAAATAGGTGTGGCCTTGTTGGGGGAAGTGTGTCCCTGTGGTGGTTGGGCTTTAAGGTTATATATGCTCACGCTATGCTCAGTGAAATAGACAGTCCTTTTCTGCTGCCTATGGATCAAGATGTAGAACTCTGGGCTCCTCCAGCACCAAGACTGCCTGCACCCTGCCATGCTTTCTGCCATGATGATAATGGACGAAACCTCTGAAATGGTAAGCCAGTTCCTATGGAATGTTGTCCTTTATAAGAGCTACCTTGACCATAGTGTCTCTTCACAGCATTGGAGACCCTAACTAAGACAATGTGTATTCATTCTGCCAGTTGGGTTTCTTCGGAGATCCCTAACTAATACAATAGGACTCAAGAGAGAGTAACAAGTACCCACCAGGCATCACAATTTCCAGTTTGCTATTCTGGTGAATATGAAGTTGTTGTGGGTTTTAAAGAAGGAGGAGGAGGGGGGAGGAGGAGGAGGAGGAGAAAAAGAAAGAAAAGAAAGGAAGGAAAGAAAGAAAGAAAGAAAGAAAGAAAGAAAGAAAGAAAGAAGAAAGAAGGAAGGAAGGAAGGAAAGGAAGGAAGGAAGGAAGGAAAGAGAGAGAGAGAGAGAGAGAAAGAAAGAAAGAAAGAAAGAAAGAAAGAAAGAAAGAAAGAAAGAAAGAAAGAAAGAAAGAAAGAAAGAGAAAAGGAAAAAGGAAAAAATATGAATTTGTTGTTGTTTTTTTGTTTGGGGGGGGATGGAGTCTGATTGGCTGGCAAACCCTGAGCCCACATCAGCTAAAGCGATTAAAGCATTAGAAATTTGTGTACACAAAACATAAAGTTATTCCTGTCAAATTCAGATGAGAGATAACATCGGCCATGTGGGCAAGCCTGGAGCCTCAGGCATTTAACACAGACAAATCAGGACACACTGTCAGCAGCCTGTCCGGCCAACAGAGACAAGGCCCTATGTGTTGTGTTGTTATTTTCCTTTATGAATTTTGTAGTCACACTGCTCATTAATCGTGTTTATAATGTTAACTTTGGCACGTTTTCTTGGCTCATCAAGTATTTCCTTAATGAACTGTCAGTTCACCCCCATCTCAATTGCAATGACTTTCAAATTAAGTTCAATCTGGACTACTGGGGTTTTCAAAAATCTACACTGGCAGGAAACACAGAAAAAAAATCTCTTTCATTATATTTGAAGAGAGACAGTCATTCTGTGGCCGTCCCCCAGTGCTGACTGTGCCCAAGCTCAGTGCTGAGACCTCTGCCCATGTTTACCTGGGCACCATCAGATGCATGAGGTGACAAAACCGTGCACTGCTCCCTCACCTGCAGCCACCCTGTCCCAAATACCTGGTGTCTTTCCTCCCCTTAAAGAGAGCTGTTGGGGTCCACACTCAGCATCACCCGTGCCCATGATCCAAAGCCCACACCTTTTTAAAATCAGATTTATTCATATTATTTAATGTGTGAATGTCTTGGCTACATGTAACTATGTGCACCATGTGCATGCCTCGTGTCTGAAGAGGCCAAAAGAGGGCATGTGATCTCCTGAAACTGGTTAACAGTTGAACGTGAGCCATTATGTGGATGCTGGGAATAGAACCCCGTTCCTCTACAAGAGTAACAAGTGTTTTTAGTGGCTGAATCATCTCTCTAAGACCCAGAATCTATGCTCTGACCCTGGAGATGCTTCTACAAAGCCTATGGGAGATTTGATGGCGATCCTTAAGAATAGACTTCACCCTATCAATGAAGAGGATGCCATAGCTGGTGATGCTATAGAAACTAGGAGACTCTAAAAGAAAGTGCCTTAGTACAGGAGGGTCCTATGAGGACCAAGACTGGAGGAGCACCCTGAACTGGATAGAGGATGGGTTGGGCCATTGCAGCAGATAGAGGCATGATGGTACTGAGGACATTTGAGTAATCCCGTGAACTATCCAGTTTGGGGTCTTATCCAGTTAGGTTTCCATTGCTGTGAACAGACACCATGACCAAGGCAACTCATATAGGACAACATTTAATTGGGGCTGACTTACAGGTTCAAAGGTTCAGACCATCATCGTCAAGGTAGGAACATGGCAGCATGCAGGCATATATGGTGCTAGAGAAGGAGCAGAGAGTTCGCTATCTTCATCTAAAGGAAGACAGGAGCAGTCTTTCTCCCATGTGGCTAGAATGAGGGTTTCAAAAACTCACCCCACAGTGACACATTTCCTCCAACAAGGCCATACCACTTCCTAATAGTGCCACTTCCTGGGCCAAGCGTATTCGAACCACCACAGGGTCTCTTCACATATATGATAATTACAACATTGTTTTAAAGTCTTGCTTAAAGACCCGTGATGTTTGTGTGAAGAACATTAGTTAGTAATAGGTGGCTCCAAAACCCCAAGAACATGAAGGCCTGAATGCTGAAGTATCTCCCTGAAGTGCGAAACTGACATGTCTGCACAGCCCTCCATGTTCTCTGCAACATCATGATGCTAAGTGTGTGCAGCTCCAGTGCCCGGCTTCATGAGTGCTGACATGTGTGGGCTCTCTTGAGCTGCACACTCATAGAGTCAGGCCTGAGCCTTCTGTACTTTTGCTTATGACTCAGAACTCTGGCCTCGATTGATGGGCAAGTGGGCAAGTGGTTTCATGAAGAAAGATTACTGGGTGCAGCCAAAGGCATGGAGGTCTGTGATTTAATTACAGAGTTGAGGGAATCTGGCTGGTTTCTTCCCATACTATGTGAGAGACGCAGTCACTCTGCACAAGCCACTTGCACAGGGAAAAGGCACAAGGGACACTTGTTTTCTCTAGACTGGATCAGATGAGCCCTGATCAGATTTAAATACCCATATTACTGGGGAATAACTGCTTTTCAGTTCAGAGATGCACATGCTGCTGCTGCTGCTGCTGCTGCTGCTGCTGCTGCTGCTGCTGCTGCTGCTGCTGCTGCTGCTGCTGCTGCTCCTCCTCCTCCTCCTCCTCCTTCTTCTTTTGGTTTTGTCGAGACCTGGTTTCTCTGTGTAGCCCTGGCTGTCCTGATTCACTCTGTAGACCAGGCTGGCCTCGAACTCAGAAATCTGCCTGCCTCTGCCTCCCAAGTACTGGGACTAAAGGCATGTGCCACCACTGCCCAGCCGATGTGCATGCTTCTTAAGCACCCAGAAGGATATCAGGCAGATCTAGATGTTTGGTATCAGAATACCTCTCTTCCTGTGGAGTCCTCTCGTGACCACTATAGTGACCTCATGATCACAAGTTCACCATTCTGCTTGGCCCCATAACAGACCAAGAAGAACACATGATTTGGGAAGATGAGATGGGCAGATTTTAGACCATCTCATATGCACAGCAAAGAGCAGCATTGAGAGGACTAGAGAAGATGTTGGCTGACCCCAGGCCTTTTCTCACAGAAACAGCTGACAACCGCCCCACAATGTTCCAGTTATGGGTGTTCCCTGCAATAACAGAGAGTTTAAAATAGCACCCTTGCCTCCCCCTTCCTCCCCCAAGTGATGGGCGGCAGGCCCACGGGCCACCAGGCTTCCTGTAGGAGAAGCCTCTCTGCTTCCCTCAGAGCAGCTCTCCAAGAAAATAAATAGCATGTGCTCATTATTCAAATGAGGCTTAATTAATGCAGAACTCGCCCCCAAACTTTCCAAGACACCCATGGTAATGAGCTCCCAGCTCTCCTCCCCTCCAGCTTGTGATGTCAAGCTGAAGAGCTGCATGTGACAATAGTGCTGAGATGCTAAGAACCGGACTGCAATTTGACCCTGGGGTTTCTCAGCTTGCTGAAGTATCTCAGCCTCAAGCCTGTGTGTCAGTCCTCCTTTCTGGAGTAAAGGTGATGGAGTTGGTGATGGAGAGGACCCAGAGAGCCTCTAGGGTTATAAAAGAGACTCAGTCAACACAAAGGACTTTGAGGCTGTCTCTAACTTACATACCTGAACCAGCCCCAGCCCTTATTTTCAGCCAAAATATTTCATAAATGGTACAGCAAGAGATACTGAGTCACCCTGACCTTTATTCATGGGCTCACATCCTTGTTCAACTGAGAAGACACCTCCAGAGTCCTGGAGGGAGCAACGTTATGCCTGGGGTTCGAGCAAGACAGGATACAGGGACTAGAAAGTTAAAGCTGACAGTGAAATGGAGAAGCCTGTCCTCTAGGATCTAGCCCATGTCTCCTGATGACTGGGCATCAGAAACATCAATGCAACTGACCCAGCCAACGCTGCCTGCAGAGATAGTGCATGTTTTCCTAACGATATCTCAGTCGAGGCTGAGAAAAGAAACACATGGGCCTGAAGAGATAGCCCATCAGTTAAGAGCATGTTCTAAACTCGCAGGGAACCCAAGTTCTGTTCTTAAGATCCACTTAAGCAGCTCACAGCTGCCTGTAAATCCAGCTCCAGGGAATCTGACGCCCTCTTCTGGACTCCAACAGCATCTGCAAGCAACACACACACACACACACACACACATACACAGTTGAAACTGTCCTTACTAAGGGTTAGGAAGTACATGGCCTTGGGGTTCACACAGTTACTAGTCCACTCTCATCCCTAAACCCAAACAATGTAAGTTGTAATATCATCTTAGAACTTTACTTATAAAAAGAAAATCCCTTTAGAGAAACAAGTGAAGAGCTTGAGAGATGGGTCAGTCCTAAAAAGCAACAGCTGCTCTTGCAGAGAACCCGAGTTCCGTTCCCAGCACCCACATGGCAGCTCACAGACAACTGTAACTCTAGCTCCAACGGATCAGACACCCTCCTCTGATCTCTATGAGTACTGTATGCATATAGCACACATACATATATGCAGGCAAAACACTCAGACACATAAAATAATAAAATAAATCTAAAAAAAATTTTTTAAAAAAACAAGGAAATTCAATCACTATATTTTTACCTAATTTTTAAGTTTCACTTCATCCTTTAAACCTTGCTGTAAATTATACCTTCTGAACAATGGTGCCTGAAAAGCCACAGAATTGTGTATAAAATTCTCTCTAAATGCCCATGTTCAAATCAGAAACATTGACAGTTATTCTCTGTGTAATAAACTCACTGATTTCCCCCCGCCCCGTGGTGTAGTTAGGGGTCTAGCTTTACCTGAGTCAAGGTCTCTGAGTGGGACGGGAACTTCTCAGTCTCTGACTGCAGCGTCCAGTCTCCCCACCACGGTTGACAAAGGACAGAGTCCTCTGCAGGAGTCCCACAGACGCCAGATGCTGGTGCAATAATACAGCCTCTTGCTTTCCCCACCTGTGAGGTAAAGGTCTCCATTCACCTGTGATTCACCAAAGCAGGCTGGCCACCAGGAACAGTGGAGAACGTCCTACAGAAAAAGACAGCCTCTCTGGCCCTCTCCAAGGTCCTGAGAACATCCCTGGACTCCAGTCCACAGAGATGTGGGTAACCTGCCATTGTCAAAAGCCTCCCTGGGAACAGAGAAGGTAGACAGAGGAGGCAAACACTTTCCTTTTCTCCTGGATCCCATTCCTCCTGGTTCCCATTCCTTACATATTAAACACGCCACTTGCAGATTCATTGAACGAAACACCAGGGGCTGGGAGATAGCCTGTCACATTAGCGATTCAACGATCAGAATTCAAATCCCCAGCACTGGGGCACTCTGCCTGGAGCCTCAGTCCTTCCACCGTGGGCTCTGTCAACAGGAAGGCTTCCAGCCTTCCCTGCACAGGGCAATAATGCAGCCTTGCCCCCTTTCAGGCTTACGTTCACTTATTAATCAATAACCATGGGGCTCAGTGCAGAGGCCACCGGCTTGAAGAAGAGCATGAGAACACAGGGTGTTTGCGGATTCAGCCTGATCGCATGATGCTTCCGTGATGTCAGAGTCATGGCCTCCAGGACTACACCTGGATCCACTCTCTCTGATTTAACACCTTAATTGAAGAGGACATAACAGGAAGGTACTGGAGAAAGTCAGAGTACTGCCAATTCCCCAGTAGAGAAGTAGTTCCCTCCCCCCCTCTCAGGCACAAACCCTTTTCACTCCTCCATCCACTTAAGCCTGTGATTCATGAATGAAATTAATAGGAACCAACCAGGCGTGGTCATGCCTGTGGTGCTACGTCCAGCAACAGATGTCTCCTACAGCGATTGTATTAGAGTAACCGTAGCCCGAAAACGCAGCCTGCTCATCAGTGCCTGATCACCTTAACTAACAAGGCTGGTGGTGACACTGGAAAAGGTAGCTGGAACCGGGGCTGTGCCTAAGCTGCCCCTGCCAGCTTCAACATACCTCAAAGTCAGTCACTTATCTGTTTCCTCCATGGGGAAACTGAGGAATGTCTCTAGTTTCGGGCGTGGATCTCAACTCTGGTATTTATGCCTCTGTTAGTGAGTGTCTGAGGTGACCCAGGGGCCCTGGAGAATCTGGCTTGGGACGGGAGAGATGCTTTTCATCCTAAATCACCATGGTTACCCCAAGTTTTGACAGCTTAATATGGTCTGCCTGTTTGTGTGATCCTGTCCTGGCCAGTCTGCTGGTCAACAGAGGAGCAGCACCTCTTCCTCTGCATTCAGCAAGGTCCACTCTCACCTGCCCTCCTCCCCTGGCCTCCTCCCACTTTGTGTGAACACAATGAAGCCTTAAAGAATTTTAGGTCCCCCAAATGAGGAAAACCATGGGGTATTTATCCATTTTGCTTGGATGGGCTCTCCTACTCTAAGCCCTTCACAGCTTAAAAGACCAGATATCAAACGAACCCACACAGCCCTATCTGTATCCAGAGGCCCAAGAAAATACTCAAATTTCAGAGAATCCTGGAAATTCAGCTAACTCCACCCTCCTTCTTGCTGTTACCCAACGCATGAACACACACACACACACACACACACACACACACACACACACACACACACACTGCCTGGCCCTCTCTTCTCCTAGACTTGTAGGTAACAACTTCTGCTTTCCACCTTCCCAGGAATCCCTGTGCCATGTTCTGTCTCACCATTGAAATGACCCTTGAGCCTTAGAAAACATGATCTACCAGAGCTCTGGCTCTAGGCATGGGGTGCACACAGTGGCCAGCCTCACTTTGCCTACCTGCTTTGGTCCTAGGTTACATTCCTAGTTTCCTTGTACAGAGTCAGACAGTCTGGTGTTTATTCCTGGCCTAGCAACCCATACCCACAACTTCATCTCTGAAATTTGCTTTCCTTTCCTCCAAGGAAAGGAGTTATTGGTATTTGGAAGGCTGAGGCAGGGGCGGGGGTGGGGGGAATCACTGCAAGTTTGAGGTCAGCCTAGGCTATATAGTGAGACACTGTCTCAAAAGGGGGAGTGGAGGAAGAAAGAAAAGGGAAAAGAGCAGAAGGGAGGCAGAGAGGGAAGAAAGGATGGAGGGAAGGAGAGATGATGGGAGGAAGTTGCCAGCCTTTTCTCTTTCAGTGGGTGCTGTAAACATCTGTCTCTAATACTCACCAACACAGCTATAGTCTTCATAAACCCCATGAAGATTCCCAATGTGAGGGCACACAGCCATTCACTGTACACACACACACACACACACACACACACACACACACACACACACAATCTCATCTCATGCAAAGCCCCCTCAGAAGAGACAGCACACAGCCCAGGCTCAGAGCCACATGGTGGATGGCAGTCAGCATGAGCATTTGGACACTGTGTCCATAGAGACTCAGAGGCAACACATCAGAGGACACCTGCACACCACGCTTACTGCAGCACCATTCTCAGCAGCCAAGATGTGGAATCACCCTGAGCATCCATCGATAGACCATCGAATAAGTAAGACCTGGCACACATACACAGTGGAATTTTATTCGGCCATAGAAAGGATGGAATTATGTCATTTGTATGAAAACGGATACAACTGGAGACCACTGCATTAAGCAAAATCAGCCAGACATGGAGAAGAAAATACTGTATTTTAGACTCATTTGTGGGCCCTATACTTCTTTACAGAATTTTCATGGATTCTTAACAGATCCAAAAATAAATAAATAACTACATCCATGTGCCATGAAGGCAGACAAAGACCTGGAGAAGGAAGGAGACGAAGCAGGGGAAGCACATGGGATGTTTAAAGGAAGTTGTCCTTATGCAACCCAGCTCTGTGGATGTGTAGACACACTGATGAGGCTCAGGACCACTGCCTTCATCCCAAACTGCACCAAGACCCATGTTCCCCAGGCCTGGGGTAGCTAAGGCCTTTGCAATTTAAATTCCTTTGCAATTTAAAAACATTTGCTCAGTTAAATATGAGCGTGTGACATACACTACAGAAGCCAAGGAGATGGCTCGACAGTTAAAGCACTTTCCATGGAAGCACAAAGACCAAGGTACAACCCTGCCCCCAGAAACCCACATAAATGAAGGGAGGGGGTAAAAGGAGGGGGTGTGGAGGCTGCCTATAATTAAAGCCTGGGAAGGCAGAGTTAGGGAATCCAGAGAGCAAAGTGGCAAGCAGAACGCGTTATATCGATGAGCTCTGGGTTTGACTGAAAGACCTTGCTGCAAAGAATCTGATGGGAAAGCAATGAAAATCCATGACATCATGTCACACATACACACATGCCTGCACAACACACGTTCAAACATACTAGTACACACACACACATATATATCACAGAGAGACCAAATCCAGGGCCTTGTGCAGCTAAACCCTCTTCCAGGAGCCCTATTGAGAACTCACTGAGCTACAAAAGAGCCAGTGGCCCTCTCAAGTTGGAGGGACATGACTGTGCCCAGGTCAGGGGCGGATGCAGCTCCCACAGGTGTGGGCTCATAGAGACATCTTCCCTCGGACTGGCGCTAGAGGGCGCACGTGGCCCGGAGCCCCTCCGTGCATTCTTCAATCTCCAAAGATCCAGGCAGGGGTCTCTCCACCCCTCCTCTTGCCCTAAACCCGGAAGGTGGGAACTGAGCCTGGAACAGCCTGGCAACTGTCAGGGTGAAGGGACTCTGCCTGCTCCCTCGCCCGCCACCCCAGAGCTGGTGGGAGGAACTGGAGGAAGGTTTTCCTTGTGCACCCTAGAAGAGACCTCAACTCTTATCGAAAAAGTTTTTCTCTGTGCACAGTGGAAGAGAAGTCAAGTCTTAGAGATCCTAAGCTTTTGCTTTGCTTTTGCTTTGGGAACAATGGCTGGGAGGGGGGGAGGGGGGGCGGGGGGGGAGGATTTGCAGCAGCATCTCTGAGGAGGTCTTAAGAGTCAGATACTGAAGGTGGATCTCTGCCCTGCCCTTTGCCGCGTGGGCTGGAACAAAGACATCTCCGAACGTCAGTTCCTTCTGGCTCTGAGATGGGATGAGTACCTCATTGTAGGCTTGGGGCAAAGATCTTATACTATCCTGCACCTGCAGGTGGCTCAGAGAGCACCTGTAGAGTCAGGAGCCCAGCTCCAGTGTGGATTTTCTGCTAAGGAAAAGAAATGCTTACTTTTCATTGATCCACATAATGGCTTTGTGTGGCTAATCAGCCTGAACGCCATCCTATTGTTTGTCTGCAGTTAGATCTAACTGTTGATCTAATTACCCAGGTCTAGAATTAGACTCTCACCCTGAGCCGGGAGAACTGCTCGAGCAATCTACTCCTTCTAATGGAAACCCTTCTGAGACTGAGAGAGTTCTCCCTGCCGCCTCAAAGTTGCCACAAGCGAAAATGGCAGGTAGCAAAGGAAACCTTATTTTTCCCCAAGCCCTAACTAATTACGGGATGTCATCACAGCCCGATTAGTATTTACCCAACAATGTGCTGATTCCTGATCCAGCCAAAAGCTTAACTGCCATTTAAATGGAGCACGATATTTAAATCTTAATTTCATTACCTGCTGGTAATAATCTTACAATTATAAATCCAAAGTATCACTCGGAATACATTTGCATACGTAAAAGAATCCGTCCTCATTGTTGCTCCATGGCTCCATGGTTTGACTTTTGAACCAGAACTGAGTATCCTTTTATGGAGAACAAGATTACGGAGTACATTCCTGCATCGAAGCCTGCTTGGTGTGGGAGAGAAACACAAGCGTACAATGAAAGGGTGGCTGGACAGGCAGAAATGCCACGTCCGACACCTGTGAGTCAAGAGCCACCTCTGTGTGGTTTAACGATGCCCACAGTCTCTGCTAACAAGTCAGTCAGTATAACAAAAGCCACTTCAGAATTCCCAGACGGTCAACACTAATTGTCACAGAAGGGGCAGTGGAGTCTCTCAGCCTCTCAGGCTGCCATGGCCTCGCTACCTATATTCTGGCTGTTATTTCTCTAGGGCAACGTTCTCCCCGAGGAATAGAGCCTATGCGGGCTTATCAGCATGAGTGTGTGTGCGCATATGCAGAAAAGAATGATCTCGGCAGCTGTGAGTCCTGTTCACAGGGCATCTCCAGGTTGTCCCCTCACTGGAAATATGCTAAGATCATGGCTTTTGATCACTTCCATTCCAGCTGGCCTGAGGACCGACCCTGAGCAGAAGCAGCGGGTGTGGTTCTGAGGGGAACCTGTGCTAGTTGGGATTCAGAAAACGTCCAGCATTGTTGAAGTCACCCTGAGTTCACTACAGAACAAATTCCTGCTTGGCTGGGAACCCCTCACCTTGATGCCCCCTGGGTGATCCTTGGACAGTTGGCTTTTTCTCCTGAGCATCAGCCCTGATATCCTTAGAGCCTTGGGATTCCTCCTCTTTTTCTGGAACATTCTATTCCCCAGCCTATCCACTCCATCCTGTTCAGGTATCAGTTTATCGATGGCCCATCTTTACCTGTCTCTATACAACACTGGCTCCCTCTTTACTACTTGGCTTTTCTCTATAACTCTGTACCCTCTACAGCTCTTTGTTTATTCTCTCCGTCCACATTCTCCATCCTCCATGCCTGGAAAACTGACTGCCACATAGCAGTGTTCAGTGAATATTGTTGATGCCACAGGCCTATAATCCCAGATCTTGGAATGCTAGGACAGGGAAATTATGAGTTCTAGGACAGTTTATGCTACATATGGAGACTCTGCCTCAAAAAAAATTACTGATATTTGTTGGGACAAAGGATGAATAAATGCCAACAGCAGCAGCATCCCCCTTTGTGACCATTATCATTATCACCATCACCATTTTGACCGTCATCATCAATACCACGCATTATCAGCACCACTACCACCATCAGCAGCAACAACAGCATCAGCATCATTATCACCAACATCAACATCACCAGCAGCAGCACAATCACCGTCATCATTACCCCCAACACTGCTATTGTCATGATCTCCATCACCGTTATGACCTTCATCACCACCACTACCACAATCAACAGCAGCACCATCATGACCAACCCAATCACCACCACCATCATCACCACCAACATCAATATCACCAGGGCCATCGGCATCATCATCACCACCACCACCACCACCACCACCACCACCACCACCACCACCATCACTATCATTGTTTCCAGAAGGAAGGTGCCAACTGTAGTACGAATTTGTAATTCTAACAAGCCTATATTAAAGACACACAATCCAGGTATTTTATTTACAAGCTATAGCCTAGATTAGACAAATCTAGGACCATACTAACGTATTTCCCAGCTATAGGTCCCTTTACTTTCTGTTTCTCCTAGCCATGCATTTCTGGTCCATGGCAGCTTCTTCCTCCTCTGCCTTCCTCTCCTCTCTCCCTCTTTCTATCTACCTACAACCCCCTCATTTGAACCTCCAGTCCTACCTTTTCCCTCTACTGCCAAATCACAGGTTCTAGCCTTTTTTCATCAGTTAAATTGGGGAGAAGGTTCATATGGCATCACTTTGAGTATGTGATAATCTGCAACCACATTTCCAGGAACCAGTATTTAGCATTAGAATACAAGCAGCATCAGGACCAGACCTCTGCAGCCAACAGAGTTCCTGGGGCAAAAATAATGACATGTAAAGAACAGTACTTCCCATAAGCTCTTAAACAAAAGCACCATGAGGAATTATCCTTACCACCAATGAGTTGGCTCCATACATTCGGACAAAGCAAATGCGAAATTTCTGGGTGTGTGTGGGTCCTGTACTGATGAACTCATTGTGTCTAAACACTGAGCAGAGATGAAATGTGCTCACTAGAACAAATATCTTACACAGGAAAACAATCATGCTAAGCCACATAAAATACCCAGATCCACTACCGATTGGAACTCCAGCTTTTGAAACTTGGTGCCCATGTGTGCTCTCACAGGCACTTGCATATACAAGTCCTGTACACACACACACAAACACACACACACACACACACACACACACACACACACACACACACACACACACATGATTACTGTAACAGTGTGTCCTGCTCATAAAATCTTGTGTTCACCAGAGAATCAAAGTCCAACTGAGAACAGTGAGAAGAAATGACACACATCTTCCCAAATTCCAGACAAAATCTGCTCCTACTGTGTGCTGTCCTGAAGCTCCCCCAACAGACACAGCTAGCTGGGTAGTGTTAGGTTTGACTGGTCTCTATTTTCTGCAGAGTCCATACCAGATACTTCAGCATAAAAGAAGCAACTGAGGCCAGGGACAGATGGCTGGAACACAAACTTAAATGTAAGACATCTAGTTCTTGAGAGATGCAGTATAAAAGCAAGCAGCATCATAGCCCTAACTTTCCAAGGAACCAGGGATCAGCGGATATGACTTATTAGGTGACTATCCCTCAGCTACTTCCTCTCCTATGGTTTTAATCATTTCTTCCTTCTCTCTCTCTCTCTCTCTCTCTCTCTCTCTCTCTCTCTCTCTCTCTCTCTCTCTCTTTCTGTTCAGGGAATTTAACCCAGGACTATAAGCATTCTACCACTGAGCTATGCCCCCAGCTCTCTTTTAACTTCTATGTTGAGGCAGATTCTCACTAGATTTCCCAGATTAACCTTGAACTCAGTATATATACCACATGAGCCTTGAACTTGGGCTCCTTCTGTCTTGGCTTCCTAAGTAGCTGGGATGACAGACTTGAGCCACCAGGCCTGAATTGATCATTTTCTTATTAATTCTTATTTGTCTTTCTCTTTTTAAAATGGTGTGTGTGTGTGTGTGTGTGTGTGTGTGTGTGTGTGTGTGTGTTGTATGAAATGTTTATGTTCTCATGTGTGTGCATACATGTGTAAGCGTGCAATCATCCATGAGGCCAGAAGTCAATATCAGGTCTCTTCCTTTACCACTTGCAGCCTTATTTATTGAGGCAGTGTCTCTCACAGAACCTGGAGCTCATTGATGCAGCTGTAGGATGGCTAATGAGCCTTAAGGATCCTCCTGTTCCTGTGTGATGGCTTTCTTGGCTGTCAACTTGATTATATCTGGAATGAGCTACACTCTGAAAATGGAGGAGGGCACACTTACAAGAGAATTTTTACTTGGTTTGAAGTGGGTGAATTCACTTCTAGTCTGGACCTTTGAAGGAAGAAGACACATGCCTTTCATCCATATCTCAAGCCGGAAAGACATGGCTTTAATCTGGGCCATACACTGTCCTGGAAGTGTATATAAAGACATAGAAGAAGGAAGCTTTTGCTCTCTGCCTACTTGCCCTCACCTTGTTAGCACATCCATTCCTTCACTGGCAGTAGAATCTACCAACTTCTTCAGGACTCCAGCATATACTGAAGACCAGCTGAGACATCCAGCCTTTGTGAACTGAGCTACTACTCTATTCTTGGAATTCCTCTTCATAGGCAGCCATTGTTGGATTAGCTGGACTGCAGCTTGTAAATCATTCCACTAGATTATATATGTGCATACATACATAAGAGAGAGAGGAAAGAGAGAGAGAGAGAGTCATTCTATAAGTTCTGTTACTCTTGAAATTTTGGTTGAACACTGTGGCTCTTGGCTCTTTATGTCACTGCTCAGGGAATCAGTTCATGTTTGTGTGACAGTCATTTAACTGAGCCATCATCTCTCCAGCTCTCATTCTGCTCCTTAGCTTTGGCATTTCTTTAACCTGACAATTGTGTGTGTGTGGAATGTCTAGACTATTACCTGGTGTGATGGCTATTCTTGGTTGCCAACTTGACTGCATCTGGAATGATCTGAAATCCAAGTGGTTGGGTACACCGTGGTGGATTTTTTAAATTAAATCATTTAAAGTGGAAAGGCCCACTTTTCATCCAGATCTTTAAGGTGGGATTATAAACATTTAATTCAGATCTTTTGAGGTGGGACTATCCATCTTTAATCTGGACCACACCTTCTGCTGGCAGCCACTGTGGGCAACACCATCCTCTAGGCCAAGGTCTTGGACCATAAAAGTGGAAAGACAAGTTCAGTACTAAGCATACATTCACTTCTCTCTGCTTTGGACTATAGATGTGACAGCTGTCTAAGATTCCTGCCTTGATTTCCCCTCAGTGACAGACAATAACCTTAGGATGGTAAGCTAAAATGAACCCTTTCTCCCTATTCTGATTTCTGTCATGGCATCTTATCACAGCAACAGAAGTGAGACTAAGACAACTGCATTGGAACTCATATAATGGAGGCCTGAGGGTGACTGTTAGGGAAACTCCTGAAAGGGAAGTGACCACAGCCTGTGACCACAGCCTGTGCACTGTATCTCCACTGGCCAGGCTACTGCATTCTGAAAGCCAGCTTCCAACAGAAGTCACAGATGTTTCCTGAGTAGAAAATACAAAGCACCACGTGTTCTGTCAGCCAAAGGAAATCATGGGAATGAAGGAGAAATGTCAGATCAAAAGCAAGTTCAGCCATTATGAGGACCATGAGTCTGCAGAATCCAGAATCTAAATCCACATACTTAACCAGCCATAGATCAGACATGGAGAGAAGAAATCTGTACAAAGCTCATTGGTTTTTCTCACCAAACAAGGCCATATAACAATGATTGACAGAACTTATACATTCTATCAGGTATAGGAAGTAATGCAGAAGTGATCACAAGCATGCAGAGGGTATGTGTAAACTATATGGAAATCCTCCTGGGATCACATTCACCTCCTCAGAGGCACTGTAACCTACACACATCCTGAAGGTAATGAGCTGCAAATGTATTACTGTCCGATGGGCAGAAAATTACCACCGCCCAGCTCTGGATTCTGAAATGGTGTCCAGCTCTGTATTTACAGAGAGCTTCATTATGATATCTGAAAATTCACCCTCTTCGAGTTCTTGCATCTAAGAACAGCTCAGTCCTCAACAGGAAATGGCAAAGCTGTATCTCCCACCAAGAACCACAGTGAAAGCCCAAGACATATTAGAGGTGTTTCGTGAAACAGGAAGACAGCCCGGTGCTGTGGGTTGATGCCATGATTGCTTCTTTGAACTGGGAAGATGATTTCCCTAAGGGAATCATTATTTCTCATCTGGGAAGTGTTGGTTTCCTGTCTGCTGCAGCCAAAGAGGAGTCTATAAAGACTAGATCCCAGATAGGATATTTCTATACTCCCTATTTAGTTTCTAAAAAAATATCTCAAATGCAAAGCAAGAATGCCCTATCACCTGTCATAATTGTACACAACCCAAAAAAAGCAGGCAGCAAAGGTTTCAACATCAAAAGGATCAGAAAAAGCATTTGTGTTTTGCCCTAGTGCATAAAAACAATCTAAGCATAAAGGTCCAGCCCATCTCATTTCATGCTCTCTTCCCTTTGAGGAAGATTTTAGCAGATTGAGTACATCTACTCCAAGACCTGAGTAGCACGATGTCCTGTGACTCACCTCTCCTAGAAAGCTGTTAGCGGGAAGCAATTACCCCAAATGGTCCTGTGTACCTGGGAAAATCTCCGGAGCTCATTTGCTGCCAGTATTTTAGAAACACGGAAGCAACTCTGACTCTTCAGAGGCCAGTGTCTGTACCCAGTTTCTTAACTGATGCCTCCCGGGCCAGATGAAAGATCAGAAGTGGCATGAGGAATTGCCAAGTCATTACCAGGAGACATCTCCATTCATCCTGGAGGAAATGAGGCAGTTTCAAGACTCTCTGGGCCTTTGGCCAATAAATAGATCATTTGGAAGAGCTGTAGACTAAAGGAATGATGCCCATCAACACAGGAAGACCAACACATTTCTCAAGCTCTAGAAGGGTTTTAGGTTTGTGTTTGTTGTTGTTTAGATAAGGCTTTAGGGGCAGTAGAGATGACCCAGCAGTTCAGAGCACTTTCGGCTCTTGCTGAGGACACAGACTCAGTTTCCAACACTAGTTTAGGTGGCTCACAACTGCCTGTAATGCCAGCTCCAGGAGATATGATGCCCCCTTCTGGACTCCACAGGTACTGCACTCATGTGCACAAACCCACACACAGACACATAATTTTAAAAGTAAATGAATAAATAAAGTATCTTTTAAGGAAAGCCTTTCAGTAACTCCTAGGGAACATTTCATTTTCATACCTATGTAGTGCTGTGTTAGTACTGCTAAATCTCTAACTGAAAAGGGAAAAAAAAAAAGACAAAACACATCTATCAATATAACCCATGATACCAAAGTGCTAAAACTCGAGAGAATGCATAACCAAATAAGACAACGATTGAAGAATGTTCAAATGTTTATTTCCATGTTAAAAATGACGAGTTACCCTGTGGTTAGAATATACCTTTATGCTGAAAAATGAAGTCATTTTATTTCTGAAATATTTCCATTGTGGGGTGGGAGGAGGGAGGAAAAAAAATCAGAAAGTAATGAGGAGTAAGATCAAAATGTTCTGGAAGATTCCATCGACAATCCCAGCATGAGAGCCACAATGTCCTTCCAGGTCAGAATTCCTAACATGGTGTATTGTTCAACGTCAGGCCCCAAAACTTTTCCCATCATCCGTTTAAATATTGTTGAGCTGGATGTCTGTACACTTAAGAGCTACATTTTCACATGCTTTTATTTTTAAATGTATTTATTCCAATACACCGTTCACAGCTTCGTTATATTGCCTATATTACATACAAAAATAGCTGCTGTTCTGTAATTCAGCAAAACTCTGTCCCACCATCCACCCTCTATGTGACAGGTGAGATGCATTGCATTATACAAATACAGTTTTGATGAAGGAGAAAGGAACGGTTTATAAACCATCCATGGTGTCATTTACAGTGACCTGAATTGAGAAATGTGACCCTCTTTAAGTGACCAGAGTAGAAAACCCAATGGGCTAAAGATAGGATTCAGAAAACACTGTCTATGGTCACTGCTGGGGACTGGGAGACTCCTCACTGATGGGCACAGCTTCAGTGTGGTCCCACTATTGGAAAGCCCCTTCATTTTAATTCTCCCCCCCCTCTCTCTCTCTCTGTGTGTGTTGAGACAGGACCTCTGACTTGGACCTGGAACTTGCCAATTAGGCTGACTAGAAATGAAGTCTCAGGTGTCTGCCTGTCTCTGATTCCCCGTGTGCTGGGATTATAAGCATACACCACCCACTGCGCCTGGATTTTTATGTGGATGCTGAGAGTCAAATTCCAATCCTTGGGCTTATGCAGCAAATTCTACTGGCTGAGCTTTCTCTCTCCTCTCCAGCCCCCAAAAGAATGAAACAAACAAACAAAAAGGTTGATGAGAATACCCAAAGGTGGCTTCCTAAACCTTAAATGAGGTGCAAATTACTTCAGTCCATAGGTGTGGCCAAGAGAGTAAAACAGAATCAATGCATGTATTGGCCGTATTCATGTCTGTAAGTAGAAACTTCCCATCTAGATGGTTAAGAATTGCCAGGGTCTGGGAAAACCATGCAACTGGCCAGTGTGCTAGGTAGATAGTTTTCTGACATTGTTTACATGTTGCTCTTCTGGCCAAATATCCCACTGTATTTGAGTCTCTTAAGTCCAGCACACCTATCCCCCAGCTCCAGTCCTTTCATGTGGCACCTACCTCCAAAGTCCCTATACCTTAACCCCAAAAGCATCACATACAAATCCTGAAGATGGTCACTGCATTGTCTCTGAATGTCCCAGGTCACACAACCTTTGCCCATCTCATGCATCAACCTCCCTCTGTATGGCCAAAGAGCTCACAACCTTTGCCCTCTCCTAACTCCCCCAGGAAGAATCTATTCTCACAAGCATCACTCTCATGGCAGAGGAAAGGACTCGATAACGCACATCTGGATCAGATTATTTATCAAGAGTTATAATTTAGATATCTCAGCCATGAAAACTGAAATCCAGGCAAATGCAGGGCCCTGGAGATTTTGATTTTAAGGCTTGATAGTTTATGCTATCTCCCTCATTCTAGTCCATGTATTTCAGAGGCTAACACAGAAATCATAGCTTGCTTGATGAAAAAAATCAAGTAAGCCACATAATCTGAGATAGCCACAGTTTATAGCCTACAAGGGACAGTTAGGGCTTAAGATGTTTCTATGACACTGCGATGCTGAGCCCTTCCCAAGGTGAGTCTGAGAATGACTGACAGGCTCTTTAGATTCCCAGCAAATGACTGAGTCTGTGACACCTTGGTATCCACACGCACAGATGTGGGTACACGTGCATATCTGTGTCTGTATATATGTGTCTGCATATATGTCTGTATATATGTGTCTGCATATATGTTAAAAGGGAGCTTTCCATCAGAACCTGCCACTCAACTTTGATTTAAACTGATGGTGTCCTAACACAACAACACCGTGAATGTGCACAGAAGCTAATTCACTGAGTATGTCTAAGAGGGCAGTGGAGACATCTTCAGGACCATAGTCAGCTCCTCTGCCCTCTGAGCCCCACCCGCATTGAAAGCCTGTCAATCACAAGCAATGCTTACTTGTATCACCCTTGGTAATTTCCTGCTAAATTACAGGCTAACCCAAGGCCCCACCTAAACCAAGAGGAGGCAGTCTGCTTTGTGTGTCCTTGCTTCCAGGGAGGGACCTCACTTTCAGAAATGAGTTCCCATTATTTCTGTGATGGAAGATAGGACTTTAAATGGCTCATAAAAAGGATCTGAAACGTATTGGTAAATCTGCTGCTCTGCACAGGTGTTTTGGGACTACCAGCTCTGCTCCAGCCTTTCCAGAAACAGCCAGCTAACCAGAGAGCTCTTGGCAGTAGCATATGTCAGCCAAGTTCATGCAATGCCTGTATGTTCCAGCTTCCTTCTTTAGTCAGTACCTTCCATTCCCAGGAGCCATTCTAAACACAAAAGCAAGCGAACATACTTCTGGGGGATATAGCATAGGACCTGCATGCCCAGCCCTGTTTGTAAGCACATTGCAGTGCTGGGGGTGGGAGAGGCAGGGAGAACATCTTAGCTGTCCCATCATGGCTACCGGAGGCACGGCTGCCACGTTTCCAGCCTGGACATGTATAAAATGAGAGCAGAGGAATAAGAAAAAGTCTCCTTGAGAGGTTCAGAGGTCAGCCCTTTGACATCAGTGACCTCCTGCATGTGCTTCAGGCTTTGGGCCTTTAAAAATCCCATTTTTTGAGAGCTGACAATGGCTCAGTTAGTTCACCATGAGGCATACTAGTCTAGTATCTGCTTTTCTAGTTACACCATTATGATAAACAAAAATGTCACATTTGGCTAAGCCAAAAATCCCTGTCTTTCTCAAGGCTATTCATGATGCTTATAAACAGCACTTTTATTGGAAATTATGCAAAAATCTTTTTAATTCCGTGCTTTGTTTGTAAAAGGTGATCCTTGGGCTCTGGGACAGTCATTGATAATTATGAAGTTGGGGAAACCATTGTTTTCTCTATGAAAAGATGTTTGAGATGCTTTCTTCTCTATCTGAATGACAACAGAGATTTTTTTTTTTTCAGTCATTGTATGGATGACTTCTCTATGTTGCTAATTTGAAACATTATTTTTTTTAAAATTCATCTGCAAAGTGGAGAGTTTCATACAAAGCTATCTCTTCATATCTTTGTTGTATAAATGAATCCTGATTTTTGAAAGATTTGTTTGTTTGCTTTTTTTAAGTTATGTGAATGTGTGTCTGTGTATTCACGCTTGAGTGTAGTACCCACAGAGGCCAGAAGAGAGCATCAGATCCCATGGAGCTGGAGTTAACAGAAGGTTGTGAGTCACCATGTGGGTGCTATGATCTGAACTCCGGGTCCTCTACAAGAGCAACAAGTACTCTCAACCACCAAGCCATCTCTCCAGCCCCTCAGTCCTGTTTTTGTTTGTTTGTTTGTTTGTTTGTTTGTTTGAATTAATACATTGCATTGAGCACAGAGGACTTATATCCATATTGTGGTATTGGAGCCTTTCTTCCCTCAGAACTGTACCCCCAGGAGATTCACAAACAACTAACAAGTAGACGACACAAAACATGTTTGTGACAGAACTTTTCTCTAAATATGTTAAATTTCATGTGGAAAATTTTTAAAAAACCCTCTCCTAGGTCTCCAGTCAGACCCCTGTTCCCAAGATAGATGAGAAATACCAATGTCATGAAGGAGAGACAACACTGTCCTCAGCAACAAAGTTAAAAATATATATATATATGATATCCTGTATGGAGACTCCGTATGGCAAGACACAATGAGCTCCAGGGAATAAACAAGGAACATCAAACAAGCTCTTCTTTAAGTGCTTCCGAAACAACCCCTCCCCCTCAAAAAAAAAATGTAAGGTCAAAAGAACAGGTGCAAGTCCAGATGTATATAAAAATAATGAGCCTTACTCCTGACAGCTAAGGAGGCTACACTCACTCATCTTCCACCACATAGATTTGAACTCAGGCCACGCGCAATGAGTGTCCACTGTGCTTTAAAAGGGCTAGAAATAGAGAAAAAAAAATCACCATCCAGAACACTCCTGATTACACACGGCCATTGGTCATGAGGTGACTAACAGTGTCTGTGGGGTCGTGTCTACCGCCAGGCTGCTGTCTCTGAATGTCTCCCATCCCCAGGAGCCAGTGTGACAGACATCACCTAGCTTGAGCCTGAGCCCTCCAGGCTGCTGATACCCACTTAGAGAGGGATCCCTCCAGACACCCCCCCACTCTGACACTTTGTTGAGTCACCCCCTATTGCTGATCAGACCCACTGTTCCATCGCTCAGAAAACAGAAGGCATAAAGGTGAATACAAACTTAAGAAAGGACTTTACATCTGGTCCTGTAGTCTTTCCATGTAGTCTCTGAAGTCCTGCGAGTCCCCCAGCCCCATATCCTGGCAGACCCACTTGATGCTGTCATCACTGTCAAACAGGATAGAGTTGGTGTATGGGCCCCCATCCTCGGGGAGGATGGTGGTGTAGGAAGTAAACTTGACTCTCTTCCTCTTTGGGCCGGAGGAACCCATAGGTTCATTTTTCAGCTCTTTCTCATACACATAGTCAGGGGGTCTAAGCAGTTGACTATGGAAAGTCTTCTGGGAGCTGCCATTCAGCAGGAAGTTCCTCTCCTCGAACTGCAGACCCCTGTCAATCATGGTTGTGCACTCCTCCGAGGGGAGAGTGATGTCCACAGGGTTCTCCAGGAGCTCTACCTCATTCCCGAGCCACACCCAGTCGTGAGAATGCGGGATGTTGCCTTGCTCGCTCACCGCGAACCTTTTGTGCCTATACTTCCAAGCAAAGGCCACGCAGTTGATCAGGAAGACCAAGATGGCCAAGCAGAAGACACAGAGCAGGGCGTACATTCCGATCTCCAAATCCGTTAACCCCCTGGAGGTCATCGTGAGGTCACCGGGGTTACTGGATTCTGGTAACTTCCCTTGGGTGGGGAAGCTGGTGAAGGCATCTGCTCCCGCTTTGAGGAGTTTTCCTCCCATTGGAGACTGTGGGGTTGTGCTCTTGTTGGTCCTGTCCTCGTGGCCAACCGGTGTGCCGTGTTGGAACCACTCCTGGGCTGCTCGCTCCTGGCTTCCCTCGCGCTCTATGGAATTGCTGAGATGGCCTTTGTACTCCCGGTTTATGCCACCGATGTCATTGCTGCCTCCTTGCTGCTCGTGCATCCCAGGTTCAAACCTCACCTTGACGTTTCCTTTGCCCACGGCAAGGGTACTCTTCCTCTTGTTCTTCTGACAAGACTCGCTGATGGACATTTCCAGCTTGATCAGGGGCCCTTGTCCTTCACCCTCGGCAACCACGATTGGCCATCTGGTCTGAAGGTTTGGCTGGACGGACACCACCATCTCGTCCAATGAGGAAACGGTCACTGAGAAATCCTTGAGATCGTAAATATCTAAAGGTGTCACAGCGCCATCACTGAACAAAATCCAAGAACTGACTATGGCTTCCTAGGGAAAATGAAACCAGAGAACACTGTTACAACTGGGTTCCTTCAAACTTACAAGCATGACCTCCTCTGGGCATCCCTGGTGTCTTCAGATAGAAGTCACTTTCCAGATGTGATGGTCTTAGCTCTTGTTATGCCTTGACTTTGTATCATTAACATACTAAAGCCCCACTGAGGTGCCAGGAATGCACTTCAGTGGATACATTAAAGTGTAAATCAATTTGTTGCATGCCTTCCCACAGAGTGTGTCTTTGACCTTTGTGGAGACACTCAGATGTGGGTGATTTATCTGAATCAATTTCAGATATAACTACTAGTTACTGTTCAAGATGATGCCACTTGGAACACCCGTTTTCCACGAAGTCGGTGCAGACACAGCAAAAACCTGTGGAGGAACCTCCTGGGGGAAGTGCTTGGTAAATGAGGTGGTGTAGGGCTGGCTCACTTGAATGGCACCACGTTCCTGTCTCTTTATAAAATTTTGTGCGTGTTTTAAGATACAGGGGAGCTTTAGAGTTGACAATCCCTGCTATCAACAGGACAATCCGGTACCAATTGTCCATTCTTGTCCAAGTAGCTGAAATAAAGTCTCTGAGCTTCAAAAAACTGCTTTGACTGTTTGGCAGGAACAAGAACAGGGCATCCCTCAACTATGGTCTAGTATGGATCTCGTACCTCACCTAGCACAGATCAACCCATGGGAAAGCATAGGGCACGGGAAGATGTAGCTAAGCCCTGGGTGCTTTTCTCAGAGACAACGAGAAACTGGTTAAGAAGCAAGAAGGAGGTCCAAGAGCTGCCAGGTCTGGCTATGGCAATCTGCTGGCTTCCTGTGCAAGGAGCGGTAATGGAGGATAGAGATGATGCCATGCATAGAACACAGGCCCCTGGGAGTCTCACCTGCTGTGGGGCTTGGAGAACGTCCTGAGCAGCCACCGTGGAGACGATGGCCCTTTTGTCTGCCCTGTGAGGCTGCAGGGAAAGGGACAGGCCAGCCACCAGTTGTACACCCAGCTCTGTGATGGTGACCCGGTCATCGAGGACAATAACCGTCTTCTCTGCAAGGATGGAGTCAGAGAGAGGCGAGAGGACCTGAAAAGCAAGGGAAACGCTTGTGACTTTGTCCCACAGGGCCACCTTTAACTCCTGAGAAGACAGACCATCCCATTGGAGACCCGACCCATGTTCTGGCAGAGGAACACAGTGGTGAGTGTTTAGGTGGGTCTGTGGTCATTCACATTGTCTTCTTATACTAAATGATAATAACTAGAATATATTCTAAGGGAAAAGTGGGGTTTGGGTTAGGAGTCCTTGGTGAAGTTTTCTATCTTAGTGATGATATGGAAGAAGTGGGAATTTTTCAACAACCATTAAGCAGTTTCTGAACATGGGTCAGTGGCACAGTCTCTTGATGAAGTGGTGCTCAGCCCTGTTCTTTGTGCACATCACTGACACCCATAATCACTGTACAGGTAACTGGGTCATCACTGGATAAACCAGTTGAAGTGGCATTTCCTAAATAGCTATCACTCCTAGTAAACCATCTGGTATACAGCTGGGGGTTAAGGGCTAAATCTCACAGATAATGCCTGGTAGGTAGAATTATCTCTAGAATATTCCCCCCAAAGGCATCCTGCTCTCACTCCTTCCTGGCACGTGTGGGGGTAAAAAATGAAAGCTCATTCCATGACACTTTAATGTCACACAACACAGCTGCCTGGAAGCCAGATGGGGCTGCATCACAGAGGGAACCCAGTATGGCCACCAGAGCTCTTTGGGGTAGAGGAGGAATGGCTGTGTTCCCAGCTGGTGGCAGAAGGAAGTCAGGGAGAGTCGGAGTCCCTACTGACAAGGGAGGGAGTCCACGAGAAGGGATACACAGGGCTCCTGGCTGACAGACAGACAGCCAGGACACAGGAGCTTTGGTGCTAGATGCACAGTGATGTTCTCCCAAGGAGGGGGGGGTGAGATCTGAGGTCAGTTATTTCCCCAAACTTCCCAGTCAAAGCCCTACAGATACACCGACTCCAGCCTTGGTGTGTCGTGGTCAAGCCCACCTGGTGTCCCAGCCATCAGAGGCACCACTGCGGAAATGAGTGCCATGTAAGATATAAATCTGTGGTGTCTGTGAGGTAGAAACAGAAGACAAATGCAGAATATAACACACTTTCACCAAGGGCACCAAAAAACTAACTTTGGAAGCACCAAAAAATACATAGCTTCATGATGACAGATAGTATTCTGAATTGGTATAAAAATTCTGCATACTTATCCTACCACAGTTCGCCATAAAAGGTTGTTGTTAGGAAGTCACAGAGACCATTCAACCATGTGTCTTTATCTCTTGTGAAAATGCACAGTTTTACATTTCATTTTGTCTCCTATTCTGGGTGTAGCATGGGTTAGTGGCTACTCCACAAGGCTGGAGGTGGGTTTAGCTTTTAGGATGTTTACAGCTATCTACTCTACTGTGTAAAACATAAAGTACTGTGGGACAGCAAGACGGCTCGGTGAGTCAAGGCACTTGCTATGCAAGCCTTGTGACCTGAGTTTGAACCTCAGAACCCACAGAAAACGCAGAACAGAAGAGTCAACTCCACAAAGGTGTCCCCTGACCTCCAAATACCCACACCCTGTAGCACATGCAGCCACATACATACAATCTTAAAAAAAAAATTTAAAGCTCTCATTTAGAAGAAACTGATTTCTGGTAGTGTATATTTAATTTAGCTTCCCAAGAATTTTTAAAACTGTCTAAGTAGGCTTTTGATAATTCCATATGACGGATATCTTGATCTTATCCACACCCTTCCTACCTAACACAATCTTGTGTCCTCTTTATTGTGTATTTCAAACAAAATTTAATTTGTGATGGCCATATATTACTCGGTACATCATGGCTACTTAAGTTGACCTACTAGGAGCCATATGCTTAGAAAAAATAGACGCCTCAAGTCCTGGCAGTTATCAGTACCATTAGCTCCTCAGCTAGGAGCTATGGCCCTAGCCCACTCGCTCCATGCTGCAATTTTGTCTGGCTTGAGCTTGCCCAGGTCTGTGCTGTGTCATAACCACTGAGGTCATATGTACATCTGCCCTGCTGTGTCTGGAAAATACTGTTTCTTTGTTGCTCCTGTTCTCTGAGTTTTGAGCTGTAAAACCGGGCGGATAGATTCCTGCACACTGGCTGAATGTGTGTAAAATGATACACGCTGATTGCGAATATGGACACATACCATACATGTAACAGAGCTGTAAGACATCTGTTAACTGGAGAAATCACTGAGGAAAATGGCATAGCCACCCCCCATTCCCATCCCACCCAGCAATACCTGCACAGTGGTGATGCCCGGCTCCCGTCCTGCCAGGATCCTGCCATTCTGTAACTGGGCAATTTTTGGCTCCTCCACCTTCACAAACTCGGTTACCAGGTTGGTGATGTCAAACTGCCAATCAGGGCCCAGCATGTAGGTCAGCTGACCCAGGTCAGGTGACTCAGATACAAACTGAGTGAGGACACGCACCAGGGCATGCTGGTACTGCAGGGTACACCCTCGCCCCTTCTTCTCCTCATCCTCCTCGTCATCACTTTCCCGGGTGGGTCTGGAGCACGAAGGAAGCAAAACGGATTAAGGTCCCTCATTGGTGGAAAGCCTTGACTGCCTTCGACTCAGCCTGACTGTCAGAGGAAATGCAGCGGCTTTTTTCCTGTTAGGCATCCTTTAAGTCGTTCGTTCATCTAATAAATGAATTCATTCATCCACTCATGCATGTCTCTTTCTATTCCTCCTCTCCTCCTTCCATTTTCCACTGACCCCTAATTGTCAACAGCCCTCCTCCCCAAAAAAGACCCTCTCTGTCTCCTCCAGTCTAGAACCTTCCCTTTGAGTAGAACTTCCCCCGTGACCTTCCCAGGGGAGGGTTTTGCTGGCTGCTGGCTGCTGACTGCTCTGTGGACGGAGACCATGTCAAAGAGGGCAAAGCAGCATCCACAACAACTCCTACAAGAAGAGTTAGACAGCCCACAGCCCATTCTCCCAGAGTGCCGGTTGACATCCCTGTGCATTGAGTTAGACTGCCTTGAGCTCTGGCCCCTGTGACAGACAGACAGACATCACAGTGGCCACACACACTTAACTCATTGAACCTTTGAAGAACCTGGAAGCTGAGGTTTAACTCTTGTTCCAGTCTTACTGATGAGGAAGGCAAGATAGGAGAGTAGAGGCCCCTCAATCAAGGCCACGTAACCAGTCATCTGCAGAGGCAAGGCCAAGGCCATGATAACTGCCCCACTGAGCGTTCTCTTCCCTTCTCTGTCCATTCCATCCTTTCTCATGATGACCGTGGGCAAACCAAGCTTCCCAGAATTCACCAACTGGCCCAGCAGCCCAGTGCAAACTACAGATCTGAGCCCCAAGTGCCTTTGGTTTCTGAATTGGCTATCTCCCTTCAGGTCTGAGAACAAAGTAGGAAGACATATAAAAACTCTCCAATGCAGCCATAAGGAAATGTTGGGTTCCCAAAGAGAAGGCAAGTTATCTTCTTTGATGAGGAAAAAAAAAATGCTTTTGGGACAAAAGGATATAGCGTTGAAAATCAGAGTGGCATGCTCGCTATGACTGACTGAACGTAAAATGCCCCACACAGGTTTGTGTGTCAGAGTCCTCAGCAGCTTTGGTGGGTTGTGAAACCTTTGGACCCCAGAATTTAGCTGGAAGAGTGAGGTTCCAAGATTTAGGGTTTCCAGAACAACCTTGCTGTCCATCCTCACTGCTTCCTGATTTCCTTAGATGTGAATAAGCAGCTTCCTGTGCCCAGGGCCACGTCTTCCCCATCATGAATGAAAATCAACCCCTCCTCACCAAGGCTGCTTTCACCGCATATGAGGTTGCAGCAACAAGAAAAGTAGCTAATAAGTGATAAGAGCCTCTTCTCTTTGTCTTTTTAGTCCTTCAGAATACGTCACAGAAACGGTATCTGTTTGGTACATCTTGAGTGTCCCCGGCGATTTCCACACACCTCTCTCAGAGAAGAAACCCACACACAGCCCCCAAACAACATCAGCAGCATTCAGTCACATGTCCACCCTCTTTACACTAAATGTATTTTACAACAGAGGATGCTGGTTGGTCATCTGTGTGAGTGATGCGAAAATTTCCCCTTAGCCAAATGGGTATAACGGAGTGGCTATCTTAAACGCGCCGGAGATTCACACTATGACAATCATCAGTGTGAGCCTCTGGTTTGTTTAAGATCTCCCCCCCCCCCTTTGCCTTTAAGTCTCAGAAATGTCACTGTAAGATATTGTCACGCAGATTCTGATGCTTGCCTCTGAATACTTGCGTATTTTACCAAGTTTGGTTCGCGGTCATCATGCCCTTTCACCCCACCCCCACTTACAATGTCCACTCCGCACCACAGATTCTAGTTCCAGGAACTTCATCTTGTCACTGTCCCACAAATCCCTGGTGATCTGCCCAGCTGATTTTCTGTTAGTCAGGCTGAGTCTTATCATCCATCCCGGACTTCATTGGCCTGATTCTGCCATCCTTCCCGTGCTGCTGAGACTATCCGCTGGGGGTTTTCTCCAGTTCCTTCTCCTTGCTGATATTACCTACGTTCTCAATGGTGCTGAGACTACTTAACACTCCATAGCAAATATCTCCTTCAAGATAACAGGTGATTTCAACATTACAATCCACATGTCTTAGATATCATGGTTTTAAAAAACACAGAGATGGCTAGGAATTCACTTCTGTTAGCTCTGTTCTCGTGTGGCACTCAAGCTCTGGTTTCAGTGGAGCTTGAGGGTTAGAGGTCATCAGTAGTGTTAAAGGCTCAGCGGTGCTCCCCTGACATCATGGATCCCGTTCTGTCCATGATGCTTTGTCTCTAAGGGCAATGTCTACCTCCTTATTCAAGGGAATGGGTGGAAGATGTCAGCCCCTCGGACAGCATCAGTTCACCATGCTAACATTTCATGTTTCAGAGAAACTTGGAGTCTAGTCCTGGACCTTTGTGGTATCCTGAGCCTGTGTTTCAGAGTGTGTCTGAGTTTTCCCATCGCTCAGCATCTGGGCAAGCTGATTGATTCAACACCACTGGGTACCTGTTCTCTCCAGTTTAACAGCCATTTGCCTCCCTTTTTCTCTCCTCTAGCATTTAACTGTAAAAAGCTAGGCACACACACTCAACACTTTGCCTGGGAATCACAGCTTCACAGCCAGTTTCATTTGCTTTCCATGTAACTGCAGGGCACAGCACACTGGCATTCTGTAGCAGTCAAATGAGAATCCATGTTCCCCACACACTCTGAATATTGTCCAAGTACACTCTTGTCCATGATGACTGCTATTTCCACCTAGGCGATGGGAGCTTCCCAGCAATATCTCATGCCTCAGGCTCATTGTCAACACCATCACCACCCATGAGTCTGCCAAAGGCCACTATGTTCCTTCAGAGACTGCCACCCTCCACCTACTGTCTACTTGCAAAGACTCCCACCATGGAGTGTTACAGCTGCACTCCAACAGTGGGTAACAATATCTGGGTTACTTTTTTCCTTTGTGGTGTAACAAATGTCCACAGACCTCACAGTTTAAAAAAAAAATCATTTGCTTGCTTGCGGTTCTATGAGTCATGGTAGAATGAAGCTTCCAATGGGAAGTTCTGCGTCAAGACTCTGGAGCTGAAGTCAAGATGTCAGCCAGACTCTCACCTGAAGCTGTTAGGACAGAATCCACCTCGGGACAGTAAGGATGGTATCAATAGTTAGACTGGGTGCCACTGGCCTGTGTTCATCATGAGGAGGCTCACGGATCCTAAAGGCTCCACCCACTTTCCATGGCACATGGTTCAATCCATCTTCAAAGCCAGCAATCACCCCATCAAGTGGTCCTCACCCTTCTGCCACTAGCTGGAGGGGATGCTCTGCTTTCAAGGGTTTCATCTGATGCATCTGGCTCTCCTCGATCATCTCTACATCCTAAGATAGATTGTTTTGTCTGTAACTGCATCTATGAAATCTCCTTGGCACCGTGCCAGGTTAGTGCTTGATTGGACTTCTAGTTTCATTTCTGTTGCTGTGATAAAATATTATCCCATAAGGGAGCAACTTAGAGAGGAGAGGGTTAATCTTAGCTCACAGTTCCAGCGGGATATCGTTTATCATAGTGAGGAAGGCCCAACAGCACATGCAATAATAATAATAACAATAATGATGGTGATGATGATGATGATGTCTTCTCAGAATATACACATACTCAGGAAGCAGAGAGTAAGAACAGGAAGTGAGGTGCACTCTCAAAGCCCACCCACCTCCAATGATATACTTCCTCTATCAAAGCTCTTCCTCCTAAAGGTTCTATAACATCCCCCTGAACAGCACCACCTACTGGGGACCTGGTGATGAAACATTTGAGCCTGTGGGGGACATTTCTGCTACACCTGAATAAGCAGAAGATGGGGATCCTGGAGAAGAGTTTGACTTTGGGAACTCCCCCTGCAGAACACATTACTTCATTGGATTCTTGGGATCTCTTGTAGTACTATTGTTTCTAATTTATAGTTGAAGGAACTGAAGAATACGTAGGTGATGTCATGAGGTCACATGGCTGTACATGGCAGAAACCAAGGTTGAAACTCAGGCAGTCTCGTTTTCAACCATGCGGTGTTCACCACAGGACACCTCACTCCACGGCTGACAGTAGGAAAGGAGAGAATGACTGAGGAAGTAGTGGGTAGTGGTGGATGGGTGGCAGGAAGCAGTTATGTTCTGAAGGCCAAGCTCTGTGTAGGTGCTTCTCAGATCTCACCTCCCATTTCTGCATCCTAGAGTCTGTTCTACGAGGCTACCTGTATCACCACTGTTATCGTTAATATTGTCTTTGATGTAATTTTCTCATGTACCGCTGTTAGTAATCATCCAAGTCAGGTCCACAGGAACCCAAGTCCAGAGCACTGCCATGCACTGCTGGAAGCCAAATCCAGACCATGGCACACATCATTTCCTGGGAACCAACTTGCCTCCCACAGACATCTACCTGAGCCCCAGAAGCCTCTAACCCACAGACGGGGCTCCAGTTCCTCACCTCCTGTTGGATGCCACTGGGATCCTCCAGCCCTTGATCTGGCTCAACTCCGTATCAGAGATCTCAATCTGCAACGGCAGGCGGGGCACCCAGACAGTGATCTCCACCTGGGAAGTGAAGTGCTGGTGGGTGAAGTTGACAATCGTGCCCACTTTGCTCTTCATCTCCTTCCCGTTCACAAAGATAGAATCACAGGTGTTGGAGACCTTGGGGAGGGGGAGGCAAGAACACAAGCCACATCAGCAAGAGACACGCGGAGCTCGACATCTGTAGAAGTTCATGAACCATGACAGCTCTGATTTATAAGGCACCAGAAGAACAGGACAGGTACAAAGAGTAATTTGTAGGCACTAATTAATGACAAATAGCTGATAGATAGACTCCAGGAAAGCCGTTTTGTGTTACACAATACTGACAAGTTAAACCATAAACATAATTTAATGGAGTTGCGTAACCTCAGCTGCCTTTTGGGAGGGCTGCTGTTTTCTTTATCTTACCTTCTCTTATGTGCTCAAACCACCACTAATCAAGCCCCAGGTGAATCTTATTCCACTCTGGTGCCACATTTGAAGACGCATAAAAGGTTTTAATGTTACTAAGAAAAGGCTTTGTTCTGGCCATAAAGCAGAGCATCTGAAAGAAATTCAAGAGGGCTCTGCACTAGATTAAAATCCTGGTAGGCTACATGCTCATGGGACGCACTGGAAACACGGATGGGATTAATTCTGCAAACGGTGAGATGCAGTTTCAAAAACTGGAAAGAAAGAGGCATCGCCTCACAGTACTCTCTGGCTCAGTACTTAGGGGTGCTTTAGCTCACGCCCTGCCATGGGGTCCCACCAAACACATCAGCTTCCTGCTTCACTGTCCATCTCTCCTGGGTAAGCATATAAAACACTGTGGTCTTGTTCTCCATTGGGAAGGTGTCTTCGTGTAAAGTTCAAGGGAAGGAATGAGGGATGAAGGCTGGGAACCAGTAGGAAGCACAAAACATGGGGAACCTGTGATTTCATTTTAGAGATGGGAAGACTGAAGCTGTGACGTGGCATGGGTTGACTGGAAGTGCACACTACTTCTTTGTGTGTGTGTGTGTGTGTGTGTACATATATGTAGAGCCTAGAGGTCAACTTGAAGTGTCATTCTTCAGGTGCCATTCACCTTTGGCAAGGCTGTCTAGCCCGTGAGCCCCCTGGGAGCTTACTGTCTCTGCCTCCCCAGATTTTGGATCACAAGTGTATACCACATACCTGGCTTTCTGATGGACGCTGAGGACTGATCTCAGGTCCCGTGCTTATGGGGTAAACATTTACTGACTCTACCATCTCCCAATTCCTATTTTCAAGTTACTAATCTGTTGAGGGAATGGTATGTAGAATAAACAGGAACTTAAAAATTCGTCTGTCATGAATCCCTTCCTAAAGAGCTGTTCAGGGAAGGAGGACATGAACAGAAGGGGACTCTAGATGGCTAAGGTCTGATCGAGCAGTAAAGGGGCTTCAGGCCTGGCTTCAGTGACTCGGGGATGGAGATGATAAGAGCTTAGACTCTGTGTGCCTGAACACACAAGAATGTGATCACCAAACATCTCTATATGCAGAACAGTTAAAGTACTGTAGTTCTAATAATCTATTATATATTTTATGAGTTTACAAAAGGGGGGAACTTTCAGGCTCTAACCACAGAGCAATGATAAGATGATACAAATGGAGTTATCTGATTTGTGTTGAGGTAACATACACACTTCTACCAACAAACACACACACCAACACACACACCAACACACACACACACCAACACATACACACACACACACAATCATTATGTGTGAATTAACTTTTTAAACATTTAAGGTGGTGGAAATGCCAGAAGCCCTCCTTTAACTGTAACACACTGCCTACAAGAGTGGAAGCATCATACACTTACCCACAAATCTATACAACTAAAAGAACAATATTCTTAAAAGACAGCAATGATGGTGGGAGCTGGTGTCTCTCGACATTGTAATCCCAGCGAGGCGTTGAAAAGGGATCATTTCTTTTAACTTCTCAACTTTAGTAAAAAAGAAAGAAAGAGAGAGAGGGGGGAGGAAGGAAGGAAGGAAGGAAGGAAGGAAGGAAGGAAGGAAGGAAGAAAGAAAGAAAGAAAGAAAGAAAGAAAGAAAGAAGGAAAGGAAGAAGCATACTCTTCTCCAGCCTTCTCTTTGCTTTTTAACAACTGAGCACTACAACAAGCAAGAAAATCTGTCTTTTAGGGAATGTGGAAGGGACTTAAGCTTGTGTTACTGAGGCCAGAATCGTGAAGCGAGCCATCAGAAGGAGGCTCCTACACAGGGCAGGACACAGGACTAAAGACTGTGCTCTTCTACTCCATGGTGCCCTCGGTGAAGAATCTGACTTCCATCCGTATGATTCTCAGGAAAGGATCAAAGCCTGCCAGAGAAAAGCTCTCCCCTTCTGAATGAGCACTGTGCTGGGACACGTTGAGTTTCATGTGGTCATGACCTCCCCTGGACTCTGCTCACTCTACCCCAGAGATCATGGTGTCCTAGCTGAAGTCAAGCCAAAGTCACCTTCTTCCTGCCTCAAAGAATGGGCAGCCATTTCTTGAACATTCTTGATAACCCTTCCTGGAATTCAGACCTCAAATTCCCTACATTTGTGAGGACTCCTTGACCTTCCTTGTCAGCTGCCACCCACCCACACCAAATCCCTACTCAGCTCACTCTGATTGTAGCCAACTGTCAGGGACACACTGGCTCTGGGGATTTTTGTCTTAAGAACTTAAATCACTTGGCTGAGGAGATGGGTCAGTCAGGAAAAGTGCTTGTCTTAGAAGAGCAAAGACCCAAGATCTATTCCCAGGACTTACGTCTTACAACATGAAAAAGAGGACGGGCTAAAGAGATGAGTCAGTGGTTGATCACTCTGGCTGCTCTTCCGGAGGACCCAGGTGCAGTTCCCAGCACCCATGCAGAGGCTCACAGCCATCTTTAATCCAAGTCTAGGGAATCTGATACCTTCTTCTGGCCTTGGTGGACATTGCACACACAGGGTACACATACATACATACATGCAGGCAAAATATACATACACACAAAATTAAATATAAGTAAATAAAATTTTTAAAGGGAGAGAAAAGAAAAACGTTAGGTGTGGTTGCAGGTACTCATCTCAGAGCTGTGGAGGGAGAGAAAGGTAGATTCCTGAGCCTTCCTGACTAGCCAGAAAAGCCTACTTGAAGGAGCCAGGCCAGTGTAAGATTCTGTCTCAAAACTGGGGGTGGGGGGTGAGGGGTTCCAGGTCAGTAAGAGACTCAAAATACAAGTTAGACAGCACCTACAGAATGATGTACATGCACGTATATTGCACACAACAATCACATACTTATACACACATATACAACATACACACATATATACATATATGCACAGATATATAACATATAACACATATACATACACATATATAAACACACATACTAAATACACAGATATATACATATAAATATATATATACACACAACATATACAAACATACACACATACACATATACATACAAACACACATATGCATACATACACATACACACATATATAACATACACATATATACATGCATGCACATATATATACAACATGCAACAAACACACATACATAAACACATAATACATGCACACATATAAATATATACACACAACATACACAAAAATACACACATACACATACTACAAATGGACATATACAAGCATACACATATACATACATACACACACATGCACATGCATGCACATATACTAAAAGTAAATGGAATTCAGTCCACATATGATGGATGGAAAGAAACCAGGAAAAGATACAGAGCTTAAAGCATGGGGACCCAAAGAAAAATGTATGTGACCTTGGAATCCCAGTGTGCAGTCTGTTCCTTTGAATAGAAACCGAGATTACAACATGGAATAAGAGCTCGTTAGGCAGAGAAGACATAACCATGTTAAAACCAACTTCCCACTCTCATCATTCATCTAAAAAAATATTATGGTATGAGTGTTTCCTTTGCATGTATGGGGGTGTACCACATGTGTGCAGTACCTGCAGAAGCCAGAAGAGGACATAGTCCCCTGATACTTGGTTTACAGATGGTTGTAAGCTGCTGTGTGGGTGCTGCAAACTGAATTCAAGTCCTCTGCAAGGGCACCAAGGGCTCTTAACTGCTCAGCTATCTCTCCAGCACCCATCATTCATCCAAATGATGCTTGAAGGGCTCTCTGAGCCCCAAGAGGAGCATCGAAAACCAAATGCTATCCATCCCCGTGTATGAAGAGCAGAGGCCAGAAGCATGGAGCTCTGAAAGAGACTAAGCTGTGTCATGTTCATCTTCCAGTGTGTGTAAAACAGCTTATAAAATGTCATATTGCAAAAGCTGCCTTTAGAGGTTAACATTTTTACTGTCAAGTTATTATACTTCTGCAACTCCATTATCCTAGGATAAAGGACACAAAGGGGGGCTTTGAGACGTGGGGATGACTCCTGGGGGATTTTAGGCCGATGTTCATTTCATTCTCCATTCTGAACAGCAGAAACAATGTATCCTGGGTCTACCATCCTGCGTGTGGCCTCATCAGGCAGTGGACAGTTTGGGGTGGTCTGCTATGACCTTTCCCAATCCAAAGACTGCCTACACTACAGAATCAGAGAGAGTACGTCTCACGAATATTCACAGAAAAATCCAGAGATTCCCAGATTTAAGCAGTCAGAGGATCAGTTGTCATAGGAACAAAACACTTTGCAGATCTTACTGCATGTTGCAAAAGGCACTAAGACACAGCAGGGATGCGGACGGTGTCTATTTCTTTATTTCTTCTTAATTTTCAAGTTATTTTTAATGTGTGAGTGACACACACACATTGAGGCCAAAGGACAACTTGTGAGGGTCAGCTCTCTTCTTCCACCACATGGGTCCTGGGCATTAAACTCAGGTTGTCAGACTTGGGCCAAGCATATTCAAACCATGACAATGACTTTACCATTCTAGGCTAGCTTTTGCTTCCTAGGATACACACATGGAATCAGGATACGTGCTCTTGTCCCTGCTTTCTTCTTTCATTATGTCAAGCTCAGTCCTTGCTGCTGCCTGGCTGTAGGTGGCCCTGGGCTTTCGTGTGGCTCCTTCCAGGCAGAGACACAGAGGAGGATCAATAGCAGTTGATCAGCATTTTTCTATAAGTTACTGTATTAGCACGGGTTCCCAGGACAAGGTCCAGCAAGGCAGAACAATAACCAGGGCTGCTCACGTCCCCCAAGGTATGCTAGCTTTTTACTTGTTCCCAAGAGTTTTTTTTAAAGGTTCTGTTCTAACCAGCCTGGTCTACATAACAAGTTCCAAGCCAACATGAGCTATATTGTAAGACTGCTCAAAAGTAAAAGTACAACAAGATACAGCAAATACAATAAAATATAATAAATACAATAAAAGTTAAATCTTATAGCTATAACCGTAGAAAGATTATTTGTGCTCAACATTTACTCTTGAATGTCAGAAGAGGAATCGATGTATAATGGATTTCCTTGCATCCTTTCAGGCAACCCTCACATCCAGGGAGAGGGATCCGCACCGCAGACTGAGGCACAGCAACCCAAGTCTGAGCTGTTCTCACCCTGATGAACGTTACCTTTCAGTCTCCAGGGCTAAGACCTTGCATGAACAACCCTAAGAAACCTAGGCTCTCCTACTCTGTCTTCAACTCACAAAGTCTCTTAGAAACCAAGTCAAGAATCCCAGTGTGTTCTGTTATCATATAACCTTTCTCTACCTGAGGCATCTCTTCTGTAAAAGAAGAATAAAAAGCCTCTTTGTTTAACAAACACTTGATGTTGCTGAGACCCGGGAGCTATCCTAGGTGCTGAACACAGAGTGAGACCAGACACAGCCTTCTGTGCACATGAGATTTAAAAGCTGATCTGGGAGGGATACATAATTAATGCAATCATATGGTTATGTAATAAAAAACTCGGTAGTGGAAAGGCTTTAAAGAAAAAAATGAAAACAAGGAAGAGAACAGAGAATGAAAACAGAAGGTACTGTTGTGGTTAGACTGCAAATCACTCCCACTGCAAAACAGGCAGGATGGAACAAGTTCCCTTCTGAAATAAATAACCGTTAAATTTCAATTCTGTGCTCAGAAAAAAAAAATGTCTATTAAAGATAAAACTTTTAAAAAGTTGGGTTTTTTTCCAGACAAAACCTAACGGAATTGCTAGTTAGACTAATTGAAGAAATGTTAAAGAGGGCCACAGAGATGACACAGTGATTAAGAATGCAAACTGCATTTACCGAAGACCTGAGTTTGGATCCAGGCTCCCACATCCTGTGACAACCACCTGTGATTCCAGCTCCAGGAAATCTGTCGCCACCTACTGGCATTCTTGGACATTGCACTCATATGCGCATACACACATGGATGGACACACACACACAGGTAATTAAAAATTAAAAAGTAGACTTTGAAAAAGAATGTTAAAGAAGAATCATTTAATGAGAAGAAATAATGAGTCAGAAATTCAAATCCACACACAGAAATAAGAGCACAAGGAATGGAGTCATTTAAACAAGACTAAAATTAACATTTTCAGTCATGATTGCACTGTAGCATAAAATAATAGCAGTATATGTTCACATCGGAAGTAAATATAAAATAGAAGGCAAACTAGAGCAGATGGGAAGGAGCAGTTGGAAATATAAGATTTCATGGGCTATGTATCAATACAACTAAAAAAAGTTAAAGAAGTATTTAACTAAAGGTGAGTTTGGATTCTTTGACACATATTGCAAATAGCAGCTGTGGTAGAAACACAGAATACAAGTGTTTTAATTTTATTTTTTTACACATCTTGATACTGAGGACAGAACCCAGATTTGTGCACATGCAGAGAGTGCATCCTGCCACTGTACTGCACTCTCAGCATAAATATTTTATTTATGAAAAGACAAAAATGGTAAGTTAATAAATTAAGACAGAATGTTCAATTGGCCAGACGGGCAGGAGAAATGAGGGAGAGAAGCTCAGAGCAGATGGAAAAATAAATTAACAGCAGGACGGCACCTTCCAGTCTAATTCTAAATATGAATGATTTACTTGCATAAATTAATACACCAGTCTCCAATTCATTTTCTACAACCAGGGTCCAAGCACAGAGTCTGTACAAGGAACTCATTATAAGCACAAAAGCTCGGGGACACTAGAGATAAGATGTGGAAGGAAAGATCTGTCTTGGAGACCTAATGAAGTTGAAATGGAGAGCCTGTGGGAAGCCCCAACCAGGAGGCTATGGCAGAAACGATTGCTAGAGATAAGGAGAGATGCCACATGGAGAAAGGGGCTTGGGAGATGGCTGGGTGGGTAAAGTACCTCCCACAGAAGCATGAGGAACTGAGTTCAAATCCCCAGACGCTCATAGGAGCATGATACATTTTCGAGGTCAGCACTGAGGTCAGCTGGATTGCCAGTCAGGCTGGATTAATGAGCTTCAGGCTCAGTGAGAGACTCTGCCTCCGAAAATATAGTGTAGAACTACTGAAGAAGGCACCTGATACTGACCTCTGGTTTCCACATGCATGCACATAGATTGATATTCATATGTGCACACACCCACATGAAACATATAAACACCACACATATGCACACATACATGATGACTTATACATACATATATATATGTACATATATATATATGTGTGTATGTATGCACACCCACATGAAATATATAAATACCACACAGACACACAAACATGATTAAATTTTTCCAAATGTATGTATGGGCTTGCATGTACAAGAGACTAGAGCTAATTTAGCTGGAGTAGCCAGTACAAACAGTTACGTTACTGACTTTGACATTTAACACACTTCTCTCAGTAATGAAAGTCACTAAGGTTAGAAATGGCCCTGACCAGCAGCATCCACCCATGTGAACCCATCAGCCTTTGTAGAGAAGCGGGTTATACACTCTGCTCCACTGACCACAGAGTGAGTGTTCAACAAGAAAGCCTTGATTTTAGACGGTAGGCCGTGAAAACCAAGGCTAAGAATCCCCACAGCATGTCAGCTGCCACTGTCCCCTGCCCAGACCACCTACAGGATTTCCTCTTTGTCTCTGTGATTTGGGTTATTTTCTTTTTAAATACTTCTTTAGCCCCATTATTTTGGCTTACACACACACACACACACACACATATACACATAAAAATGAAAATAAATCTTTTTTAAAATCAAGAGCATTGCTGTGGGCATTACATTTGTAATATTCATATTTTATTCTCTTTCTTATGACTTTAATCCCTGCTAAAATTACCCATCCACTCATTTATGTTGTCAGTCATTTCCAGTCTAGCCTTTAACATGTCAATCACAGTTATCCTAAATTCTAGCCTGGAAGTTCCACAATCAGAGTGAGAGCTAGTCTGGTTATGAATCACTAATACCCTCCTCGGGGGAAAGTCTTCGTATCAATTTTTCACGTGCTTTGGGATAAATGTGTTCAAGCTCATACAAAGGTGCCTAGAGGAACTGCTTCTGTGGTCGGCAATGGGCATGCCCGTCCCCCAAGGCCTTTGGTGATGGGTTTACTGATCTATCCAAGTCTGGGATTGTTCTGAAGTGTTTGTCAGGATCATGTTCAGGGTACCAAAGGCTGCAGAGTCCTCACCCCTCCCTCACGATTAAAAGATGAGATGGTCTCCCAGAGCTTATTTCTTGATCTTCTACTTCTTGGCTTTGGATCTTCGCACTGTTATCCAGGGAGTCCGCCTCTATAGCTCTCCCAGCTGCAGTCATCACGGTTTCCTCTTATGCTGTTCTCTTTAGTGGAAGCCTAGGGCCGCATCCTCTGCATCAGAATCGGGTTTGTACCCACACTGCAGAGAATGTGCACAGAGAGGATGAAGCCCCGTATCCATTGCCGCGATGAAATATCCTGACGAAAAGCAACGTGCAGGAGAAATGGTTTATTCCAGCTCACAATTTCAGGCTACAGACCATTACTGTGGGTAGGTCACAGTGGCTGGAGCCCGAGATGGGTCATATCACATTGTATCACAGAAGAGCAGAGAGAAGAAAATACATGTGTGTTTGCTTGCTTGCTTCACTCTCATACAGTGCAGAGGTCAAAGCATGAAACAGTGCTGCCACTCAGCTCCCATTGGAGCAGGGAGAGGGTGAGGGTTGTACCACCTCAATTAAGACATCTCCAACAGATGTGCTCATAAGCCAACCTTCAAAGGTGATTCTAGTTTGTGTCAGGTTGACAGATGAAGCTGACCATGATACCGCCATAGAGGCATGGGGAATTCATAACATATCTGAAGCTAAAACCTAGGGACCAGAATCAGTGATGCTCTGAGCATGCCTCTAGAGACAGGGCAAGTCAGGGAGCGTGCGTTCTTGAGGAGGTCCAGCTGAGCTGTAATGGTACCCAGTGTAATGACACATGGTGCCCAAGGGCATGGGGCTCTCTGGCTATATCCGTTCCAAATGAAAAACAAGATGGAGTTGCTTCTCACAGTGACTTGAGATGTTCAAGACACCTTCCCAAGAGGACTTGGGGCTCCTGCCTCGACTAAACTTATTTCCATCAGTTACCTGTAGGTAGCTGTCTACATCCCACTAAGCAAGGTTCAACCCCTGCACTACACAAAAGCATGATCCAAACTCTGCTGCCCCTTATGAGGACTCTGTGAGGTCCAGACCCGTGACCCCAAGGAAAGTGCTTGTCCATGAGATAATATCATTTGTGCATTCCATCCCAAGGAAATTGAGATAATAAGGAGATTTGAAAAGCCTTAGCACTTAAGAACACAGGATGAGATCCAAACCCTTCTTACTCATCAAAGGATGCCCAGAGGAAGGAAGTGTCTCCCTCCTGAGAGCCCAGCATGAGGTGCTGCCCAGCTTCCTGCTCCAATTTTTCTCAGTCCTGAGCCTGCTGGGAGAAGCTTGCTGAGCAGGTGCCCACAGCACAAGCACAGGGGTCAGGAAGCTAAGGTGCTTGGGGGAGGGTGCATAAATTAGCCACATAAAAGAAAAATATCTGTGCAGGTTAAGCATCTTAGTAAAGGGATGGTGGGAAGTCAGACCAAGCCAAGACTTTTGCAGAGGCCCTGATGAGAGGAAAAAGGGAACTTTACTTCTGAGTCTTTGTCCAGGACCAGACATGACAAAGCCACATAGGCAAACACATACAATCACACACACACCTGAGGATGAACTCAGTGTTTTGAAGCAGTAAAGGTTGTGCTTTCTGGGGTCCCAACTCTTCCTCTTGGGCTGTGATTAACAGTCCTTCGGCAGCTGTGTCTGAGGTATCTATCCCATGTTCTCTTTCCAACGTTGTCTGACTTAGCTCTCTGCTGAGCTTGGTCAGCCCTTCCTCCTGCTCCCTGACCCCACAAATAGTATACATGATGGAGTACTTCTTAATAAACTTGCTTGGCTTAAGTCAACAATGTATTCAAGTCTGGTCCCAGCTATTGCTTTTGCTTTCTTTATTTATCATCCTCCGTCCTCCCCTTGACACCTTGCCATTTGGGGACCCCTATTCCTGTGGGTTCAGGTGAAGGGATAAAGGAATGGGCCAGGCATGTAGCACATGCCTGCAAAACCCTGCACTTAGGAAACTGGAGAAGGAGCATTGCCACATTTGTGAAGGCAGCCTGGGAAACACAGTGAGTCATTAGAGAGTGAGGCTGTGAACAGAGGGGAGGAGAGAGGGAGGGAGGGAAGGAGAGGGAAAAAAGGAAGGAGAGGAGAGGAGAGGAGAGGAGAGGAGAGGAGAGGAGAGGAGAAAGAGGGAGAGGGAGAGGGAGGGAGTGAAAGAGTAAAGGAAGTAGAAAAGGAGAGAGAGAGGGAAGGAGAAAGAGGGAGGGAAGGAAGGAGAGAGAGGGAGGAGAAGGGGAAAGAAGAGAGAGAAGGAGAGGGGAAAGGAAAGGGAAGAGAGAATAGGAGAGGGGAGGGAGGGAGGGAAGAAGAAAGGGAAAGAGAGTAAAGGAGAGAGGGAGAGACAGAGAGACAGACAGACAGAGAGAGAGAGAACTCTTTTCCAGGTTTGTATTTTTAAAACATTTAAAAACTACTTCTGGCTTTTGTTACCGTTTGTTTTTAAGAAAAGAAACTTCTCGGCCAGATAAATGTCTATTAGGTTGGTAATTTGCTTGCATAAAAGCATGAGAATGCAAGCCAAATCCCCAGCGCCCGTTTATTTAAAAGCCGCGTGCATCAGCATACACATATAATCCCAGCACTGGAGAAGTGGAGACAGGCAAATCCCAGGCCTCACTGCTCCGTGGGCCTAACTGGAATCAGGGAGTTCCCGGTTCGGTGAGAGACTTTGTCTCAAAAACAGACAAACAAAACACAAGGTCTATTTAGTACCTGTGGAAGAATACCACCTGAGGTTGTCCTCTGACCCCCATACACACTTACACACATATGCAGCGTGCCTGCACGCACATGAACATGCACCTGCATGCACAAAGAACAGAAAGAGACTTTTGCCAAAAAAATACTGTGAACTCTGAACATAAGGGGTCAACCTCAAGGGCCGACAGTTTCCCTCCAGACAGGAAAGGAGAAAGTCAACACAAACGCCAGCCTTCTCGCCACCTGCTTCAGAGCACAGAAAGGCCCCAGCTGAGAGACCCGCCCGGCACAGCCAAGTTTGTCCACTGCTGCCAAGGGGTGGCTGGATGCCCAAGCTCACATCACAGGGGAAGATTTCCAACGAGATCCTTGCCTTAATTCTCTGTTTCCAGCCCCTGGTTCTGCTGCACATTTATGCTATTCCCAAATATTACCACCATTTGACCCTCTGCCCCTTCCATATGTGTACATGGACACACAAACACACTCTAGGCTGGCTTGTGAGACCCACCCCCCACCCCGCCCCCGGGACCTGCCTGTCTCTACCTTCTGCACAATAGGGTCACAAGCCTGAGCAACCATGCTGGTTTCATTACAGGGGCTCTAGGGATCGAACTCAGGTCCTTTTGCGTGCAAGGCAAACACTTTACCAAGCCGTCTCCCCAGTCCACTTAGGGCCTCTCTAGCTACAAAGCAGAGAACTTCAACAAGGAAAGGAGAGCTTTTTCGTACTGGATTCTGCTCAAGAAGCAGGCTTGAACCAATGCCTGGAAACAAAAGGGTTTGTACCCTTGCCTTGGCTCTGTCCTCTCCGATTTTTCCCCCCACTTCGTACAACGGTTAATTCTACTGTCCCCACTCAGGCACACACACCCTGCGATGGACACTTCACCCATTAACAGCTTCAACCACTACTCACTGATCTCGAACCCTCGGAGAAGCGGATTGGCCAGCTAGAACCCTCCGAGAATCGGATTGGCCAGCCTTAGCTGGCTCCAAGCGTAAACATGGCTGCCAGCGGCCCACTCACATGCGTGAGGAGAGGTGAGAGGAGATAATTATCAGAGAGAAAGAAAAATCAGAAAAAGTAAGGATAATTATCCCAACCTGGGAAGGCAGCCCGCAAGGTGTCCACCGTGTTGATATAATTAAGTGAGTGAGGGTTTCAAACCAGCTGCTTCCTCATTAGTGGGGGCTGATACCATGTTCCCTGGGAGCCAAGAGTCACTGTACTGCGTTTCCTTATTTTGGTTCCCGTGATCCAAATTTCTACTCTTCTCAGTTAATAATCACTGCATCTCCTGTCCAAACCCTGCTATGCACAAACTTGCCTTTTATTGTGGAACCAAGGGGGGTCAGATAGGCTGTGGCTCTATAGGTCATCTGTTAGAGCTACCACTGCTGGCCCTGACTATGGACTTATGTCCTGCTAACCTCCCTAGCCCTGGTTCGAAATCCATCTGAATTGGCCCCTTGATGTCCTAGATATCGCATATTGAAGTTCTCCTCCCTGTTCTCAAGTGATGATCTCTAAAGTGTTTCTCCTTTGGATAGCTGCAAAAAGATGGATTCTGGTGCCTAGCACATCACAGGGGCACCCAGCCTCCTGTCCCATAAGCACCAAATACTAGATTATCCCGTTTTCCACACTGAACATGGTGATCATTCACTTGGTGCTGCGTTAAAAACTTATCAAGGAGTAAACAGGCAAAAGGATTCCTGCTCATACATACATACATACATACATACATACATACATATATACATACATACAGCTAATGTCCAGCGTTAATGAGATGCTGTGGGTGTGAAGGTTAGTGATGGAAATGGAATCCCCACCTTCATCAACTCGTTCTACTGTGAGAGACAGAAATGCACATGAACAGCCAGAGGTCAACGGGTAAGTATGACATCATCAGATGGTGGCAGAGGCACAGATGACGATAAGGACGTGCAGAGAAGATGGGTGTAACCCATTCAGACCTCTCCTGTGGGCTTCCCTTAATTTCCATGTGGTTTTTGACTTTGATGAGGTGGGAGGTGGGTTCTCTCTAATCTACCCCTCACACTTGCCAAAATCACATTCCTGCCCAGTTAATGTCTTCGATTTTTCACTCAAGAATGCCTCCCGGTAATGGAAGGAGAGAACCAACTGACCACCATGGTCAAGCCCCAACCTGTCTTTCCTACCTCACCCTGATACACCTCTTCCTCCCAGTGCCTTCAGCCAGAGGGCTGAGTTTTGCTGGCTTCTCCATACACGTGGAGGACACTCCTCAGCTCTATCTCTGCGGTGAGCTGCCCCAAAGTTATCAGGCAGTCACAGTCATCAGTTAAGTTGCCCCAGCTCAGCTAACAGAGCCCATGCTTTCTTCCTTCACCCGCCTTGCAGAGGAAAGCCGGGGCAACCACAAACAGGCCTCTCTTTCCAGTCCTCCAAGACTCAGTGGTTAATTTGGAAACACATTAACATCTCTAACACCTACAGCAGGAACCTTCCCAAGGAGGATTTTGTTACATTGGTTTATCTGTCAAGTTTTCATCTTCCTTTGTCCTAAATGTTGACCTAGAGGAAAAGGCTCTGGCCATGTACCACCTCCAGTTTCCACAGCAAACACCAAATCACTCATCCCATCCCTGAGGCCCAGCAGACTCTCCCTCAAGAGATTTTTAAATAAAGAAAGTGAGTAAAATCCCTCACTTACATTCTCACAAGGACATGCAAGGGGACAGCATCGCTGAAAGAAGAGAGGAGGAAGTGGGTGAGAGACCATGAGAAGAGAAGATGACAGCACCCCATCCCGGCACAGACCTGTCCTCTAGCTCCTGGCATCCCTCACCTCAGCCTTCCTACAGTGGGTTTCTAAAAAACCGCATCCTCCCTTGTATCTAGGAAGGCTTTGAGGATTCAGTCTCCCCAACCTCAAACCAGGAGACCCAGAGAACACAGCTCTGCCTCAGGTTTCTGAGGCCCGGGGCCCATGGGAAATGAGCCTGTGAGCCAATCCACAAGCCAAGCCCAAAAGTTATCTGTTACAGATGAACAAAACCTCATTGTGTGGGGGCTTGAGATGTGGCTATCAGGACCTATGCACTGTCCTGAGTTGAATATCCAACACCAAAACATTGCGTGTACCTCTACATTTTTTTAACCTTTTGTCTGTTGATGAATATCCAGGCTGATTTGACATCCAGTCAAACTCAGGTGTGGACCACTGTGCCTATTTGATGTGGTGTTGAAGATCGGATCCCAAGGTTTCATCCAAGCTAGGCAAGTGCTCCATCAACTAAACCACAATGAGGATAGATGAGCATGTGTCTCTGTGCTATGCTGGTGTAGATTCCCTTGGGTGTACTCCCACAAGTTGCCTCTCTGGGTTTCTCTGGGCTTCTTCAAGGTCCATCAGCCCTTGCTGCAGTATCTCTGCCAAAAGCTCATACTGCAGACGTGGGTCTGAAAAAGCCTTCTCCTGGCAGAGGAGCCTTTCCAGTTGCTGTTAGCTGTCTCTATCATCTGACAGGGCTGGTCCCTGAGCTCTTGTGGTTGGAGTCAGCTCACTGATTCTTCAACAAATCCACAGTCTGTGCTTCAATGGGCATGTATCACCACCTTGGACTTCAACTAAGAGATGCTGTTGTTGGCAACAAAATGTCTTGTCTCTCCAGGTTGTGTTCTGATTTGGTTTGGTTTGGTTTGGTGTTTTTGTTTGTTTGTTTGTTTTGTTTTGTTTGTTTTTTGAGACAAGGTCCCAAGTATTCCATTCTGGCCTCAAACTCCCTAGGTAGCTGAGGATGACCTTGAACTTGTGGTCTTCCTGCCTCCACTTCCTGAGTTCTGAGATACCGGGGCACACACCACCATGCCTGGTTTCTGTGGTGCTGGGGATGGAACCCAGGGCCCCATGCTCGCAAAATAAGCACTCTACCAACTGAGCTCCATCCCTAGTGCCTGAACTATATTGTTCTGTGTGCTCACTTCATCCTTTACAGGATTGCGACATCATGACTGCTCCAAGACGACTCCACTGTGTGCTCTCTGCCATCTGCTCAGCATGTTCACTGCTGCAGATGCTTCTAGAAGGCCAGTTTTCTTCTATAGCTCCAACTAACCACAGCGTTCTTCATCACAATGCTCACCGGCCTTACCTGTGTATGCAATGGTTTGTACCCTTGATACCTACCCATCCTCCCATAGCCTGCACACCACAAATACCACCCCCCCCTGGTTATAAATCCTCAGAACCTATCAATGACCCCTAAACTCCACAGGTCACATTTACAGAGGAAGCACACAAGCTTCCGGAGTCACCTAATCCCTCCAGACACCGTGCGTGCGCACATTATTGTTCTGGACCTCAGTCCCTTCCACTCTGCAGTGAGCATGACCTTGCTGATGTCCAAAGGGACAGTGTGAATCTCAGGTAAAGGGCCCAGCAGAGAGTGATAGACAGATAAAGGTTCTCCATTCCTGCCTTTTATAACGTTGCCAATTTAAATAGACTCTTTATGAGTATGTTTCAGGTGGGGGCAGTATTCATGGATTTAGTAAGTAGTTCTGAAATGGGGGTCAGGGGGTGCCCAGTGCCTTCCTGGTGATGCTGAGAGGCTGTTGCATGATTCACAAGCTTGGAGAGGACAGATGCCTCCTTGGAGTCCCAAGACACTAGGAAGTCAGGAAGAGCAGCCTGCCCCTCCCCCACGCATCTCTGAGAGACAATCAACCCAAAGCCAGACTTGCAACCCTTTAGAAACAACTTGAAAATCCACAAGGCAGGGGCCTGGAGCAGCCCTAGGGGGAATGCACAGGCCTGGGCTCTGATTCACACTCTTTCTTTTTGACCTTCAGCTGGAACCATGATACACCATATATTAAACTAGCCAGAAGACAGTTTGTGACTAAAGAGAAACCGTAACAGTAACAGCAATTATCAACTGCATACTCTGTGCCAGATTCTGGGCCCAGTGCTTCATTTACAAAGGTATTTTTAAGAGGAGGAGGGGGGAGGGGAGAGGGAGAGGGAGGGGGAGAGGGAGGGGGAGGGGGAGAGGGAGGGGGAGAGGGAGCAGTACCCATGGAGACCAGAGAAAGGGCATTAGATCCTCTTGTGCTGGAGTGTGGGTGCTGGGAACCCAACTCAGGTCCTCTGCAAGAACAGCCAGTGTTCCATTCCTTCTACTAAGCTATAAATATGAGTCTTATTTATACCGTATTATCATTTGTGTTTGTTTGTTTGTTTGTTTGTTTGAAAGGAGGCATCAAATAGCCCAAATCGGCCTCGTACTCTCTGTGTAGGATGGCCCTGTGACACAAGTGGAGCAAGGCATCTGAGGACACGTGACTCTGTTCTCGGGCCATGGTCAGTCATCTTTGGCTCCTGAATAAACTATCTTTTATTCTCTTTGGCCCTGAGGTCAAAACTGTGTTTCTACACTGTCACCTTGAACTTCTGAGTCTCCAGAACCCACCTCCTGAGTGCTGGAATAGCAGACAGGATAGCAGAGAGAGGGATGTGTTATTATTCCCAGTGGGTGCCATGCTGAGGGTCAAACCTAGAGCTCCTTGCATGCTAGAGGAGCCATCTACCAGCTGAGACTCGTTCCCCAGCCCTCTACTGTACTATCTTTACTGAAGCACTTTCTCCAGTGGGCCAGGTTGACCCCACCCTACCCCACCCCCCAGCAGAGCTCTGAAGTCAGAGCTAATAAATCCTGTAGGTCCTTCAGCACTGGGGTAGGTCAACAAAAACACATGTAAGTCCACCATCCCGGTCTGGCCTTTAAATGTAGCCACTTCAGCATGCAGTTATCCCCCTCTATACCCATGGAGAAATAAGCCAGACTGACATCCATGTGTTAACTGATGGTTAGACACCGGGCTGCCGGGAAGACTCTGATAGATTCATCAGCCTGCCTGCTCTCAGGTGCGTATGCCATTGGGAATGATACTTTTGAAAACTGAAGACAGAAAGTGCTTTCCAGACTAAATCATCTGAGGTGACTCTCATCAGGGAAGTCACTTTGGGGCTGGCTGCATGAGGCCCTTTTGTTTTCAAAAGGGCTTGGCGGAACCAACAAGATGGCTCTCTGGATAAAGATGCTAGCTGCCAAGCCTGAATACTTGAGTTTGATCCCCAGGATCCACAGGGTGGAAGGAGTGAACAAACTCCTGCAAGCTGTCCTCTGACCTCCATATGTGCATCAGGGCACATACACGAGAGAGCGTGCATGCGCACACGCACGCATGTACACACACACACACACACAAGAAAACCAAAGATGCAAAGATGGATGGATGACACCTGAAAAAGGACACCTGTAGTTGACTTCTAGCTTCTATCATGCAAACATGCAGGCATGTGCAAGCACAATCCTACACACACACACACATACACACAAGAATATATAAGCTGTTGCTTCTGGGCCCTTATCAACTTGGCCAGGTGATGGCAGCAAGCAGTGCTGTCCCCTCTAGTGGGAGGCTGCGGGACTCACCCCTTTGCTCCCGGAAGGCCCTCATCTGGACACTCTTAGCTGAAACAGAATTTACATTCCCACCAGCTACACGAGGCAGCATTCATTTCTAAAATCCATATCAGTCTGCTGATATGCATCAATAAGGCACTGAGTTGCTGGCAGTGAATCCCCTGAGTGTCTGGGGGAGACGTGAGAGTCTCAACTGTCTCCTTTTTAAGTCATCACCTCTTGTGCAGGAAGAGCTCTTGTCAGACACTGGTTCCTAACATCTTCGGTTGCCCCGTCGACGTTGAGATATTTAAGAGAAGGGGGACACATTTTCATCTGTGAAAGACAGCGTAACCTCTCGGGGTAAGCTTGGCAGAAGTCAGTTTGAGGACAGTTCAAGAGTAGAGGGATTTTTTTTAAAGCCCCAAATCAGTGTCGCAAGCCTTTGCAGGGACTGCATGCCCTGTGAAACTGGGACACTCTTTTAATGCAGTGGTCAGAGCTCCAAGACTCAAATCCCAGCCCGGCACCTCATAGCTGCCCTCTGTGGCTTCTCATCAGTAGAGTGTGGAGTTTAACAGCCAACCCCCTAGGGGTTTGAAATACTGCGGGACCTGGTAGATGTAGAGAGTCTGGGTACACAATACATAGTATTTATCTCATACAAAGTTGGTGCCTAAGAGGCTAAGATGAAACCTCTGCTGCTGTGAGCACTCTAGCTCTGATCCCCCGACACCACATAAACTTGGGTGTGCTGGATAGAGAGGGAGGGATATGTTTGATTGGCAGGCCCTGAGTTGATGATGAGGTTGGGAAAGGACTGTGGTTAATTCTCAGCATCTATCTCTCTGCCTCTAAGCACATGTGTACACACATGCATGTGAATCCACCCATGTGCAAAAACATGCACACACACAAACACCACAAACAAGATGAAAAAAAGTCAATACCTAAGACTCAGTTTGAAAGCAGATTCATGGGGCTGGAGAGATGGCTCAATGGTTAAGAGCACTGACTGCTCTTCCGAAGGTCCTGAGTTCAAATCCCAACAACCACATGGTGGCTCACAACCATCTGTAACAAGATCTGATGCCCTCTTCTAGACTGTCTGAAAATAGCTACATAGCTACAGTGTAGTTACATATAATAAATAAATAAATTTTAAAAAGAAAAAGAAAAGAAAAGCAGATTCATCACAATTCCCCCAGAGAATGATGATTGAATGATGATTGGGGTGATTTCAGAACCCTCATCCAATGGACTCCAAAGAGTCTCTGTCTTCCCTGAGCAATGATATCATCTCCCAGCATCTGTAGCTCCCCCACCAGCCAACACTAGTGATCTGTCCATAGAACACTTGCATGGTGTCTGCCCTGGTGACAGGTAACCCAGACACACTGAGAAGAAAGCTTAGAGAGGACCCCACCTCATCGCAGGGCTTTCAGGCTAAGGGCACTTATTGGCACTCGCAAGGCCAATAAGCCAACGTGCACTAGCACACCCTGCTGACATCAAACACAGCCTTATGGTCACATTTGCTTGTGTGCAGTCATGGGAGAGAATCAGAGAAGAAGATGGTGAATCCAAGGCAAACCCTGCCACACCACAGTCCTTCTGGGCCTCTCTGCTGTCTCGGTCAATGCCCTACCTAGCATTTACTTGAAAACTCTGAGCTTGCAAGTCAACTACCCTGGGAGGTGCTAGGACTGGAGGGTGACAATTGAGACTTGTCTGGGGTCCTCAGGAAACTCATCCATCATTCCAAAAGAGTTGTCAGATGGAACATTTTGTCCTAGATACTGTGAAATCACCAGAGTCAGCTCAGATTTCAGCTGCAGCTGATATACAAAAACAAAACAAAAAAAACAAAAAAAAAAAAACAAAAAACAACAACAGCAGCAACACCTGCCTTGTGGATGGGGCTAATGAGAATCTGATATTTTAGATGCCTGGTACCCCTGGCTCCCTAACAATCCCCTTAGTAATTCTTAGGAGCTAACCCCACCGTGTCCCACAAACGACATCTCCTTTAAACTAACACTTCAAAGCTTGAAATCCTCCAATGAGGTATGCTTGGCTAACACAGCCATTCTATTCCAGACACCACCTACATTCTAGAGAGTTCTTCTCCCCCAAGAAGAATAAAGGGATTAAGGGAGAATAGAAACCCGCCTCTGTCTCTTGGGATATTACTGGTAGATATTTCTGCAGTTTTGTTCCTTCAACAAATACTTAAAAGAACCTTCTGTCTACCAGGTCTGCCTAAGTGAGTTAAAAATGCAGCATTGGGTGAAATAGGCAGGAGAATCCACCCTCCCACAGGAGCCAGTGTCACATGTCATCTAAGTGCTGCCAAGGCTTGACACCAACTTCTGACTCTTCCCTGTTTGAGCTTAGTGACTGTCTGTGACATCAAGACAGATGAAGGATGAGCTATGCTCACTTCAAAACCAAACAAACACCTCTGTGGATTTAACAAAAGTCAGCGAAGCTCAGCAGAGTGAGACACTACCGAGGGAACGTGGCTCACCTCTTTCCATTGTAATGCCCCTGACAGACTTTGCACTGACATCAGAACAGACTCAAAGGAAGAAGCCACACACCTTCCTCCCTGTTATACCAGAGAGCATATTTTTACACTTGAGACTCCCTCAACTGTTGACTCAAATACAGAACCAATCTGTGTGCACTGTTTAAGGATTTTCTTTAAGATGCCAGCAATCCCTGAAGCAGAAAGCATGGTGGACGCCACTTGCTGGCTTACTTGAAGCCTCATGCTCAGTTGGCTTTTATACCTAGCCCAGGAGCACTTGGCAAGGGAATTATGCCACCCACAGTGGGCCCTCTTAAGTTGGGTAGCAAACAGTCAAGACAATCCCTCACAGAGAAACCTGTTGAGGCATTTCCCCAATTGAGACTATTTTATGGGTGTGTCTAAGCTGGATCAGGGTTCGCAGTCAAAGCTAACTATGACAGTAATGAATATTAACTTAGATAACAACCAATACATTGATATAAGACCAATAACATGACATAAAACCTATCAGGTTTTCTATTTAAAGATGTACATTTCATGGTATGTCAAGCACAGCTCTCAAAAGTTGTTAAGGAAAAACAGACAGAGACTGACAATAACCTTTCTACATAACCCTTGTACCTAGATCCACCCCTATCTGTGGCTGGATCTTACATTTGTGTGACCGGACCTGGTTAAACTCAGAAGTTTGTTTCAACCATCCAGGTTTCTGGGTATACCGGTGGATCACAGGTCCACCATCTAGCACCCAAAGACATTGTTTCCTTCCTTCCCAATGAATGCTGAGAAAGCAAATACCTAGCAGACAATAAACATAGCCACAGAAGTCATAGGTACCAGCAACCATAATCTGCCCAGGTCTACGGAAGGAGAATGGTAGGTATTCAAGGGCTAGAACACACAGAAAGGAAACACAGGTGCTCACCTCCTGGCAGAGGCCGGGAGGTGAGCAGGTTTGAGTTGGCTCACTCCAAGATCTCCCAGAATCCTGCAGAAGTGATTTCCAGGATGTTTGGTCCTTAATTAGAGATGCCAAAGACAGAAAGGAACAAACGCTCTAATTGATATTGGAAGCGTAATGAAGCTGACAGAACAAAAGGTTGAGAATACAGCAGTGTGTAGCCACGGCCAGCAAGAAATACATGACACATCTCCAACAATAAAAGTCCAAATTACTAGCATAAAGAAGGACAGAATTAGGCAATAACAGCCAAACTGCCTGACAACTTATTCTTAGCTGCATGGCTCCTGGCAATGGGGGGAAGAAAGGAAATTCACGCCCAGAAATAGACTAACAGCGGGGCTTTTTTATATGGAATTTGTGTCTGTGTGTGTGTGTGTGTGTGTGTGTGTGTGTGTGTGTGTGTGTGTGTGTGAAGCTTTGCAAGGGGACAGAAATCTCTTTTGATTTTTTTTTTCTTCTTCTCTCCATGTTCTTTCAAGTAAAATTCGCATCAGTCTGAGGCAGGTGGATTTGGGTTTCTATGACTTGAAACAACAAGGAAAATAATAGTTGCTCTTTCAGGAATTCATCCTCCTTCTGTCAAATCTCTTCCACCCACCCCTGTCTGTCACACCTGGCCAGCTCCCGCTGTCTGCAGGGTGATATCAACTCAACTGTGTCTCCCTAAGGAGCCGTTCAGAACAAGCCTGCCTTCCATTTAATCCACTCTGTAAGCCCAGCTACATAGGGGAACTTTGATCACACAGCCTGCTGTGAGTGACACACCCTGACCCAGGTAAAGCTGCTACCATGGGGCTTGCTGTCATTTCCCATGGGCTTCAGTGATCAGCTCCCCACACAGCTCAGCAAGTCACAGAACATTTTATCCAGTTCCCTGACATTCACCTCCTCGCCTCTTCCTCTCCCACAGACCAACTTCTTCAGAAGCAGGAACCTTCCCTGGGGTAGAGAAGGCTTTAGAATGTTAATGTTTTTTGATTAGCCTTTTAAGGTCTCATTATTGTGAATCTACCTGATACCTGTAGACTGGGAATGTATTTATGGCAGCCAAAAGTTAACAGGAACCATCTTCAAGACCCGAATGAATTTATATTTATCTCTTTGTGAGTGTGAGAATCTGTCCACTGTGGATGATAGGTTTCTGTGGTTGGCTCGAGAAAATACTGGCATAGAATGTGTTGTGGTTTGAATGAGAAATGTCCCCCACAGGCTCACATATTTGCACACTTTATTTCCGGCAGGTGGCGTTGTTTGAAGACATTGTGAAACCTTCAGGAGGTGGAGACTTGCTGGAGGAAGTATGTCACTGAGGGTGGGCTTAATAATCTATAGGCTTGCCCCATCTGCTGCTCTCTCTCTGATTCCTGACTGCTGATGCAACATAACCAGCCAGCCTCATGTTTCTGCCGCCATGACTTCCCTGCCATTACTGACCCTATCCCTATAAAACAGTGAGGGAAAAAACAAAACAAAAACAAAAACTTTCTCCCTTAAGTTGCTTTTGTCGTGATTTTTTATCACAGGAACTAGAAAGAAACTAAGATATTATACAGACACATAATAAATATGAAACCACCACTGGTTAAATGATTAAATGCCCAGTGATTAAATCATAACTATGATATGGAAGCTGCATTTCACTCCCAGTCTCTGAAGACCCTTAACAAAGGAAAGCAAAACACACAGAGTATCCTGAAGAGCAGGTTCCCAGGTAACCCAAGTCCTATTCCTGAGAATCTGTGAATGTATTCTGATACATGGTGCAGCAAAAAACCAGGGTACCCAAGAGAGATATTCAAATCCTAGCTCCCAATGAGGAAAACCTTGTTTAGAAAACAAGATTTTTGCAGAGAGAAGCTTAAAGGTCTCAAGAAAAGGTCATCCCATGTTGGAATGGCTCTTAAATTCAACAACAAACTCCTGTATAAGAAAGGTCGTATAGAAAAACAGTGGTATGCTCACACAACAGTGAAGACAGGGGGTGAAGCTATAGGAGCCAAGGAATGCCAGGAGCCACCTTTCCCAGTGCTTCTTGGAAAAGCAGGGTAAGTTGTACATTACGAACATCTACCTCTTTCAGGCATCTGGTTCAATAGTAACTTTTTACATCAGCTCTTGAAACAATGCATTGGACAAAGTGTATTGAAGCTCCATCGACAGCCCTGAGATGGCCTGTCAGGGTGGCTCCCATGTTGTGAGTACAAATGTCTACTTGCCCCAGACATGAAACTAACAGTAACTCCAACAAGTCCAACTTAGTGAACCAGTGAATTTATTGGGATTATTACTTACAGAAATATGGGTGAGGGATTGACTCAAAGAGTCGATGAGAAATTACTCAAAGACAGCTGCTTCACCACAGTCCAACGCCTGCATGGGTGACAGGTCACAAAAGCTAGGAACCTGGAGCACACTGCACAGCCTGCAGGCAGCTCAATGGATTGAAGAATGTCCTTTCCTGGTAGATCAGTTGGTCTGAGTCTCTTCCTTAGGAAACCATGTTGGTTCCTACTTCTTTCGGGATTTATGGTCTGAGTCTCTTTGAAGCATCTCTACTGATCTTTGATGGTCTCTCAGCAGTCTTTACTGCTAATACATTCTTGGAAAGGAGGGGTCTGATGAATCTGGTCAATTTCAGGAACTTCCTGAAGCTATTTTGAGTTGTTTACTTCCTGTCTCAAGGAGTTTCCATGCAGGATAGAGTCTGCTACCCAACACCCCATGTAAGCAGTAAAGATATTTATAGTGAAATATGGGAGGATCAGAGTTAGAGAAACATTGCATTGACGGAATCAGAAAGGAGGGGAGGACAAGACAGAGAGAATAGAGGCAGAGGAAGCAGGCTTTCAGAAAGGAGGAGGGGACATGAGCTAAGAAGGTGGGTGGCCCTTTTAAGTCTAGAAGAGCCACAAATGATTCTATCTTCCAGAAGGAACACAGCCCTCCCAACATCTTTTAGAGTCCAGCTTACAGAATAAGATAACAAATGTGTGTTTTACGCTGCTAGTTGTTACAGATACCATAAAGACAGATGTGAGGACCCTAACTCCCCTTCAGGTGTGGCTGTAGGTTTACTGTTATTAAACTCTTGAGAATGCTAATTCCTTATCAGCATCTCCAGGGGGCGGCACTTTGCTTTGTTTTGTTTTCAACACCCTAAACTGTAAGGAACAAACCACTTAGCCCCTTAAATAGCAGCTGATAGGATACCTCCCTTGTGCTTAGAGCCAGAGCTGTCTGTCAACCAAGCTGCCCCTTCTCCCAACATTCCACCATCACTGAGGAACCTGAGCCCTGGTTGCAATGACCAGTCCAGCCATGTCAACCAAGCTGCCCCTTCTCCCAACATTCCACCATCACTGAGGAACCTGAGCCCTGGTTGCAATGACCAGTCCAGCCATTGGTGCTGCCACAGTTACTGCTCCTGACTCAGCCACAAAACCTCCAAGCAGCTAGTACAAGCTTTGGAAGACTCTACTCTGAACGAGCCAAGCCACAACGTACCTTAGATGACCCAGTTCCCTGGAGTTACCCTCGCCCAGGACAAAAGGAGGCATGTCTCCCTAGAGTCTTAGCAATAAGTAATGCAAATGTAATACAAAGCTTGTGACTAGCCCTTAGGGAAGTCTAATGATTAATGGAGTTAGAAGCTATGCATCTGTCAAGCTGGGATGACAATCCACACAGACATACCTGCCTCTCTTCTGGTCACATGAGCAGGATGCCTGCTAGTCTGGGGAGCATCTCTCCCATGGACCTCTCTCTCCTGGTGTGGCACTATCAGGATGCCAAAGTCCTCTCCTCTCCACTGCTCTTCTGCTCCAATGTGGTCTGTATCTTAGATACAGTGGAATGGAAGTGGTTGTAGGAAGAATAGACAAATACCTAGAGTATCCAGCCACTGCCACAATTACAGCAGCAACATTGAGGAGCCAGATGAAGAATTCTGAGTGTCTCCAAAGCTGAGGACCCAAAACACAAAGCAGAAGGAGGAGTAGAGTCCCACAGAGTGAATAAAGGCAGAGTCTGGATGAAGCCAAGACTATACAAGATGGTTAGAGTATTGATAAAGTGGAGAAACTGAGACTATAGAAGACAAAGGCCACCGGGCGTGGTGGCACATGCCTTTAATCCCAGCATTTGAAAGGCAGAGGCAGGCGGATTTCTGAGTTTGAGGCCAGCCTGGTCTACAAAGTGAGTTCCAGGACAGCCAGGGCTATACAGAGAAATCCTATCTCAAAACAAAACAAAACAAAAAGAAGGAGGAGGAGGTGGAGGAGGAGGAGGAGGCCATGAAGAGCCAAGAGCCAAAGGTGGTCACTGAAGAAATGAGGACCCCCAAGTTGCAGTCATGGGAAGAGACTGAGAGCATTGCCAAGAGTTAAGGAGCCAAGTATCCTGACAGCCAGAGCTTAGGAGCTACACCTCCAGCCCAAGAGCCAGGAATGAGCTTCCACCTTGAACATCTACAGTAATGAGCCTCTGGCTTTGAAGGCAATGTACTACTTGCATAAACCAAATACTGGGAGTTTTCTTTGGTTGTACAGTTTTATGTAAGCCTTCCCCAAATTTGCCATTGAGACTTCATCACAAACAGATTTAGCAGTAGCTGGTCAGTTGCCCCTGGTTGGGATAATTCAGTGGCCCTCTGAAGACTTCTACTGGAAGACATGAAAGAGAGGACTCAAAGGCAGCCACCCTCGAATCTCGCTTCTCTAGGTTCCTCCCATACTCCCTTTAAAGCTATGCCGTGCCTTTTCCTGCTCCAGAACATTTACTTACAGCTCAATTTTTAAAAATAGTCTTTCTCAAACTGCAGAGATGGCTCAGTCAGTAAATGCTTGCCACGGAAGCATGCAGAACATGAGTTTGAACTCTTGGAATCCATGTAAAAACCAGAACATTGCAGGCGAGCACCCATAGCCCACTGCTGCAGAGACAAAGATAAGTGGAATCACTGGGCAGCAGAACCGGAAGTGTAGTAAGAGAGTATGTCTTATATATAACAGAAAGTAATTGAGGAAGACATCCAGTGTTAACCTCTGCCCCTCTACATGCATGCATACACATGTTTACACACACACATACACACACATACACACTCATATTCCTACACCTTTCTGAGCCAGACATGGCCCTATGGCTGCTTCTCTGTTGCTCTACAGTGAACCACAGATGCATTGTCGTGTGCCTATGGACAGCAACCCTGGCTGCTGGAATACCTGTTGAATCTCACCACTAATAATAAAAGTCAAGGCATATCACAGATACACACATACACACACACACACACACACACACACACGCAGTAATTCACAGACACATAGAGACACATGTAGGTAGATACAGAGAAAAAAATAAACACACGTAGACACAGGCACATACAGACACATGCAAACACACATAGACACACATTAATACATACACATAAAACTGCATACACAGACACACATAGACACTCACTCAGTTACACATATAAGGCTGTCCCCTGCTTTCTTCAACTTGTGTTAGGTCCTCCACTCTCGCCAGATGCAGAAGGCATCTGGCCCTTTCCGGCTGTTTATACCCCCAGACTCTGTTCTGTGAAAGTCACAAAGTCCCGTCTCTCCAGACGCCACACTTGATTTGATGATCCTCTAAGTTCCAGACCTGATGTGCAGAAATGGCTCAGAGACAAATACACAGATCGCTCCAGAGAGTGCTAATGACTCTGTCGGTGTTGCAGCAACCCCTGGGGTGACACTGTGGCCTGCACACAGCCTTGCAGACAACTCCATCCATCCTCAAGCCGCAACAAAGTGTATTACAAACACAGACAGAGAAGCCATAGCAAATGCATCAGGGCCACTTAATTAAATCCCAGGGTTGCCAGCAAAGCCTGTCTGAGTGCAGCCCTGGGCTTGGTGATCTGACAACTCACTCTATTTGGCTCCACTATTTAGAGGACCCCCAAGGGGGAAAAACACACACACACAAAAAAAACAAAAAGCAAAAAAAAAGACTGTCATCTTCCAAAATATATCCTTCAGGAAGGGTAGAGAGTGAGCTCATTTCTATGCACTGGGAACAACTACCCAGGTAGTAGCAATAGGATACGTGAATTTGGACACAGTTTTCTGTAAGAGACTTCTCCAGAGTGATGACCAAGAAATTCATCCCGCAGGGCTCCATAAGGCTCCTGGGAGAGACCCACAGGCTCAGGGGAAACAGAGCAAGTCATTTGTTTGAGCCCACATCAACATAAACATTCAGACGCCGCCTGCCTAAGATACCATCAATGTTTCCTTTTTCTTGAATGATGGGGAGACAGGCTAGAGTCATGTACTTATAGCATGGTTTTTAAGGACCTGAGTGCGGATCTCCAAGGCCAATATAAATAACCAGGTGTGTGCTGTGGGCTTGTGAGTCAAGCTCAGGGAAGTGGGGACAGAAGGATTCCCTGAGGCTTGCTGGTCAGCTGGTCTAGACAAATCGGGAAGTATCTGGTTCAGTCAGGTACCAGTGTCAAAAATAAGATGAAGCTACACGTGCACTCTCAGTTGTATGCACAGCTCTCATGTTAATGTGGAAGACCCGAGGTTTGTTTTTAGTCTGGCTTGCCCACAGAACACAAGGACTGCCAGGAGTGGGTGGGGGGGGGGGGGTGCATATTGCAGGTTTTAAACTAGTCTGCCTTTGTCATTGGGGATAATTCATACCCCATGCCCACAAAACAGGCTACGCCATACTGGAGGCTCCTGCAGCTTCACAACTGTTCAATTAGACTTTATGGCTCCATCCTTCTTCATCGGATAGACTTTGGACCAAAACATGGTCCCGTGTAGGCCACAGAGAGAAAGCATTAACCTATCCCAGACTTTCCCTTGCTAGCCACCGGAGAGTGCCTAAGACTGACACCAAGGGCTGTTGAAGTATCAACATCAGGTAAGGCACCCACCTCCCAGCATCATGACTTGAGCTCAAGTCCAAGAATCCACACGGTGGGAAGGAGAGGAAAGTCTTCAGAAAGCTGTCCTCTGACCTCGGCAAGCATGCTGCTTGCATGTGCATACACTGAGACACTAAATTAACTAACGTAAGACTGAACATGCTAAGACCTAGTCTCATTTCACCTCTGAACAGAAGCAGAGCCTCCGTGAAGGACAGGACTCGGGGTCTTGGAGTCCCCTAAAATTTCTGAGCAGATTGGAACTGGGAAGTCTCTTAGAGACTCAGGGACAGAACTCCTTTCTCTCTGTGATCTATGCTGCAAAAGCAGTGGGCAGCCAATGTACTAAGGAGGGAGGAAAACAACCCTAACAACAGAAACACTAAATCTTAACATTTCCATACAAACAGCAAGGGCAATTAAATATCCCAGCAGATTCTAGAAGATTCTGGAGCCAAAATATTCACTGATCGGCAATAAAAAAGCACCCGGCAGAATTACTCCATGTCCAGATTTCTCCACAAGCCGCATCCCTTTGGTGGTATTCAAATTAAGTTGGGAGGTTCGTGATGAGGATTTTTATTATTATCTTAATAGCCATTTACTTTAATGTATATTAACAAAATTTTAACACATCAAGCTCATGGGTTTTATTATCTTATAATGACCCTAAATTCGTTTTTAAGCTTGAGAAAGGAGGTGCTTATTAGCAGCAGGCTCCAACCAGCTGAGCAAAACAGCTGCTCCAGGAGAGCAGGACAAGGGAAGAAAATCTACTCGCTCCATAACCCGGTTGAGCAGAGGCTGTTGGTAAAAATTGAAATGATGTATGGATGGCCAGAGGAAAGGAAATAGCATGCTTGTGGGAAAGGCAGCAAGGAAGGGAGAAGAGGGAGGGTCGGGGGGAGGGTGACCACGAGAACAGATTTTCCACTTGAGACCAAGAACCAGGGAAGGAAATGGCAGTCTCCTGCTGACCCCAGGCTTCACCCATCTCCTCAGCGAGGTCACTTTCCCTTCCTTTAAACAGAGGAACATTCAGACAGAATGTGCTAGAGATGAAAGGAGAGAGAGAGAGAGAGAGAGAGAGAGAGAGAGAGAGAGAGAGAGAGAGAGAGATTGAGAGAGAGATGAACATGTGTGAGCATGGTCATCAACCGTCTCCAGTACCTTCACAACATCTTCATCGGCAGACCTGCATTCCACAGACTCCAACACATCCACCACAGATCCATCTTCTTGAACCCCCACGACCTTGACGGGAACCGAGACGGGCTTCCCAGTGAGAATGGCGGTGTTCAAAATTTCTGTGTCCTGAACAAGAAAGAAGAGGGCACAGGTGAGCAAACAGGTGCAGGGCTGAGCCACAGGTGAGCTAACAGGTGCAGTCATGATGGAGGGGTGACTGATGGACAGCCACCTGCCACCTGGACTTCTGTTAGGAATATAAAATATCCACAATTTTTTTTCACATGCTTGAACATTTGGTCTCTGTTAGGACGTGGGCCTGCCCCTTTAAGATGGTGGTCATTTTGGGGCAGTCCCTGACCTAGCAAGTACTGTGTCTCAAACAAAGAAAAGACAGGCATACACTGATAGAAAAGCTGGGATCGGGCAGGCCGGGCTCTCTAATGGAGACGCCTCAGCACTCTGGAAGCTCATCATGTTTATTATATACAATTGAACATGGAGGTGGGGTTATTGCATAGAGCTGAACGAGGAAGTGAATTTAACTCATCTTGATGATAGCAATCTCCTTAGGAGAGCCCTCTTCAGACCATAAATATCAGGGGGAGAGAGCTATGGTGGACATTTTCAGCACACACTGTCAACATCTGCACTCAGACCAGATGAAAGCTTTGCCTCTCCCCACACACACAACCCCACCCCAGCCTCACTGGAGAAAGGTTTTGTAGTCCCCATAAAGCTGACACACTAGGCTCCTTGATGTGGCTGTACCAATGCCAACAACTCACATTCGCTCAGGACTTCCTTCGCTCCCTACAAACCTGGCTCCTCCACACTTCCTGCCACTATGTGATATGAAATATCCTGCAACCCCCAAAATCTTATAGAAGCCTGGTATCCCTTCTATTATGGGGATTTGCTCCTCTGGCCTCCCCTCATCACCCCTCTCATCACCCCTCATCACCCCTCTCATGGCAGTGCTCTCTCTCTGTCTCTTTCTCTCTCTCTCTCTCTCTCTCTCTCTCTCTCTCTCTCTCTCTCTCTCTCTAGTTCTCAAAGGGCTGACTCTGACTTACAACCCTATCACAGGCAGCTTAGTAGCCATGTTTCTACATTGACTCTTTCATGAGCGCCTTAGATTTCTGCACTGTCCTCCCCGTTACCCAGGGACGGCCTCTCCCCACTTCCAAAGGTCATCTGTCCCAGCCCTCAGCACCACTGAACAATAACTTGCCATGTTCAGCACCACAGCAACATCGTTAAGACTCAGCATCAGCATCTGTCCAGAGACCCAGAGACGTGCACCTCAGCTCTCAGTTGTGGAAGATTTAGACCTTACATTAAAGTATATGTATGCCTTCTCAGGAAAGCATTTCCTTCAGTGTTGAACAGGGGGACATGAGAAAAAAATGGCAGTGTAAGACCAGCAGAAGAGTCTCTGCTCCATAAAAGCAACAAGAGAGCCAACAAATACCATCAAAATCAACTACAGAGAGATAGAGATGGTGGTGGTGGTGGTGGTGGTGGTGGTGGTGGTGGTGGTAGTGGTGGTGGTGGTGGTGGTGGTGGTGGTAGTGGTGGTGGTGGTGGTGGTGGTGGTGGTGGTGGTGATAGAGTAATGATAGATAGATAGATAGATAGATAGATAAGATGATAGAACTGTTGTCTATTAGAAAATAGACAACAGTTGATGGAATTATAGGTAGATAGGTAGGTAGGTAGGTAGGTAGGTAGGTAGAGCAATAGACAGAATAATAGAAACATAGATAATAGATAATAGAAATGTAGAATGATAGGTATATAGATATATCACAGATAGAGAGATAAATAGACATGATAGATTGACAGAGGGATACATAGGTAGTTAGCAGATAGATGTAGGTAGATTAGATAGATAGATGATAGATAGACGATAGATAGATAGATAGATAGATAGATAGATAGATAGATGACAGATGGATAAATAGAGAAATGATTAATAAATGACTGAAGGATGAGAGGGAGACTTAATCCCCCTGTCAGCGAAGCCCCGGGGAGAGGTCAGGGAAGAGCCCTGCATCTGCCCTGTACTTGGCATGCAGCATGAACGAGACTCTGCCAGTGCACAAAGCTGTTACCAGTGGTTGCAGTAACTTCCTGACACACTGACTGTAACCTTTGAAAGTAAAGGATTCGAAAGTGATGCAAACACACACTGAGCCTTGATTCACGATGTCTTCCACAGCCTGGCAGACAAGTTAGCCCCTGAAACGACTTCAGTGCACTGGGTAACAAGAGCTACGGTTCCTACCACTAGAAAGGTGAGTCTTAAAGTAGAATGGGGACTCTGAGTATGAAGTAGATTGGGGAGAACTGATAAGAACTCATGTGCCGGCTGGATGTATATTTATGTGTATACAGGTGTATACAGTAGGGGGTCTGTAAGTGAGTGTGTGTGTGTGTGTGTGTACAATAAGGCTTTTCCTCACTTCAGTCCTCCAAGAGGCCTAAGATGCAAACACCAGACTCACTCAGCAATCAACACACCAAGTGCTGGGGTTTAAGCTCTAAATACCATCCTCTGAAATAAGAAAGATAACAGCGCTCCATGGAGAAAAGGTGGATTGATAGGCAGAGGGAAGCAGAAAGCAGGAGCCTAAAATATCTCCGGCAGCCAGGAGGTAACTAAGTGCTCAAACAACAGAAATGTCAAAAGGGACACAGGAGACACCATGAAGTGCTGTCTGTTGCCGACCTGGGACAATTTAGCATCCCGGTAAACAATCATAGCAGCCAATTATAATCTATGGAATAAAATTGGTTCCTGAATCCACACCACTATGATTAAACAAACAGCGGAGAAGGAAGCTAGGTCCTTGGGGTGGCATGCCAACTCATAAATGCAAAAGGAACCATGAAATTAGAACCCCTACCACCTGGCAGCCACCATTTATATGCCTTAATTGTCCCAGGTGAGAATCATTAATGGATTGAGTGTCTGACTCAAAAGTGTAAGAAACTGGTTGTTTACAAAGTATCACCATGTCTCTGTGCAAGAGAAGTAATGGAGTCCAAATGAAACCGCAGCAGCTTTGCGGTGCAGACCCTGGAACATCCCCACCTTAACCTGGTGGTCAAAGACACCATGGCTCATGAGGGGAATGGACGCTGGCTCTTGAAAGGGACACAGTGCTACTTTTAAGTATAAAATGAACCCAGAATGGAGACGGGTGAGATAAAGCTAGCCGGGAGGCATTAGACGGAGCGAGTAGACTTTACACGTGTGTCAGAAAGATAAAAAGCTGGGAGAGAGCCATCGATTAAGGGACAGCCATTAATTCCAACTTCAGAAGGCAGAGACAGTGGTCCCCAGAGCAAGTTGGCTGGCTAGTGCTCTCGTTTGATTGACAGATCTCTGCCCAGCAAGGCTCCACCTCCCCAAACCTCCTCAAACACCGCCACCTGCTGGAGGCCAAGTGTTTAAATGTAAGAGCCTTGTGGGAGCCATTTCGCATTTAAAACACCATAACCTCCTCAAAGTATCTACAGAAAAGAGGCCATTGTGTATGTGACTCACTCTCAAAGAGTTCAAAATAAAGGGTTTTTGACAGGTGTGATGGTGTAGGCCTTTAATCTCAGCACCCAGGAGGCAAAAGTAGGCATATCTCTGTGAGTTCAAGACCAGCCTGGTCTATATAATTCCAGACAAACCAGTGCTACAAAGTGAGACCCTGTCTCAATAATAATAATAATAATAATAATAATAATAATAACAATAATAATAACAATAATATAGCATATGTTTGTGTTCAGAGAGAGAACACAAGTGCCTTGGGAACTCTAAAGGAGGAATTTTAGAAAGATGTTTCTTAAGGCTCATGGGTCTAATCAGAAGACCAGAAGAACACAGCAAGGAAAAATAAAGAAATAATTATACACATAGAACATTCATTTTTCTAATGACTATAACTACACATAGTTAATACTTTTCTTAAATATTACATAAGAACCAGGCACTGTGACAAATGATTTCTGTCCTTTATAGAAATCATTTTCTATCAATGATACTCATTTATTTCATTAACATGTTATTTAATCCTGAGATAACCCCACTGGTGGGTGACTATCTATGTCCCCATTGGACAAATGATGAAATGGGAGCTAAGAAGAGTCAGTGATTTGGCCGGAATCATGGTGTTGCTAAGCAACAGAGTAAGGATGGGGACAAAAGCTCTCTGGTGCCCCAGCTCCCATCGTGGGTGCTAAGCTGGTCTTTGCAGCACACCTGCACAATGGACCCTCTGCCTCATTCCATCTCCTAACTCCAAATGAAGCTTTACGGATTAAAGCTAGATTTATAGCATCATTGGTTTCCAAATCCCTCACAAATATGTTATGTAGGGGCCAGGGAGATGGTTCAGTGATCAAAGCTGATTACTGTACAAGTGTAAAGACTGGAGGGCAGAACCCCAGAACTACACACAAATGCTAGGTGGGCATGGAGGACAGCCATTAATTCTAGCCTCATAAGGCAGAGACGAGGGTCCCCAGAGCAAGCTGGCTAGTGAAACTAGTCCTATATCGAGCTCTTGTTTGAGTGACAGATCTCTGCCTCAGTGAATAAGATGGGAAAGTGATGGGGGGGTGATCCTAGACATCAGCCTCCAGCCTGCACATACATGTCCTCACATGCACATGTGACATGCCCTCACACATGTAAAAACATGTCCATGCACGTATGAACAGACAACATCTACATGACAAGTGGAAAAATTAAACATTACATAATCATCAATCAGAATTGTATAAAAATCTCTGAGTAGTCTCAGAGCTGCAGGTGATGATCATCTGTGGCTCCTGGGGTACTTCATCCTAGCTTCTACCCCAGCCTATGAGGCTCTAGATCACCATGCTGAGACCTGGATTCTGAATAGGAACCTAATGCTAACCACATTTTGCTCCCAGACAGCATGGTTTCTCAGTTTTAAAGCTACAGGGCAGTTGTAAACTTTACTCAGAAACCAGCAAGATGACATGGGCTCTAATTTAGATAACAACATTCAAGCCAGTGCTGTGCGCTATATACCTCTGAAATCAACCCAGCTCCCCCATTCTCTGTGGCTAGTTTTAGACTGTGGTAGCGTGCTGTCCACAAGGCATGAAAGAATGTCAGAAGTCAGCTCCTTTCCAGTTCTTGATCAACACAAACAGGATTGTTTCAAACAGGACAGGCCTCAGAGATTAAAGCTGCTTTCCACTGAAGGGCTAGGCTGTCATTCCCAGGACAAGTGCCCAGGGATGAAGGGAACTGTTTAAAGCAGCAGCCATCTCCATCCAGTGTCCAGGACAGGCTCGTCATACCAGAAGCCCAGAGTAGTAAAATGACATTAACTGACCAAGGGAACTAAAGGTTACCCATGGGGAAGCTGGAGGTCTACCCCAGCAAGATACAAAGCAGGGAATGCAGTCAGCTCCCTACACATGTAGATGTTCTACAGAGAATAAGAAGTGCCATGAATAACCACGGAAGCAGGATCCACGGTCCCATCTTTACCACGACTTCCCATACTGCCTAGAGTATATTAAGATCTCAAAGACTCTGGAGTAGTGGGAAAGAAGCCATCCAATATGATGTAAGGAGCAACTGTGGAGACCTTCCTCTTCTGCTCCCTGTCGCCATGGCAACAGTGACAAGGAACCCAGTCAGCATTTTATAGTCACCTGTGACTGGTGTAGATGTGAGCAATGGTCCATGCTGAGCCAACGAGCTGTCTCCTGGAAAACAATTTAGAAGCAGGGTTAAGAGACTCTAACCTCTGCACAGCTTGTTTCCAGATAGGAGAAATCGGAATGAAGAAGCAGTTACTGGGCATTTCTGCCAGCAGAGTGCCAAGGAGGGAGAAGCGGGGATGAGGGTTGAAGGCTTCCTGCAGAGCTCCGGTCATTACTTATATGTCACACCTTCCTCTTCCTCACAGCCCATGGACATGTGAAGAATCCCCATGCTGGGCTCCCACTGGTGCTGGTGGGTTTCTGTTACTTGCTACTTAAAATGGGTTAGCTTCAGCTGTCACCTAGACATAAACCCAGAGTTGCCTGGATAGAGAGGAACCTCAATTCTGTAATGTCTTCCATGAGATTGGACTGTGGCATATCTGTAGGACTCTTGTTGTTGTTGTTGTTGTTGTTGTTGTTGTTGTTGTTGTTGTTGCTGCTGCTGCTGCTGCTGCTGCTGCTGCTATAGGAGATTGCAGCCCACTATGGGCTAGGTACCATCCCTAGGTTAGCCTGGGCTCTATAAAAAAAAGGTAGCTGAGCATGATCCTGAAAGCAAAGCCAGAAAACAGCATTCCTCCCTAGCCTGTTTCAGGTCCTGCCTCCAGGCTCCTATCTTGAGTTCCTTCCCTGATTTCCCTTCATAATAGACTATAAGCTATAAACAAACAAACAAACAAAAGCACTTTTATCTCAAACTGCTTTTGGCTAGTATTTTATCACAGCAACAGAAAAGCAAACCAGGACACTACCAAAGGAGATATACCCAAAGAGTCCTAAGGACACCAATGTCTTTGGTATCTTGGGTCCTAAAGGAAAGACAGATGCCAGCCCAAAGGGTCTTCACTTTGTGTGTGTGTGTGTGTGTGTGTGTGTGTGTGTGTGTGTGTGTGTGTGTTTTCACATACACATGTGTGTGGAAGCCAGAGAGTAAACCTTGTGTGTCATATACCTTGTTTGTGGAGATGGAATCTCTCATAGGACTAAAGATCACGGAGCCAGTGAGCCGCAGGGATTTCCAAATCTCTGTCTACTCACCACCAGGACAACAAGCACGTACTATCATGGCTGGCTTTCTTACATCTGTTCCAGGGATCAAACTCAGCTCCTCCTGTATGTGCAGCCAACACATAACCAAACTGAGCCATCGCCTCAGCCTCTGCTTTTCAAAGAAACACCAAAGCAGCAGACATGCTCACTCTATTAATGAGATCTGAATGGAAGCCTGAATTCTTCCCTGCACGGTCCTATACCTGAGTGGTAGGTGGGTGGAACAGGCCAATATGAAAAACCCTGAACTAAGAGTCAAGAGGCCTGGCTGCTGTCACCACCTTCTTTAGTGACCACATCCAACAATAATCTCTTCTGCAGAGCTAAGCAATAAGATCCAACCCCTCAGCTTCCCACGGATCAGGAGATACCTGTGTAAAGGTGTGCACGCTAAAGGATGTGGTTGTGGCAATGCTGAGTAGACAAGGATGGGAGGAACCTCAGTAGAAAAACATCAGATGGCCAGGCCTGGGGGTGCACACCATTAATCCCAGCACTTGAGAAGCAGAGGCAGAGGCAGGCGGTGAATTTGAGGCCAGCCTGGTCTATAGGGTGAGTTCTAAGCCAACCATGATTTCATACTGTCTCAAGAGGAAAAAGGAAAGAAGAAAGAAAGAGAGGGGGGGAGGGAGGGGGAGGGAGAGGGAAGGAGGAAAAAGAGGGAAAGAAAGAAAGAAAGAAAGAAAGAAAGAAAGAAAGAAAGAAAGATAGATAGAAAGAGGAAAAGAAAGAAGGAAAGAAAGAAGGAAATAAAGAAAGAAGAAAAGAAAGAAAGAAAGAAAGAAAGAAAGAAAGAAAGAAAGAAAGAAAGAAAGAAAGAAGAAAGAGAGAGAGGGAAAGAAAGAAAGAAAGAAAGAAAGAAAGAAAGAAAGAAAGAAAGAAAGAAAGAAAGAAAGAAAGGAAGGAAGGAAGGAAGAGGGAAGGAGGGAAGGAGGGAGGTGGGGAGAGGAAAGAACACTGACATTCCCATAAAATCCAGATGTTTAAAAACAGAGCATCCCATATGGACATCAAAACAAGAATAATGCCCAGTAGAGAATACCAGTAGGACATCTATTCCAAAGACAGGCAATGGCTTTCCCAAAGTCACCACTAGGCAGGTCACTGAGGTGAAACCTGATCACTCCTGTGCTTCTTATCCATGCTGCAGGTGTGTGATAGGAAGCTGACATCGGAGGAGGTGAAACTAGAGGCAGAGTGATGATCATTAGCCTGTCAGTGTCTGGGTAGCTAGGTCACAACACAGAAGAACACTGGACTCTTTCGTCGATGCTACCCATAGCTCCATATTTGGTAGAGAAAAAGGAATAAGCTCCATCATATTGTAATGTGTTGTTGGTACCCAGGGCTCTCTGCCATCCCTTCAAGAAGCTGGTGGGGTGGAGATTTGAGAACAGGAGTCTATAAGACACCACTTGGGGTTCTGAGCCTGGGGTATGGATCTGAAGATCCAAGGGACATGGTCCTTCTCATGACAGGGTGTCAGACAGAGCTGGGTACTGTTGACAGAAAAGAGCAGGGTTCATGGGAAAAATAGGCCCAGGATAAGGCAAACACATAGGTTTAAAGAAAGCCCCAGGAGATAGAAGCAGCAGAGTGAACACTAAACCTTAGATCAGAGCCACAGGAGGTTTGAGCCAGCCTGGTTCCCAGGAAAGCCTCTCTCCTGTGCCCCTTATACAGGGGGTGGGGGGAAGGCTGTTTTAGCTACACAGCAGGCTCCTACAGTGTGTAATAATTACATGATTTTCTCTAATCCCCTTTCTACCCTTTAGCACTCCCTTAATTACAACTGCAACCTCTTAAGAGTGTTTCTTCATTGTCTTGGGTGGAGGGGGAAACTCATCCTGTTTGAGCTAAATTAAAATCTAACACAACTTCCAGTTGCCACAGAACTAGCAAGCAAAGGCATCGGTGTGATTAAAATCTAAAACAGGCTGATGGCAGCACTGGGGACAACACGACTGAGACCTGAGCCCTCAATGACAACTTCATTTAAACATGAATACACCTTCTAGGATAGTTACTGTGAACTGCCTGATGCTCAATGCTCAGTGACCACAGTAAGTATGAGAAGGGGCATCTGCTGGCCAGCTGTGCATTCAGGCCACTGGACAGAGAGATGGACAGAGAAATGGATGGATGGATATATGATAGACAGATGAGCAGATAGGTGGATGAATGGATGTACCATAGATGGATGGGTGGGAAGTTGATGGATGGATGAAGAATAAACATATGATTATGTCAGTGGTGGATGGATGGATAGAGAAATGGATGGATGGGTAGACAGGTGATAGACAAATAAATGAACAGAAGGGATGATGGGTAGGTAGATAGTTGAACAAACATGTTTGAATGAGTAGATGTCTGGATGAACAGACAGATGGGTAGGCTGATGGATAATGAATAGACAGATGGGTAGGAAGATGGATGGATGGATGGATGGATGGATGGATGGATGGATGGATGGATGAGTAGATGGATGGATGGATGGATGGATGGATGGATGGATGGATGAATGGATGGATGGATGGATGGATGGATGGATGGATGGGTTAATCAATCAGTCAATTATTGATTGATGGATCAATAGATGAATGGACAAATGAATAGATGGGTATATAAGTAGACAGAAAATGGATGGATGGGTGGACAGATGACAGACAAATGGTTGAACAGATAATGAATAAATGAACAAGAGATGGATAGATGTTTAGATGAGTGTTTTGATGAATGGATGGATGGATGGATGGATGGATGGATGGATGGTTGGATAGGCAGATGAATAATGGACAGACAGATAAATGGATAAACAAATAGCTGGGTGGATAGGTGGATAATTGGATGGATGCACACACTACTGCACATGCATGTGCACATATCCTTTCTCACACATCTGCAGACACCCCTCACATACATGTACATACAAACCCTCACCCATACATGCACACATCCCCCGACACACACACAAAACTAAGTCATCTCAGAAGGATTCACCAAGAAACTTTTATTTAAAAAAAAAATCTGTCTGTTAAGAAGAGGAAGTTGAACCTTTCTGAGCAAACCTGAGAGAAAGTATTTGAGAACTTACATCTTGAGATGCTAAAAGAAGGTAGCAGGAAGCAGGATTCTGGAAATTACATCCTAGTTGTTTTGTGGGACTTTTTTTTTCTTTCCCGTAGTGAACCTGCCAAGACCAAATGTATGGTGTCGGAACTGAAGCCCTCCTTCCTAGTCTGCTTAATGCAGCACCCTCCCTTCCTAGACATGAGTGCTGAGACTAACACAGACCATAAACAGTTTAGTCCACTACTGTCACTCAGAGTAAGGGCTGTGTTGCTTAGGAAACGTGTTTCAACACCAGGTGGAAGAAAGTGCTGGCTGAAAACCCCGTCCCTGTCTTCACAGCTTCCTTACAACAGAGCATATCCTTTCCCTGCCTAGGCACGAAGGGCATGAGAGAGCTCAGACAAGCTTCGCAGGGCTGCCATGACAAACTACCACAAACCTAATGGCTTAAAACGAACAGAAACTTATTCAGAGTACTAGAAGCCAAAAATCTGAGATCTGGTCAGGCCATACTCTGCCAGGAGACTATAAGGGAGAAAAGGGTTGCCTCTCACAGTGTCTGACACCTCCAGGTGTCACTTGGCTCATGGGAGCATCCTTCTCCTCTTCACATGGCCCCCTGCTCTGCTTGTCTTCTCTGTGCCTTCAGGTTACCTTTTTTTTTTTTTCATAAGAACAGTGGTTGGTGGGTTTAGACACCACCTTAGGTTCCAGGAGGACTCTCTCAAAGTATTGATTCCTACATAGAGGCTCCGTTTCTAAGTTAATGCTCAATGCCCACAGATACTAGCAGTTTAGAAACTAAATAAGTCTTTTTAAAAAGTCAGGACTTATTTCCATGCTTTTAAGATTTGTTCTATTTTTATTTATGTGTCTCTGGGCAAGTAGATGCACAGGAGCCCCCGAGATGTGCTCTCCCTATGATAATTGGAGTTACAAGCAGTTATCAGCTGCCCGGCATGGTTGCTAGAAACAAACTTGGGTCCACTACAAGAGAAGTAACTGCTCTAAGCCACTGAGCCATCCCTCTAAGGACTTAACACTTGTGTCCCGGGGTTGTGGTTATGTGTCTATAGTCTATAAAGCTGGGGCTGGAGGTCAGACTGAAGATAGTGGATCCCAGGGAGCCCTCCAGGTGAAGCAGCAACCAACCTGTTTTCCTCGGGCTCAGAAACGACTTTTAAAAAGGGACTAGGCTAAACTCAGATATTGCCCAAGCAAAGTGGAAATCTCACTCAAGACTTTCTGAGACATGCCCCACTCCCCAAGCTCAAAGGAAGAAGCTCCAAGCTGTTTCTGTAGCTGGGGCCCGTAAGAAGACTTTAAGGTTAAATAAGATCATCAAGTCGGGCCCTGGAGAGAAAGACACACCAGCAGGCAAGTCTAACAATCCGCATATTGGCCATATGAACCCCAGGACAGCTATGAATGCCACCCAGCATAAAATGTTAGCTCACTTAAACCATCATGTGAGAGAGAGAGTGAGAGAGAGAGAGAGAGAGAGAGAGAGAGAGAGAGAGAAAGATTTCTTCCATAACTCAACTATGCAGTTTTTAAATTTTTATTTAATTTTATTTTATGTGCATTGATGATGTGGGGGTGTCAGATCCCCTGGAATTGGAGTTACAGACAGTTGTGAGCTGCCATGTAGGTACTGGGAATTGAACCTGGGTCCTCTGGAAGACCAGCCAGTGCTCTTAACCACTGAGCCATCTCTCCAGCCCTGACTGTGCAGTTTTTTGAGAGTTGAACTTTGTAGATAACAATGGCACTTTGTAATGTCAAGAGGGGGCAGATGTGCCTTATAGAAAGAGCCCTCTGCAGCCCAGAAATGTAAGGAAAGGCCGGTGGGCACCTTGCGACATCATCCACCAGGTAAGAAAAGAACCATCAGGAAGAAATGCGCTTCGCCAGCGCCTTGGACTTGGACTTCTCACCCTTCAGAAAGGTGAGGGGTAAAATCCTGTTGCTTAAGCTCCCTGGCCTGTGGTTTTTTGTTGCTGCCTAATACAAGATGTCAGTCTCAATTATAGATAAACCCAAGGCTCCCAGCCATAACAGAACCCCGGGGCCACCACATCTGTTTGCAAAACGGATGGTAATCATTTCCTCTCCTAATTACACCTGCCAGCACCTGCTCTCTTCGCCCTCAGCTGGATGTAGCTGGATGTAACTGTGATTTCGTTTGCACAGTAACACCACGCCATTCCTTCCTGCCTGTCAACAGCTTGAAGGCATCCCTGGCAGGCAAGGCCAGGAAGGAATGACTGTTCCCGTCACCCAGAGGAAGACGTTGTGACTCGAGGGCATCCTGCTTGCTCAAGGTCACAGATCTGCTTATAAAATATTCCCTGGGGAAAGAGCCTACACCGTCCAACTGCTGAATAAATATTGCTTTGGGGACATATTCATTACTACTTATTTTAATGAGACACTGGGTATACTTTCTACTCAAATTCTGCTTCTTCCAGTATGCATTGTGGAAGAGACTTTTAAAAATAATATAAAAAGACTCTGGATCATTCTTGACCCAAAATGCCCCGACTCTTTTCCTAAGCAAGTGGACAAGGGTAGGGGACATACTTTCTCAAAGACTCAACCTTATCATCAAAGCTATGATTGAGGGCCAGTGAAATGGTTCCGCCAGAAAAGGGGCTTGCTGTCAAACCTGATGACCTGAGTTCAATCCCCGGATCCATATGATATAAAGAGAGAGTCATGGGTCATCCTCTGACCTCTACACATACCCTATAGCATTTACAACAACATCCACCACCACACCTCCCCCTCCCAAAAAAAAAAAAAAGCAAATGAATAAGTGTAAAAGCAGGATTTTTATTCTTACACTCCCTCCTGTAAGAGATGTTAATGAGGTAGGCAAATTACTTGTCTGGCTCCTTTTGCCTCTGCCTCAGAACAAGAAGATGCTAGAGAAAGATGTGGTGAGTGGATGGGTGGATGTATTCACGGCTTAAATAATGGACCATCTGATTAGACTCTTCTTGATTTATAATGCCTGGGAGTTCACCCCAGTGTCTTCTCTGCTGATGCTCTCCTCAGCTGAGTGCTGGCTCTCCTAAGCACTCGTCTTGTAAGCACTTTAATGTGTTTTGGTTTTGGTTTCTTTTACATTATTTTATTTATTTCATTCCAGGCATTATCCCCCTTCCAGTCCCCCCTCCCACAGTTCCTCATCCCATTCCTCCTCCCCTTTGCCTCCTCTCGGGACTTAATAGGGGTGGCCTTAGCCAAAATGTCCAACATTGGAGAGAGGGAATTGGAAGTTTCTACCTCCAGTAGATAGGCAGGGCCTCAAGTGGAGGGATGGGGTCACTAATGCACAGTCAAAATTTCTGACCCAGAATTGTTCCTACCTAAAAGAACTTCAGGGACAAAAACGAAGAAGAGACCAAAGGAAAGGCAGTCCAAATGACTCGCCCAACTTGAGATCCATCTCATGGTGGGGTGGAGGGGAGCGCACCAAGGCCTGACACTATTACTGATGCCATGTTGTGCTTACAGACAGGAGCCTGGCAAGGCTGTCCTCTGAGAGGCCCTACGAGCAGCTGACTGAGACAAGCGCAGATACTTAACACCCAACCACTGGACTGAAGTCGGGGATTCCTATGGTTGAATTAGGGGAAGGATTGAAGAAGCTGAAGGAGAGGGTGAGCCATAAGAAGACCAGCAGTCTCAGTTAACATGGACCCCAGGGAGCTCCCAGAGACTGAGCCACCAACCAGGAGCATACAAGGGCCAGTCCGAGGCCCCTGGCACATATGTAGCAGAGGTCTGTTTGGTGACCTCAGTGGGAGAGGATGCATTTTAACATGTTTTAAAGCCTTTTGTGAAATCAGGGACTAAGATCTTTCATTCTTTGAGATTTAGACCATGTTGCTACCATTTCCTTTGCCCTACGTGTCTAAACTGAAGAAATCCACCCATTCCAACAATCCCAATCAGCCACGAGGTCATAGGAATCCCCGGGCTTTGGCTTCCAAACTTCCTACCCTGGTTTTTTTCTAGTCTTTCCAGACTTCCTGGCAAGAGTTAGCATACGCTCTGTAAAAATACAAATCATACTGAGGGTATGAATATCTAATTTACCTCTTTAATGCTCTGGGTTTCTCCTTCCACTCTATGGGTTTCTTACACAAACTCTGTGAGATTGGATTTAAGGTCTGCTCGCCAAGATGGAATTCATTTCTGGCACTGTTAGCAGAGCCAAGAACCCATGGCTAACTAGGTCATGTGCCTTACACACAGTAGCATATTATGTAACTTTTAGTAACATAGTAGCATATTATATAACTATTAGTAGCATAGTAGCACATTATGTAACTATTAGCAACATAATAGCACATTATGTAGTAGGAAAGAACCTACTCCTATTATTCCACTAAATGGATGTAGTATTAAACTGCCCCCCTACCTTTTCAGCTTCATACCCACAGATCAATGCATCTCTCCACCCTCATCAGACAAGCTTCCTTTTGTAGACAGAGAGTGAGTAACCCAGAGACCCAAAACTGGTCAATGAGCTGAGAATCAGTGACTGGTGAGTTGCTCAGCCATGAGTCATCTATGTAACGTTCCCTCCCGCAAGGATCAGGGATCATGGTGGAGCAGGAGACATCCAAACTGTAAGGGCCGGAGGCACTGGGTGAGTACAGTGAACAGGTATTCTCCCACTGCACAGATCAACTAACTCAGTGGCTAGGAAAGCACATGCAAGACCTGTACAAGCTCACAACAGACGAAATCCCAGGATGGATGGGGATGGGGAGGGGGAGCAATGAGGTCTCATTGCTCACTGAGGAGCTGTTGGCAATCTCTGATTGCTAAGGGAAGACAAGCCAGTTCCCTTCAGGCATACAGCCCATGTTCCAATAGATAGTCCCACACCCGTGCACACAGGGCAAACACTGAGCAGACTTAGTGGTGTTTAGATGGGGGTGGGGAGGAGACTTGAAGTAGGGAGAGAAAAGGAGAGAGAGAATGGGTTGGAGTTGGAGGGAAGGAGATGGATTTAATCAAACCACACTATATGCATGTATGAAATTCTCAAAATATGAAAAAGTAAGATGTCTGTGAGTTTTCTAATATAGAATATTCTGTCTAGCTCCTGCCTAGGTGACAGAGAGGACAGTACTGACCACTGATCACACTGAGAGGAGAGCAGAGTAAATCAATGTCAAAGGCAATCCCCATATCACCAAGCAGGTCCACACATTCTCGACATGCAGAGGTAAGAGGATGTAATATATGAAGATAAATACAGGTACCTGAGTGTGAGCATTAAGGTAAATGTCTGTGGCTAAAACCAAATACATGTGTGTCTGTGGAAAAATAAAGTGTGTCCCAGCCACTGTTCTAAGAAGATAATGTATATAATGTACTTAAATCAACTCTGAAGATTCATTTTATTATGTGTAATATGTCTGTGTATACCATATGCATGCAATGCCCAAACTGGCCAGAAGGGGGAGACAGACCCCCTGGAGCTAGAGTAACAGGCAGTTATAAGCTGCCCAGTGCAGGTGCTGGGAATTGAACCTGGGTCCTCTGAGGGAGCAGCAAGCACTCCTAACCACTGAGGTATCTATCCAGCCCCCCCACCCCCACCCCCGAGTCAACTCTTGATAAAAACAAGGCCCTTACCCCTTTGGCTTTCTTCCATCCAGGAAAACAGAGGAACAGTTAGAGACACAACAGCCCTTCTGTGATTATGAGACTATGCAAATAAAGAAAGGGCCCAGAACGTCCCGAGAAGGTGGCCCCAGTGAAATAAAGCCACTGAAGCAAGACCAGCAGATGCTGTCACTAGGCGGAACCTCAAATTAGCTGCTTGGTTTTGATTCCCAAAACACTGAGAAAATGGTAAGTACTAGCTAGTTACAAACTCTGTAAAGCTTAGGTCCAAATGATAAAAAGAATTTAGGGCCAATGAGACATTAGCACCTGAAACGGACACAAGCTAAAGAATGACGGCATAGGCAATAGAGACACGGAGCACCAGAAGACCCCGAGGGACAACGGGGACCATGGACATGACGGGAACATCAACTTCAAGTTTCTGAACTGACAGCTTCTTTATACCAAAATGGAATTTCCTTAATGAACAAAATGCGTGTTAGAATCCGTCTTTCGATTCGGCAAGGATACGGCCGTATTCTGACAGCAGACATCCGCTGCACTTCGCTGTTGTGTCTGTAAATGCTCCCAACTTCCAAAGTCTGGTGACAGCTTCTCTTCTTGGTGGGTCCCCTGTCAGTTTTAACCACCCACTCAGAGAAGCACATCCTCTCTAGAGTTTCTTCTTTTGAATGTACCAAGCATCAGAGGCCCCAGTGTCTTACCTTCTGCCTTTGAAATCATCCCTCTGCCGCAGATCTGCCTGCTTGGCAGCCAGCACAAGAGGTTACATCTGTCTCCCACCTGTACCTCAGCTGACCTCCATCTCTACATAGCCATCCTTGGGATGGGCGGCATGCTTTTGTTTTTGTATCCTTTTCCTAAGATGAAAGGATGGCTTTTCAATCGCCATAGACTCTTGCAGTGTTTTATGAGAATCCTTGATTGTGGACAGCCTTGTTCGTGGGTTCTTAAAGTACGGCTCCTGGTCCCCATGGTGGGAGGGGGCAGTCACATAACCGGAGGGCGATGGAGCCAAACCTCTGACAAGTTTTTAAAATAGTTCAGCAACTAGTCCAAAAGTAAATGTATAGTGAACAAATGTGCTCCTAGCAGGCAGTGCTCGCCCGTGTTGTGTCTTGACACATCACTGAAGCCTTGCAAACACACACAAGTGCACATTTTGCATGAGGCATGCAACGCCAATAGGAACAAATGGTTTGATGACAGAGAACAAAGGCTTTTAACACTTTCCTACTGCCTTTCCTTAGAGTCTGACCACAGAGTTAGTTTACCATTGGATTGGCTTGTGCTAGGAAGTATGAGTTCAAAATCTGCTGTTTGAGTTACTTCCTAAGATACTAAGTGGGTTTTTAGCTTGGAATTAGGACAAAATCTCTGACAATTCCTAAAAATGACTTTTAACATTGTGCACAAAGCATTGACACAAAGCTTGTTCTTGGCGTTAACAATTATAAAATCAAAATATTGATCAAGTCTGAAAAGCATTGAAGATGCTCTTTATCCTTCAGTGTCAAAGACTCGGCCACGGTTTAATTCTGTATGTGTGTGCACGTGCCTGCGCACGGGTGCCCACGTGCTCATGTGTGCCAGAGCCAGAGACCCATATTTTTTTGTCTTCCTCTATAATTATTTATTTTGGGGGACCGGTCTCTCATTGAACCTAGAATTTACTAATTCTTCCTGACTAGCTGGCCAGTGAACTCCAGGAATTCCCCTGCCTCCGCCTCTTCAGTGCTAGCATTGCAAGTATGCCCCACCACATCTAGCTTTTCCCTGGGTACTGGGAGTGAAAAGTCCTCATGCCTGCACATTGGACACTTTACTCATGAGCCATCTCTCCAAAATATAATTGTTTATTTGAAAATAAACAATCACATCCCAAATTTACCTTTATCTTTAATAAATTGTGACGATACATACATGCCAAAGAACTGTTGCAAGGTAAATTTCTTGGATGGATATTTCTTCTTTTCAGTTAACATTTGATTTGCAGACCTCTCTTACAGAGCCAATAACTGGGGTCACATAAAAGTTTCTTGGGCCAAAGGGGTCGCAAGTGAGAAAAACTTAAGCAGCCTTGGCTAGAACCACTTGGTCAGCCTTTTGCCTCCAACCAAAATGTCATATCCACTATTTTGCCATCACCCCTTTCTGGGTATAATTTGTATATAAAAGACGCTCCCCTTTTACAGATGGCATCAGCTTAATGCTTTTTAACGGGTATAAGCACCCAGGTAAGGACTAGGACACCTGAATGGCCCAATGTTTTTATGGTTTCTGTGTCCACAGATCTGGATCCAGCCAGTCATGGATTAAAAAAAAAAATTTTTTTTAATTGCCAAGCCAAGCATGACGTCACATGCCTCTTTTGGAAGGTGGAGTCAGGTAGATTTCTGTAAGTTCCAAACCAGTCTGGTCTATACAGCAAGTTCCAAGCTGGCCAGGACTACACAATAAGAAAAAAAAAAAAAAGCCAAGTCTGTCATCTCAGCCACTCAGGGAGCTGAAGCAGGAGGATCACAAATTTGAGCACTGACTGGATTACAGAGTAAGACCAACACCAGCCTTGGCAATGTGGTGAGATCCCGTCTCAAAATAGGACTGGAAACAAAACTCAATAAATAATAATTGAAAGTGCACCTATATCAAACATGCACAGAGCTCTCTCTTATGGTTGAATCCCCCTGGGCCAGGCCTGAATTGATGCCTACAAGATGTTTGTCCAACATTTATGAGGTGTTGTTGAATGGCTACTCCACAGTTGAGGGAAATCCGCGAGTTCCCTAAAGAGTATTCAGTGTGTGGATGCTGCCACTGGCCGGTGAGGAGCCCCACACAAATTTTAAGATGGTGCCTCTTCCAGTCTTGAAAAGTTGGCTGTAATGGGTTTTTTGTTTTTTTTTTTTTTAAGAGAGCAAGGTCCTTCTGTCTACAATACAGCTGACCTAGTGAATCCCCAAATCAATGTCAAAGAGTGTGATTGGCATTGCCCACAGCACAACCTTCTCAGACTTACATGCACCCCTGAGCGTGTTCAAGCCCCAGTAGGCTGAAAAGCCACTCAACAGGAACACAGCCTGACCCTGCCCAGCCCGGGCTGAATCTGAATACACACTCCCCTCCCCCGGATTCTCACATGAGGACCTGCCGATCACTGCCTGTCTTAGGGTTACTATTGTTGCCATAAAACACTCTTACCAAAATAAACTTTATGAAGAAGGGCTTTGGCTTATATATACTGAATCGCAGTCTACTGAAGGATGCAGAGACAGGAACTCAAACCGAACAGGAACCTGGAGGCAGGAGCTGATATAGAGGCCTTGGAAGGGTGCTGCTTACTGTCTTGATCCCAATGGTTTGTTCAGCCTGCTTCCTTCTAGAACCCATGACCACTAGCCCAGGTCTGACACTACCCACAATGCCCTAGGCCCTCCGCCATCAATCACCAGTTAAGAAAATACCCTATATATTTGCCTCCAGCATTTTCTCATCTGAAGGTCCCTCCTCTCAGATGACACTGCCTTGTGTCAAGTTGGCATAAGAACTAGCGAGGACAGTGGCCCTGCCATCTATGACACCTCTGTACACTCAAATTCTGACGCCAAATGTGAAATGCCAATCAAAGTAACTGACAAGGCAGCTGAGGAAGAAGGATGTGTCTACTCCAAGGTCGAACCATTACCCAAACATCAAGGCAACCAACCCTACAGAGAAATGAGATGGTGGCATCAGGAGGAAGTGAGCTGAGTGTGGGCGGGGCTCGAGTGAAGAGCAGGGCATACTGGGCGGCAGGGTAGGACAGCTGAGATGTCCTTTAATGGCTGGCTTTGGTTTTCCACCAACAGACTGCAACACACAAGCCCACTCAGGGCAGAGGGCACAACTGGGTCTGAATTCCAGCTTCACCACCACCCGGTATAGCGGTAGTTTGGCTAAACCACCTTGTGCTCCCGGCGGGGGGCGCTCCCAGCCACCCACCAGAGCCCTTTGGATTCCCAATTGAAAGCCGCGCACGCACACGCACGCAACGCCAGTTAATTTTCATATGCCTTGACTAGCTCAAAGGCTGGGCAGTTCTTATCCTTCCTGCTGCTAGCAAACACTCCCTTCTGGTACTTCTATATTTCATCTCTGCTACCCCAAGCACAATTGGGCAAGTGGCCGGTGTGGCCACTTTCCCTGATTCTCACAGGTCAGCGGGCCTTTAGGTTTGTTTTTTCTTCTTCCCCCGTCAGTTCCTAGCCCATGCAAAATCTCAAAGTCCCACCTCAGTCTACCTGCCTAGTCATTGGCCATTGGCTCTTTATTGATCACTCAAAAACTAATTGGAGACAAGGACTTTCAACGTCTGGACAAAAAGATTCCCAATTTGTGGGGCCAGATTAATTCAAAGCATTAGAACCAATCCCCAACAACCAGGGAATGGGAAGATTGGAGCAAGGCTACAGAAAGACCACCCTTCCCCTCACCCACTGTCAGAGCCCAGGCTGCCTTCTGTCCATTTCCACAGAAAAAGTCTATTTGTTCATGGTGACCAGTGAACTTCCAGAACCAGGAGAATGTACCCTGGTTCACTTGACCATCTGCAATTCTGTGGAATACAGATCTGCTCTACATTTTCTAAGTTCTAAGCCAGCAGTGCTAACATCTAATAACACTGTACATAAATATACATACATATGTACATATATAGCACATGTGTATTATACATATGTATCTATAATGTTATTAAGGCATCACTATATGAGATATATAACAGATTATCAGATATATAAACTCCAAGGTTAAGAGCTTCCTGGGCTACCTAGTAAACTCAAAGCTAGCAGCACAACTTAGTGAGTCTTGTTTCAAAATAAAAACTAAAAAAAGAAAAAAAAACAAGCAAACAAACAAACAAACAAAAAACCCTGAAGGAACAGCACAATGGTGGAATGGTGGATACTCAGCCAGCATTAATGAGGCCCCAACTTCAATCTCTAGGAAACAGAGAGAGAAGAGAGAGAGGAATAGGTTAAAAGGCAATCTACAACCCTCATCTTGCTCAAAACAAGCCAGATGCATAGAAAGGCTCAGAAATAGACGTGTCAAAACTTGTCTCTTGGCGGTAGGAGGAAAGATTATTTTTATTTTCTATTTTTTGAGAGGCTATGTATAACAGCCCTTCTAGAACAAGAAGATGTTTTGAAAAAAATTAAATTATCTGCCTGGCTCTGTTTCCTTATCACCTGTATAAAAGAAACAGAAAAGAAGGGGGGGTGGGAGAGCCATTACTGTGTGCAGGAGGAGCCTTAGGGTCTCGTAGGAGGGAAGGGGAGATCTGTGTTGATGTCTGTCCCCACAAACACCTGATGTGCCTGCAAGAGGCTTCTTGGAGCCACTGGAACAAGTGAGAATGAGGCTGAAGGACCTGCTTTGCTCATCTTGTGGGGAGAATGTACAGAGAGTCCACTTCCTGGTGAATTCCATCATGGTGATCCCCAAGAAAACACACACACACACATACACACACACACACACACACACACACACACACACACACACACTTCAACTACCTCTCCCCCAACCCAGATATACTCAGCCCTAAAGAAGGAGGCTACCATAGGCAGTTACCAGGAGCTCCAAGGAAGTGATTTATTGCCTTCAATACCACCGCTAGCTGCGAGAACACTGTTCCATTCACTAAGTCCCCCCGGGAATGAATTGGTTGTGGGGAAACCATACTGCTGCAAACGCTAACACAAGCCACGTGTGGTAATGACCCCATCTGGTCAGGAGACAGGCGCACCTGCAACTTAATAGCAAGTTTTAAAGATAAGATTGGCTACCTTCGAGGATGCTGATGAAGAAAAGAGACAGTGGGGAGCCGTGGGGAGCGGACAAGGAGGAGCAATGGATGGGGATACGCATGCGCATGGAAGCAGGAAGGAGGCCCATTCATGAGGAGAGGGAGGAGAGAGAGGATAATGGGGGAGCAAATAAAACCAATACACACACGCACATGCACACACACACAGAGAGAGGGACCCATTTTCTCTGTATGCTAACTAAAAATTTATTTTAAAAAGGTAGTTTAAGGAATTGGAGAGATGGCTTAGAGAGTAAGATCAGTGGCCGCTCTTGGAGAGGGTCCAGGTTCAATTCCCAGCACCCACCGGGCAGCTGACAACCACCTGTAACTCCAGTTCCAGGGGGATCTGGCGCCCTCTTCTGGCCTCTGTGGACACTACATGTATGTAGTGCACAGACATACATTTAGGCAAAAACACCAGAACACATTAAAGTAAACAAATGCATTTTTAAAGAGTAATCTAATAGACCAGAAATAATGGTGCATGCCTATCTGAACTCAGGAGGCAGAGGCAGGAAGATCGTGAGCTCAGGCTCATTCTTGGCGACACAGAGAATTTAAGGCCACCCTAGATAACATGACACCCTGTCTAAAAATAGTTTTTCTCAAGTGTATTAAAAGAAGAATTACTAGCAAAAAAGATGGGTGACTGCTAAATGGGGATTTAAAAAATAATAATTAAAGGAACATGAAAGAATGTTCTAGAATGACCAATAGAAAAATCAGCTCCCACCGGCAGAGTTGAGGGAGGTGTGGAAATGTGAAGGGCATCCTCTTGCCCAAGCTGAGGTGCAGACCTCATGAGGTTGTATCTGCAGCCCATTGCATGGTGTAGATCTGTGTGCTGGGTGAAGCTAGCTAGAGCTGGTCCACGGCTAGTAAGCACAAGAAGCGACCCATTAGCTGGATAGTAGAACTTTCTGGGAAGTATGGTCCATAGGCGCCCCTAGTGAGGAAGTCCGGTACTGCACACTGGTGTAGGCTTTAAGGGTAAGGGAGTGTGTGGTCTGGGGCAGCTAGAGCTAACAGTGATCTAACAGTTATCACAGCGCACCTTAAACATTCTAGAAGGACCCGGAATTTGTAAACAGGGTTTCCCATCATGGTGCAAGCTAGGTTTTCTCTCTTCCATTAGTCAGAAACTCGGGAGGGTTTGCTAAGTGGTTGACACCTCCTTTCAGAGCAATGTGTGAAACTTTCAAGGGAGAAAAATCAAGCAGCGAAGTTCAATCCCGTGCCTGGGTGTCACGCAGCCAATTAGGAATGAAGAAAATCAAGTCGCCATCCCAGGCAGAGCGCTTCAAGATCAAGGTAAGCAGAGAGGGGCTGTTTCTGAAAGGCCATAGAAGCGTTTCCCTGTGTTCCTCTAGCTCGGTGGTTCCCAACCTTTCTAACATGCTGTGACGCTTTTATATAGTCCCTCATGTTGTGGTGACCCCCACCCCCAAGATTAAGTGCTACTTCATAACTGAAACTATTCTGCTGTAAAGAATCATATTTTCCAATGGTCTTAAGCAATCCCTGTGAAAGGGTCTCTCTCCCCCACCCCCCTCTCTCTCAGAGGAGCACGCAGGGGTCGCGACCCACAGATTGAGAGCCCCTCTTCTATAGCGGAAGCGACTGGAGATGGTCTGAATGCAGGGGTCTAGACTGTCTTCCTCCTTCCTCCAGAATAGATTGTGAACAAGCACAACTGCCTCCCACTTATGAAGCTCTGAATTACTAACATCTCACCGGGCCCACAGAAGGGGCTGGAAGAGAAGCTGGGCTCCAGAGCCTTCTAACTTAGTGCCATTAACACAGCCAGGAGGACCAACTCCCTCTGAGAACCACCGGCCCCAGGAGCACCAGGAATTGGCCCTATAAATGTCTGGTAGCTGGTCTGATATGTTGCTTGGTGTTGGGACAAACAGATTGTCTCAAAAATGAAAAAAAAAATAAAAAAATAAAAAATAAAAAGAATCATTCAATAGCAACAACATCCGTTTGAGCAAATGGGTTTTTTTGTTATTGTTCTTGTTCTTGGGATCAACTGCTTCTTACATTTTATGAGTTTTTCTTTTTAGCTGTCTTTTTTTTTTGTATTTTTATATGTGAGTGTGGCATGTGCATGTGTGCATACATATCTGTGTGTATGTGGCACAGACAGATGCATGTGAGCTCACATGCACATATGTAATCATGAACAGAGAGGTCAGAGGTTGATGTCAGGAATCATCCTGGCTCCTCTACCTTATTCACTGGGGCAGCACTGCCCTACAGCTCATTGCTATTGAAGGAACCCCCAAAGGGAGACCCTCACTCCAGTCTCAAGAATCGTGAGCCCAGAAAGTCACAACAGTCAAGCTTGCTGCAAACACACGAGGTTTTAATGGCACACAAACCAGCATGCTGAGGTCGAGACCCATACACCACACAGGGGTAGAGGAGTCAGACCACTACCCTCTTTTCCAGCAGGCTTATAAAGGCAAAAAACACAACCTAGGAGGAGGATCGGAGAGGAAATAGGGGAAGTCTAGGGGTGGATATTTACTTCAAGGCACCTGGGACATTGAAACATTCTGTGGTTGTTCTTCCCAAAAGTTCCGGGGAATTAGGCCATCTGGCCGGGGGTCAGGGCCCATGTTCTCAGGGCAGTCATTATTTTATTTTTTTATTCTTCACTATCACTAATCTTGTCAGCCAACTTACTCTGGGAAGCCCCTTGTCTCTACCTTTCAAGGCTGAAATTGTAGGTGAGTCACCTTTCTCACTTAGTGTTTACCTGGACTTCAGGGAGTCCAACTTCCTCAGGCTCGCATAGCAAATGCCCCAGCACAGCCTATGTCTGCTTTGAAGGGAATTCTGATGGTGGTGATGGAAACGTTCTTTCTAATTCATGACTGCACATTTTTTTTTCTAACCAAGAATTTAAAATGTAAAAGTAAAAGCCAAGCTCTGTAGACTAAACTGGAATGAAAATAAAACATAAGAATTGGGAGAAGGGGCTGGGGAGATGGCTCAGCTGTTAAGATCACTGGCTGCTCTTGCAGAGGACCTGAGTTCAGTTTCCAGCACCCATACCTGATAGCTTCAACTTAAGTGCCAGGGAGATCTGACACCCACTTGTGGCTGCTGTAGGCATTGTAATCATGTGCACATACACACACAAATAAAATAAACTTTTTTTTTTTAAATCAAGTGATCAAGTGGCAAAATCTAACCTGTGGCAGAAAACAAAGTTGGGTATAACACAATGACCTCAGTGTCCATCTTAAAATTTTACAGAAAGATGTCAGGCCTCTTAAACCCAAAGCAAGAAAACAAAGCCACGAATGTCAGAGCAGACATCAATAAAACATGGGGGAAATAGAGAATAATCTACAAAAAGCCAAAGTTTGGTGATTGGTGAGTATGGTTTGGATGAGAATGGCCCTCGTGGGCTCATGTATTTATTTGAATGTCAGGTCCCTAGTTGGTGGAACTGTTTGGGAAGGATTAGGGGGTGTGGCCTTGTTGGTGGAGGTGTGTCTCTGGGGGTGGGCTTTGAAGTCCCTCCCATTCCTAGTTAGCTTACAGATCATGATATAAGCTCTCTGCTACTGCTCCAGCACCCTCTTTCTGCCTGCCTGCTGCCTGCTCCCTGCTGTGAGGGTCATGGACTCACCCTAGGAAACACAAGCCCTCAAATTAAGCACTTTCTTTTATAAGTTACCTTTGGACTCTTCACAGCAATGGAAAGGTAGTTAAGGACATGAGACTGATAAAGTAATAGACAGACCAGGAACAAAAGAGGGTGGAGCAGAGAGACAACCCCACTGATGACAGACTTACTGAAAGCATGATGGTGGAGTGTCTACTCAGGAGGAAGTAAAGGCTTACATCCAGCTGCTCATCAAAGGAACAAGGATGAACAAGCCACTCCCTCCACTCTCACACCCTGAACACTCCCTCCATTCTCACACCCTGGACACTCCCTCCACTCTCACACCCTGGACACTCCCTCCACACTCACACCCTGGACACTCCCTCCACTCTCACACCCTGGACACTCCCTCCATGCTCACACCCTGGACACTCCCTCCACTCTCACACCCTGGACACTCCCTCTACACTCACACCCTGGACACTCCCTCCACTCTCACACCCTGGACACTCCCTCTACACTCACACCCTGGACACTCCCTCTATACTCACACCCTGGACACTCCCTCTATGCTCACACCCTGGACACTCCCTCTATGCTCACCCTCTTATGGAGAGTGAGTTGGTCCTTGCCAAGCTCCAGTGTGACCAACTGGTTTTGGAGAGTGCTATTTCTGTGAAGGACAGAGCAAAGCTGGCCATCACAGAAGGCAGCTGCTGTTCCAAGGAGGGGAAATCACCAGCTCTGTGACCTGTGTAAGCACAGGGAGCCATAGTGTGGGGCATAGCAGGTCTGTGCCATGGCTTTGAGGTGAGGGTAGGATTGGTCATTCCCGGGAAATGGAGAGGCCAGGGTGGCTGTGGCTGAATTCTGAAATGTCCCCACAGACTCACATGCTAAAGGCTTGGTCCCCAGCAGTATTTTTTGAGGTTCTGGAAACTTTAGAAGAGAGTCCCACTGGAGGAAGCAGTTCACTGGGGCCATGGCTGCTTTGGGTGTTGCTGGGGTTGTATTTATTTACTTACTTACTTATGTTTAGACTTTGACAATTTTATTCCTGTATAAAGTGAACTTTGGATGTTTTCACCCTCGTTACCCTCTCTCATCCGTCTTTCTCCTGCAAATACCTTTCTAACAAGTTCGCTCTCATGTTTTCACATCTGTGGTGTGTGTGTGGGTGTGCGTGTGGTATGTGTATGTGTGCGTATATGTGTGTATATGTGTGTGCATGTGTGTATGTGCATGTATGTATGTGTGTGTGTGTGCATGCGTGCATGTGTGTGTGTGTGAATGTGTAATATATGTGTGCATGCCCATCTCTGTGCATGTGTGTATGTGTGTATGTTTGGGGTGTGTGTGTGTGTGTGTGTGTGTGTGTGTGTGTGTGTAGTACACTAGTTAGAATTATGTAAAGGTAGCTAGGAGTTTATTCACTAGAGCATGATTGTGATAAGTTTATCAGTGACAATGCCGGTAGAAGAGACACCCCTCCTCAGCATCTACTAATTACCAATAGACACGTTTTGAAGGCTCTATGACCCTGTCCCCGCCCCTGTCCTTCTCTGCTTCCCATGTGCCATGAGGTAAGTATGTAACCTCTACCATATTCTCCAGCCACCATGTTCTGTCTCACCATGGGGACCAAATTGGAAGAGCCCAGCACAATGCACAATGGACCCTACCCTCTACAACCATGAGCCAAGATGAATTCTTTCACAGGAAGTTAATTCTGTCTTGGTGATGAGAAGTCTGACTAACCCAGGCTGGGATAGAGTTGAGTGGGAATGAGAAGTGAAGGGGGCATTGCACAGAAGAAAAGCATGCAGAGCTATGCAGAGTTCACAGGTAACTCAGGTGTCACACCAAATTCAACAGGAAGTGTTGGGAGCCGCGCCCACATTCGCCGTTACAAGATGGCGCTGACAGCTGTGTTCTAAGTGGTAAACAAATAATCTGCGCATATGCCGAGGGTGGTTCTCCACTCCATGTGCTCTGCCTTCCCCGTGACGTCAACTCGGCCGATGGGCTGCAGCCAATCAGGGAGTGACACGTCCTAGGCGAAATATAACTCTCCTAAAAAAGGGACGGGGTTTCGTTTTCTCTCTCTCTTGCTTCTTGCACTCTTGCTCCTGAAGATGTAAGCAATAAAGCTTTGCCGCAGAAGATTCTGGTTTGTTGCGTCTTTCCTGGCCGGTCGTGAGAACGCGTCTAATAACAATTGGTGCCGAATTCCGGGACGAGAAATTCCGGGACGAGAAAAAACTCGGGACTGGCGCAAGGAAGATCCCTCATTCCAGAACCAGAACTGCGGGTCGCGGTAATAAAGGTTCCCGTAAAGCAGACTGTTAAGAAGGATTCAACTGTATGAATTCAGAACTTTTCAGCTGGGGAACGAGAGTACCAGTGAGTACAGCTTTACGAGGTAAGTCTGATCTTGAACTTTCTAAGGAAATTCAAGACAGTCTATCAGAAGTAAAGTGGAATATGTTTGGCCTTGAATTTTTTCTGGTGTTAGGAGCCCTTTTGTTCCTTTTCACATGTTATCAAGTGATTAAGATAGGGCTGAAAATTCTAGAGGAAATTCAGGACAAGCTATCAGAAGTAAAGCGGGGAGAGAGAGTAGGAACAAAGAGGAAATATGGTACACAAAATAAGTATACAGGCCTTTCCAAGGGTCTTGAACCCGAGGAAAAGTTAAGGTTAGGTAGGAATACCTGGAGAGAGATTAGAAGAAAAAGAGGAAAAAGGGAAAAGAAGAAAGATCAATTAGCGGAGGTCTCTAGGAAAAGGAGCCTGTGCTCATCGCTGGATGGGCTCGGGGAGCCAGCTCTTAGTAGCTCTGAAGCAGATGAAGAATTCTCCTCTGAGGAAACAGACTGGGAGGAAGAAGCAGCTCATTATGAGAAAAAAGGGTACCAGCCAGGTAAAGTGCTAGCTAATCAGTTAAGGAAGCCAAAAGCGGCTGGCGAAGGCCAGTTTGCTGATTGGCCTCAGGGCAGTCGGCTTCAAGGTCCGCCCTATGCGGAGTCCCCGCCCTGCGTAGTGCGTCAGCCCTGCGCAGAGAGGCAGTGCGCAGAGAGGCAGTGCGCAGACTCATTCATTCCCAGAGAGGAACAAAGGAAAATACAACAGGCATTTCCGGTCTTTGAAGGAGCCGAGGGTGGGCGTGTCCACGCTCCGGTAGAATACTTACAAATTAAAGAAATTGCCGAGTCGGTCCGTAAATACGGAACCAATGCTAATTTTACCTTGGTGCAGTTAGACAGGCTTGCCGGCATGGCACTAACTCCTGCCGACTGGCAAACGGTTGTAAAAGCCGCTCTCCCTAGTATGGGCAAATATATGGAATGGAGAGCGCTTTGGCACGAAGCTGCACAAGCGCAGGCCCGAGCAAACGCTGCTGCTTTGACTCCAGAGCAGAGAGATTGGACTTTTGACTTGTTAACGGGTCAGGGAGCTTATTCTGCTGATCAGACAAACTACCATTGGGGAGCTTATGCCCAGATTTCTTCCACGGCTATTAGGGCCTGGAAGGCGCTCTCTCGAGCAGGTGAAACCACTGGGCAGTTAACAAAGATAATCCAGGGACCTCAGGAATCCTTCTCAGATTTTGTGGCCAGAATGACAGAGGCAGCAGAGCGTATTTTTGGAGATTCAGAGCAAGCCGCGCCTCTGGTAGAACAGCTAATCTATGAGCAAGCCACAAAGGAGTGCCGAGCGGCCATAGCCCCAAGAAAGAACAAAGGCTTACAAGACTGGCTCAGGGTCTGTCGAGAGCTTGGGGGACCTCTCACCAATGCAGGCTTAGCGGCCGCCATCCTCCAATCTCAGAACCGCTCCATGAGCAGAAATGATCAGAGGACATGTTTTAATTGCGGAAAGCCTGGGCATTTTAAGAAAGATTGCAGAGCTCCAGATAAACAGGGAGGGACTCTCACTCTTTGCTCTAAGTGTGGCAAGGGTTATCATAGAGCTGACCAGTGTCGCTCTGTGAGGGATATAAAGGGCAGAGTCCTTCCCCCACCTGATAGTCAATCAACTGATGTGCCAAAAAACGGGTCATCGGGCCCTCGGTCCCAGGGCCCTCAAAGATATGGGAACCGGTTTGTCAGGACCCAGGAAGCAGTCAGAGAGGCGACCCAGGAAGACCCACAAGGGTGGACCTGCGTGCCGCCTCCGACTTCCTATTAATGCCTCAAATGAGTATTCAGCCGGTGCCAGTGGAGCCTATACCATCCTTGCCCCTGGGAACCATGGGCCTTATTCTCGGCCGGGGTTCACTCACCTTGCAGGGCTTAGTAGTCCACCCTGGAGTTATGGATTGTCAACATTCCCCTGAAATACAGGTCCTGTGCTCAAGCCCTAAAGGCGTTTTTTCTATTAGTAAAGGAGATAGGATAGCTCAGCTGCTGCTCCTCCCTGATAATACCAGGGAGAAATCTGCAGGACCTGAGATAAAGAAAATGGGCTCCTCAGGAAATGATTCTGCCTATTTGGTTGTATCTTTAAATGATAGACCTAAGCTCCGCCTTAAGATCAATGGAAAAGAGTTTGAAGGCATCCTTGATACCGGAGCAGATAAAAGTATAATTTCTACACATTGGTGGCCCAAAGCATGGCCCACCACAGAGTCATCTCATTCATTACAGGGCCTAGGTTATCAATCATGTCCCACTATAAGCTCCATTGCCTTGACGTGGGAATCCTCTGAAGGGCAGCAAGGGAAATTCATACCTTATGTGCTCCCACTCCCGGTTAACCTCTGGGGAAGGGATATTATGCAGCATTTGGGCCTTATTTTGTCCAATGAAAACGCCCCATCGGGAGGGTATTCAGCTAAAGCAAAAAATATCATGGCAAAGATGGGTTATAAAGAAGGAAAAGGGTTAGGACATCAAGAACAGGGAAGGATAGAGCCCATCTCACCTAATGGAAACCAAGACAGACAGGGTCTGGGTTTTCCTTAGCGGCCATTGGGGCAGCACGACCCATACCATGGAAAACAGGGGACCCAGTGTGGGTTCCTCAATGGCACCTATCCTCTGAAAAACTAGAAGCTGTGATTCAACTGGTAGAGGAACAATTAAAATTAGGCCATATTGAACCCTCTACCTCACCTTGGAATACTCCAATTTTTGTAATTAAGAAAAAGTCAGGAAAGTGGAGACTGCTCCATGACCTCAGAGCCATTAATGAGCAAATGAACTTATTTGGCCCAGTACAGAGGGGTCTCCCTGTACTTTCCGCCTTACCACGTGGCTGGAATTTAATTATTATAGATATTAAAGATTGTTTCTTTTCTATACCTTTGTGTCCAAGGGATAGGCCCAGATTTACCTTTACCATCCCCTCTATTAATCACATGGAACCTGATAAGAGGTATCAATGGAAGGTCTTACCACAGGGAATGTCCAATAGTCCTACAATGTGCCAACTTTATGTGCAAGAAGCTCTTTTGCCAGTGAGGGAACAATTCCCCTCTTTAATTTTGCTCCTTTACATGGATGACATCCTCCTGTGCCATAAAGACCTTACCATGCTACAAAAGGCATATCCTTTTCTACTTAAAACTTTAAGTCAGTGGGGTTTACAGATAGCCACAGAAAAAGTCCAAATTTCTGATACAGGACAATTCTTGGGCTCTGTGGTGTCCCCAGATAAGATTGTGCCCCAAAAGGTAGAGATAAGAAGAGATCACCTCCATACCTTAAATGATTTTCAAAAGCTGTTGGGAGATATTAATTGGCTCAGACCTTTTTTAAAGATTCCTTCCGCTGAGTTAAGGCCTTTGTTTGGTATTTTAGAAGGAGATCCTCATATCTCCTCCCCTAGGACTCTTACTCTAGCTGCTAACCAGGCCTTACAAAAAGTGGAAAAAGCCTTACAGAATGCACAATTACAACGTATTGAGGATTCGCAGCCTTTCAGTTTGTGTGTCTTTAAGACAGCACAATTGCCAACTGCAGTTTTGTGGCAGAATGGGCCATTGTTGTGGATCCATCCAAACGTATCCCCAGCTAAAATAATAGATTGGTATCCTGATGCAATTGCACAGCTTGCCCTTAAAGGTCTAAAAGCAGCAATCACCCACTTTGGGCAAAGTCCATATCTTTTAATTGTACCTTATACCGCTGCACAGGTTCAAACCTTGGCAGCCACATCTAATGATTGGGCAGTTTTAGTTACCTCCTTTTCAGGAAAAATAGATAACCATTATCCAAAACATCCAATCTTACAGTTTGCCCAAAATCAATCTGTTGTGTTTCCACAAATAACAGTAAGAAACCCACTTAAAAATGGGATTGTGGTATATACTGATGGATCAAAAACTGGCATAGGTGCCTATGTGGCTAATGGTAAAGTGGTATCCAAACAATATAATGAAAATTCACCTCAAGTGGTAGAATGTTTAGTGGTCTTAGAAGTTTTAAAAACCTTTTTAGAACCCCTTAATATTGTGTCAGATTCCTGTTATGTGGTTAATGCAGTAAATCTTTTAGAAGTGGCTGGAGTGATTAAGCCTTCCAGTAGAGTTGCCAATATTTTTCAGCAGATACAATTAGTTTTGTTATCTAGAAGATTTCCTGTTTATATTACTCATGTTAGAGCCCATTCAGGCCTACCTGGCCCCATGGCTCTGGGAAATGATTTGGCAGATAAGGCCACTAAAGTGGTGGCTGCTGCCCTATCATCCCCGGTAGAGGCTGCAAGAAATTTTCATAACAATTTTCATGTGACGGCTGAAACATTACGCAGTCGTTTCTCCTTGACAAGAAAAGAAGCCCGTGACATTGTTACTCAATGTCAAAGCTGCTGTGAGTTCTTGCCAGTTCCTCATGTGGGAATTAACCCACGCGGTATTCGACCTCTACAGGTCTGGCAAATGGATGTTACACATGTTTCTTCCTTTGGAAAACTTCAATATCTCCATGTGTCCATTGACACATGTTCTGGCATCATGTTTGCCTCTCCGTTAACCGGAGAAAAAGCCTCACATGTGATTCAACATTGTCTTGAGGCATGGAGTGCTTGGGGGAAACCCAGACTCCTTAAGACTGATAATGGACCAGCTTATACGTCTCAAAAATTCCAACAGTTCTGCCGTCAGATGGACGTAACCCACCTGACTGGACTTCCATACAACCCTCAAGGACAGGGTATTGTTGAGCGTGCGCATCGCACCCTCAAAGCCTATCTTATAAAACAGAAGAGGGGAACTTTTGAGGAGACTGTACCCCGAGCACCAAGAGTGTCTGTGTCTTTGGCACTCTTTACACTCAATTTTTTAAATATTGATGCTCATGGCCATACTGCGGCTGAACGTCATTGTTCAGAGCCAGATAGGCCCAATGAGATGGTTAAATGGAAAAATGTCCTTGATAATAAATGGTATGGCCCGGATCCTATTTTGATAAGATCCAGGGGAGCTATCTGTGTTTTCCCACAGAATGAAGACAACCCATTTTGGATACCAGAAAGACTCACCCGAAAAATCCAGACTGACCAAGGGAATACTGATGTCCCTCGTCTTGGTGATGTCCAGGGCGTCAATAATAAAGAGAGAGCAGCGTTGGGGGATAATGTCGATATTTCCACTCCCAATGACGGTGATGTATAATGCTCAAGTATTCTCCTGCTTTTTTACCACTAACTAGGAACTGGGTTTAGCCTTGATTCAGACAGCCTTGGCTCTGTCTGGACAGGTCCAGACGACTGACACCATTAACACTTTGTCAGCCTCAGTGACTACAGTCATAGATAAACAGGCCTCAGCTAATGTCAAGATACAGAGAGGTCTCATGCTGGTTAATCAACTCATAGATCTTGTCCAGATACAACTAGATGTATTATGACAAATAACTCAGCTGGGATGTGAACAAAAGTTTCCGGGATTGTGTGTTACTTCCATTCAGTATGAGAAATTTACTAGGGCAGCTAATTTGTCAAAAAGTCTTTTTCAGTATATGTTACAGAATTGGATGGCTGAATTTGAACAGATCCTTCGGGAATTGAGACTTCAGGTCAACTCCACGCGCTTGGACCTGTCCCTGACCAAAGGATTACCCAATTGGATCTCCTCAGCATTTTCTTTCTTTAAAAAATGGGTGGGATTAATATTATGTGGAGATACACTTTGCTGTGGATTAGTGTTGCTTCTTTGGTTGGTCTGTAAGCTTAAGGCCCAAACTAGGAGAGACAAGGTGGTTATTGCCCAGGCGCTTGCAGGACTAGAACATGGAGCTTCCCCTGATATATCTATGCTTAGGCAATAGGTCGCTGGCCACTCAGCTCTTACATCTCACGAGGCTAGACTCATTGCACGGGATAGAGTGAGTGTGCTTCAGCAGCCCGAGAGAGTTGCACGGCTAAGCACTGCAATGGAAAGGCTCTGCGGCATATATGAGCCTATTCTAGGGAGACATGTCATCTTTCATGAAGGTTCAGTGTCCTAGTTCCCTTCCCCCAGGCAAAACGACACGGGAGCAGGTCAGGGTTGCTCTGGGTAAAAGCCTGTGAGCCTAAGAGCTAATCCTGTACATGGCTCCTTTACCTACACACTGGGGATTTGACCTCTATCTCCACTCTCATTAATATGGGTGGCCTATTTGCTCTTATTAAAAGGAAAGGGGGAGATGTTGGGAGCCGCGCCCACATTCGCCGTTACAAGATGGCGCTGACAGCTGTGTTCTAAGTGGTAAACAAATAATCTGCGCATATGCCGAGGGTGGTTCTCCACTCCATGTGCTCTGCCTTCCCCGTGACGTCAACTCGGCCGATGGGCTGCAGCCAATCAGGGAGTGACACGTCCTAGGCGAAATATAACTCTCCTAAAAAAGGGACGGGGTTTCGTTTTCTCTCTCTCTTGCTTCTTGCACTCTTGCTCCTGAAGATGTAAGCAATAAAGCTTTGCCGCAGAAGATTCTGGTTTGTTGCGTCTTTCCTGGCCGGTCGTGAGAACGCGTTTAATAACAAGGAAGCTCTAGGAGACTGTCCATCAAGGGTGCTTTGTCACCTGCTTAATGAATTAAACAGAGAGCCTGACTGGAATGTGGAGAGTGGACCAGAAGAGGGTCAGAAGAGAGCGGGGAGGCCAGCAGGAGGCCATGACAGTCATCCGGGTAACAGATGGTGTCTGTGTGCGGACGCTGCAGTGGTTCCAATAGGGGTGTGTTGGGAAGGTTGGAAACCACCAGGGCTGGTGACAGCCTGGATATGATGATGAATGGGAATGGAGGAGCACCAGGGTGACTAAGAGACTTTTATTCCCAGCAACTGAATATACCTTCTCCTGACAGAAGATGACATGGAGGAAAATTCTGCCTGCAGACACAGAGGGAGACTCTTAGAACCTCTTCAACCCAATATTACCAAAAAACCCTGCCTAGAACCAGTTTCCAAAACCAATGCATCTGGCAGCATTAATTAACAGAGGTTTCACTCCATAAGAGGCTGGTTCTTCATGCTGAGATGCCCTTTGACTGGAGCTCAGACAGAGTCGCAGACTCAGCCAAGGACCAAGGCTTAATCAGCCAGCAGTGGAATAAGAAGGAAGGCCTAGGGAGACACACATGACCCCTGTCCACATGACTGCCCCATGGCTAACTACTTAAGAAGTACTCACTGGTCTGCTTCTAACAAAGGGCTGTGTGACCTCCCTGAGGTGGTGGCATTTGGCAGCAGGAGCACTGAGCACAGCAGTGAGCACCTGGCAGCAGCCAAGGTCATGTCCACAGGTGACACACACATACACCCATGGTTATTCCCCAACACAGGAAACCTGTCACTCAAGGGATATGAGTTCTTAAGTCAGCTCAGCCCACACCTGGCTATAAACAATGAATACATATTTTCTGAACCAAAGCAAGAACAATATAAATGAGCTGAGAAATGTCACCTTTATCATACCTCAGTTTCCCTTGGAGGATGACTGCCCTCCCCTCCCCCCCACCAAAAAAAAATCAGGGGCTTTTCATGCCTTCACTGACATTGAAGACAGTCTGTGAACTTTCTGTATTGAGACATTGCTACTAGCAGCTAAAAATGAACACTAATGTGCCACCTATGCAGAAGGTCTCAAAAGTGGGTAGGGACACTGGGGCTCAGAGACAGAGACCTTCCCACGGCAAACAGCTAAGACTTAGGAAAGCAGGGGTTTGAACCCAAGTTGATCAAATCCATGATCCAACTGTTCCCGACCACTGTCCTTGAACACTGCCCTCTGCTATCTCTCTGGCACTCAACGTCTTAGATGTGGCCAGGACAAGTGACCCAGAGACTTCTCCATCTAGGAAGAAGCAAGCAGAGCTTCCCACCTCTCCTTGCCTCTCTGTCTCATTGCATGGAAACAGTCAGAGATGTGTGCAACCAGCCTTCCCGTCACTGTCCCTCCTTTCTCTTTACAACAGGATCCCCCAACCCAAGGAATGGGAGCTCACAGACCAACAACAAGACCTCTAAGGCCCTCAAAGACAACATGAAGAAAGACAGAGGGGGACCTTAATTTACCTTTTTGCTACCTGTAGTTTGGAGAAGTATTGGAGTTTTGGGTTGATGTACTTTCTGCAATATTTTCTGCTACAACACCCTTACAGGAACCTGCTCAATGCTTGATCACTTTTCTAAGCATACACACCCACACATGCCTCTCCCTTAGTAATTATATTTTTTACACTAGATATTAAAAGGATACTTGTGTTCCTACTGATCTCTCAGGATAACTGCACAAACCCTAACTCACCAAGAGATTCAACATTTTCCACAAAGAAAAATGCTGGCCATGGGATCCAGGGACCAGGCTGTGGACATCTCAGGAGGCCACATGTGAGGGCCACACTGCTTTTGCCTTCCATGCTAGATAGAGGGTTTTACCCTTGGGAAGCGTTATTCTCAAATGATCATTTGGTAGCAAGCTGACACTAGACAACTACAGGGAGAAAAACTGACAGTTACTGAGTGCAAATGATGTGCTAGGTAGTGATATAAGCTCTCATATGTATGTATCTATAGAGAGCTAGGTGACAGATAGATGATACATACATACATACATACATACATAAGTGATAGATTGATAATAGATAGATATAGGTATGTAGATAGGTAAATATAAGGTGATAGATAGATAGATAGATAGATAGATAGATAGATAGATAGATAGATATACATGATAGCTTGATGATAGACATATATAGGTATATAGATAGATAAATGGAAAGGTGATAGATAGATAGATAGATAGATAGATAGATAGATAGATAGATAGATAGATAGATAGATATAGAGTGATGATAGTTATGTTTTCTGAGTGATGTTTTCAGCACTCACGTATATTAACTTAATCCTTGTTCCACAGTGAGAAGCAGAGACTGCTGCTCCTTCCACACACTGAGGAAGAGACACATCACTAAATGGACGACCACATCACAGAGCAAGTGTGCTGAACTTAAACTTGAGCCGTCTGAGAGTAAAGACTGGCATCTTACTATATAAGCTGTGTTAGAGGAGGATCAGCCCACTGGAACCTGAGAAAATTATCTTTTTAAACTTGAGACAATTAAAAATGTAGCAAGTCCATCTTGCAATTGAAATCTGGAGGTTCTGATAACCCAGAGTGAAGTGGGTGGAGCTCGGGAGTATCAGCACCCACTTCAGACAGGGAGGGAGGTGGACAGTCCCCTGCTCCCACACCCTCTCTCCTCTAATGTGAAGTCTTCACTCATCCACAACAGCCTGCATCCCAGAGAAACTGAATGGTAAGGGTGAGTGTCTCCTCATACCATCCTTTCTCGCTTTGCTCTGACTGGTACCCACGTGGTTGCTATGTCTGTTGCCATCTTGCCGACTCAGCAACTCCATACAGGAGATGGATCTGGGCATCTGCATCCTTCATCCTCAGCAGGATGAAGAGGCACAGTAGCATCAGGTTACACTGGCATTTAGTGTACAGAAACAGCCCCTCCCTTTCATTTGCACACACAAGCCCTCCCTGGGAAGCCACCCTGGTTTGACCATGCTGCCTTCTGAGTGAGAACCCCAAAAGAGGCCCCCAAAGACACTTGCAAGAAAGACTGGTATGGATGTAAAATCTCAGCATGAGAACACAATCCTTGGCCAGAGAAGTAGACTGTATTGTCTGCCCCTGTGGGCTTCTTGTGCCTGGACAGTTGCTGTCTAGTGGGGGGATGGGGGTGAGAACCCCACCTGTGGTCCATCTCTCCACACACAGCTTCCCTTGCAGGAAGGATGGGACCTTGTAACTGTCACTAGCTAAAGCAATGTTCCCCCCCAAGTTGCAGTGGCTCTGAATGAAATGGAAATGATGGACAAGCCCTTCCAGAATAAACAGAATCCACAAGGGTGGGAGTGCCTTTCTCAGCCTTTTCTAAACGTTCCAGCTCCTTTTCTGTCTCAGAGAATGATCCAGACGCTTCTTAGGCCCTATTCTGAGACGCAGAGACACATCGCTCCACCCAAGGATGCCTTCTTAGGCCCTATTCTGAGACGCTGAGACACGTCGCTCCACCCAAGGATGCCGGGCGGAGCTTCAGGCTTAGTCTTTAGCCCTGGAAGAGAAACCCTCCCTGTCCTGTTAAAGAAAAACTTTAGAAAAGTAGACTTGTTTTCCTTCCATCTCTGGGCAAAGAACTTTGGTCTTGTCCATGATGCCAGAAATCAAGGCTACTCCACTCACCAGTGGCCCCATCCCACTGATACACACAGACCCCAGGTCACAGCCTGGGAAGGGAGGGCTGGGTACAAGCCCTGAAGACCCACAACCCATCAAGCATGTAAGGTTCAACACTGGTTGGACAGAGCACCTGATTCTCCTCCCCCAAGATCTCATTAAAATGAGAGGGAAAAGAAAGAGGAAGAAGAGAGGTCTCAACAAGAAAGCAAGTTGGTGACCAGGCCCTGCCAGAACAGGTAAGGAATAGGGGGGATGATGCAGAAGCAAGCTGCGATGGCTGAGATTGACTGTTGACTTGGCTTGATCTAGAATCACCATGGAAACAAGCCTCTAGGTGTGTCTATGGGAGTTTCTAGACTGGGTTAACTGACATGGAAAGAAACACTCTGAATGTAAGCAGCATTGTCCCATGGGCTGAGGTCCTGGATGGACTAAAAGGGAGACAGTGATCTGAGCTCCTCAGACATCTCTTTCTGCTTCCTGACCACTGATACCATGTGACCATGTGATCATGTGCCTCATCATCCTGCCCCCATGCCTTCCCTACCGTGGTGGACCGTGGCCTTGAACCGTGAGCCCTTAACAAAGCCTTCCTAACTTAAATGGCTTCTGTCAGGTATTTTGTTACAGCGAGAAGGGAAGTAGCTAATGCACTGAATAATGCATTAACTTCGGAGTTCTACAAAAGAGCGTGAGTGTAATCAAACCTGACAGGGTAAATACACATACATAAATTATATAATAGTCATTTCAATATTTTATTAGTTATCTATGAAACTAATAAATTATCTAAGCAGAATGAAGTGCGATGAGACTAAAGGTGCAATTCACCCCTCAGTCAGAATTCTGTCTAGCTGAACTCTCTCCACTGGTGGAATGTTCTGGATCTGCACTGAGGATGGCAAAACCAGTCCCATGTGTCCACTAAGCACTTCAGATGTGGCCAGTGCAAACAAAGAGCTGAGTATTTTTCGTTTTGTATTAATTTTTGTTTGTTTTCATTTGTTTCTTTCTCTCTTTAGGGTTTTTTTTTTGGTTTGGGGGGGTTGCTTTGTTTGTTTGTTTGTTTGTTTGTTTGTTTGTTGAGACAGGGTTTCTCTGTGCAACCCTGGCTGTCCCGGAACTCACTCTATAGACCAGGCTGCCCTCAAACTCACAGAGATCCTCCTGCCTCTGCCTCTCAAGTGCTGGGATTCAAGGCATTAAAGGTGTGAGTGACTATCACCCAGCTAAGTTTTGTATTAATTTTAATTGAAACCATCACAGGTAGCTAGTGGCTAATATGTTCGACATTCCGTTTCTAAGCTAAGGGTAAACACTGCCAAGGAGCCATAAGGATGGACTGGGGGGGGGGTGTTTAGATAAGGAGGGCATACAGTTCAGGTGAGATGTGTCAGGGTCCCAGGGAGAGCCAGAGGGAGGAGAGCAATGGTGGGTGCAATCGAGATACATTCTGCACATGCATGGTTTAAAGGAGAAGAACACCTTAAGATTGGCAGTTGAAGTGTCCTCTGCCTTCATATGCACACATGTGCACATGCCCACTCACATGCACACAGACACGCACACACAGACTGAACAATGACAGCCAGAGTGGAGACAGCCATAGTCACCCTGACGCTGTTGATAATAGTGAAATGAAGATATCGGCCCCAGTCATTGATCTGTTTCTAACCATAAACTTTATGGTTAAGTCCCGCCCCCTTTATCACGGCAAAGGATTTTCTTTCCCCTAACCCCAACATTACTTGTGCTGGTTAATGCTTTTTATCATAATTTTACTTTTTGTTTGTTTGTTTTGCATGTGCAAAGGCACATTCGAAGTCGAGGTGGTTAGACGTTTCACACTCAATTCTTTGGTCTTGTTTTAAATATAAACAAATGGAGGACTTAACTCTTGAACAAGTATGGCACCTGCTCGTCGGGGAGCCATGTCTCTGCACGGTGTGGGCCTGGACTACATCCGTAGTGTCCATCCAAAATAGACTGGTGGTCACCATGGACATGCTGCGGTTTGGATTTGTTTGCCTTTTTTATTATTACTATAAGCACACAGTGTTTGGAATAAGAACAGCAAAGGCTTGGAGTATTGGGCCACTGCATGGGGCAGGGATATTGGCCAAGGAAGAAATCATTATCTAAGCAGCTAGGTGCTGGTAGCCAGGACTGTGCTGAGCCCTGAGAAGGACAAAGCCTTCCTCTGCTGTTGGTTGGGGACCTGGATCCTTGGAAAGGCTCCTGAGAATTTAGGTCACTGGAGAGACCAGTGAGAGACTGGAGTAGGGAGACACCTGTGGATACAACTTGATCTGCTAGCGCCACCTGGTGGGAACTCCAGGGGCTGTCACTTGTAAGTCTGTCCTTAGGAAGAAAAAAAGAGTAAAAGCCAAATGGGAACAAAAGTGGGGTGGGAGGTGAGGACATCCACGTGGAGACAGGGGGGTGAGGAGGAGTTATGGGATGTGGAACAGTCAGAGGGTGGACAGGGACGGGGGGGGGGATAAAATATGAAGTGTAAATAATTAATTAATTAATTAATTTTAAAAGAAAAACAAAAGTATCAACCAGATCATTTGTGGAATGAAAGCCATTTAGAAAGCGGTTTGCTGGGCTCTTAGGTGAGTGAGGCAAACATTATGCCTTGGAGCATCTCCTTGCTGATTGATCCCTTTGGGGCTGACATTTATACCCTGGGCTGAGGGAAGATTCAATAACTCAACAAGCTGCATATCTTCCAGTTGGTCAGTAGCCATGCCGCCTGTTATCAAATACTTCCAATTTAATCACCTTGCTTAACTGCTCTAAGCAAAAAGCAAGGCACAAGGGGCCAGAGAGATGGCTCGGTGGTTAAGAGCACTGGCTGCTCTTTCATAGGTCCTGAGTTCTATTCCTAGCACTCACTCGGTGGCTCACTACCTGTAACCCCAGGTCCTGAGGTTCTGATGTCCTCTTCTGGTCTCCTCAAGCATCAGGCACAGAAGTGGCCTACACATGTACACGCAGAAAAAGCACCTTCATGCATAATATTTTTAATTAAATAATGATATGACTTTGGGCCATGACTAAAGATGTCTGGGGTGAACACTAAGCATCTATGGCTTCCTTCTACCTACGTCTTAAGGTACCAGGGGATTTCCATAACCCTTTCCACAGACAGGATAAAGAGGCAAATCTTACTGAAGGGCACATGGCTTCAGGAAAAAAAAAACAAAAAACAAAAACAAAAACAAAAACAAAACAAGGTCTGATTTGAACCGAGGAGGCTAGGGATGCGTGTGCGTGTGTGTGTGTGTGTGTGTGTGTGTGTGTGTGTGTGTGTGTGTGCGTGCGCACATTTGTGCACACAGTGTGCTGGTACCCATGTGTGCACATAAAGGCCAGACACTTCATCTAGTGTCTTTTTCTATACTTTACAACACTATGGTGTTGCTCTGTACATTTTTTTGAGAGAGGATAGCTCACTAAACCTGGGGCTCACAGATTCTGCTAGGCTCTCTGGTCAGTGAGCTCCGGGGATCCCCCCACCCCCACCCCTCTCTACTTCCTCCATCCTAGGATGACAGTGGTATGCACTGCTGCATCCAGTCGTCTATGTCCATTAGGAGATCTGAACCCAGGTCCTCACGCTTGCACAGTGAACATGGCACTGGCTGAGCCATGTCACCAGTCCCAACACCCATCTCCACGTGCTCCCACTGGGCGGGAACATGTTCTCCCCTCCCGGACCAGTGCAGAGTCTGTCAAAGCCATCTGCTGGTGATCAACCAACCCTATGCCATTTCTCAATGGGACTATCAGGCCTGGGAAGCCAGAAAAAAAATTTACCTATTCACAGCTCAAGCTGTAATCAACAACCCTGCCGATCTGTCAACAGCCAAGGGCTTTTTTTGTTGTTGTTGTTTCTCAAGAAAATCGTTGTCTCAAAACACAGTTTGCTGATTCTTTTGCTGCCTTTTAGGGAGCGTGAGGTGAGGATGTGATCCTGCACATAATCGCTCTGGCTTTCATCATTCAAGACCCATCACCCAAAAGAGCCGAACAATTCCAGAGCAGAAGTCTTTGAAGGATGTGCGTCTCGGTGGCTGTGTCTACGGGATAGGCCATAAATATTAATGGTATTGACAGAGCCTTTAAAGATTTGTCTTGTGTCTCTGCCATCGAAGTGCCTGGATTCTGCCATTTTGTGCCTCTGACTGACATCCTGGCTTGTCTCCAGAGCTTGCTTAGCTGGCTTAGGTTTGGGGGTTTGGTTTTTGGGGGGTTTTTTCCAACTCTTTTTGCCTTCAGGAACCATACACCGGCAAACGCTTTCTCAGGAAGGCACAGGGGACTCCACCAAACATCATGATGGCTCTTGCCATTGTTTCCAGTAGGCAACAGTTACCCTCTCCAAAGCAATCCTCTTGGATCGTTGTGTATTTAATGTATGCCAGGGCAGAGTAATAACTCAGTGTACTTGTGGGGCCTCTATGGCAAGAGGGGACACTTCCATCCGAATCTCGTTGGTGCCATGCCCTGGGACAAGGCCCTGCCATGTCTGTGCTGTATGGGTGGCACCCACTCTGCCATGTGCATGCAGAATGCAGAATTCGTAAGCATGTGCCTTCTGTTTGTAGCCACTTTTAAAGGGCATTCACTGAACACGCACAGTCCCTGACGACTAAAAACTGCTCATTTCAGCTTTGAGATTTTTGGGTCAATCAAGTGAGAGAGTGTGGGTGTGTCCAGGGCTGCCACTGTGTGCAACCGCATGCAGAGTCCCTCTGCTCTCCCCGATGTAGGAGAACCTAGAAGACAGACCTGCCTGCAGCTCATTTTAGGCACCAGCCACCAGCAGTGGGCATGGTCTCCTGCAGTGTCTCAGGCAGGCGTGGTTTAAGGAAAGAAGCATGCAGAATAGCTAAGACTTAGGATGTCATGGTTCCAGAAAGGTGAGTCAAAATAAACAATGTGAACTGCTGTTGTCTTGGTAGGCAGAGTGCAGCCCATACCATTATATGGTAAACAGAATGTATCCCATACCGCTGTGTGGCTGATTGCATATGCCATGGGAGCCTGTAAGACTTGGTGCCCAGAACCTCATTCCCTGCAGTCAGTGGTGGCATGCACTGGGCTGTAGCATATCTAAGCCCCAAGTTCAGAGCATGGGTGTTACAACCCTTGTCTCCTGTAGGTTGTTAAGTGACTCTAATGAGGTGACCGTCCAAAGCCACTGAAGTTGAAAGGATAAAATTTTTTTTCCTCCTTCAAAGATGCCTATGCCTTCATCTCAGGACATGCAGAAAGGATCATTGATGATGTGACTAAGTCAGGTTGCAGAGGTAAGGAATTGACCTCCTATCATTCAGGTGAAAAGGGTCTATACCTAAGGGAACGCTGGCAATGTGTGAGCTAGAAAGCACACCCTGGGTGAGGCTTTCTGCCTCCCCCAACTCCCACCACCACCCCATCACCCCCACCAAAAAAAAAAAAAAAAAAAAAAAAAAAAAAAAAAAAAAAACCTCCCAGAAAGCACTCAGCCCTGCCACAAGACCTTGATCTTATTATGTAAGGACCATTTCTGACTTCCAGAGCCTCGAGGTCAGTTCGTATTGTGAAAGCCACTCTACTGGAGGTCATTGGTTACAGCAGCAAGAGAAAACTGATAAAAAAAGAAGCCCCCTGAGCTGAGAGCCAATGTCAGCCAACCTATCCCACCTTCTTATGACCTCTCAGTCCCTAGCACTCTCCAGCTTCCCTCTGCATTGCAGCTGACTACTTAAATTGCCCTACTTAAGTTCTGCCTGAAGACATGTACCGTTCCCTCTGTCTGGAACGTTCTTCCTCCACAGGTTGTTATGGCTGCCTCTTTCATTTTCATCTAGTTCTCAGAGCAAGTGCTAAGGCCTTAGGAGGACTCCTTCCCCGTCCCTCCAGCACTGCTCAGCCTGTCCCCAGTCTCCGGCTTGCTCATCCAAGTCTCCTGGACACTCCTCACTTCTGAAATGAAGAGCTATCTGAATCTGTAAACTGTCAGGCTGAGGAGCCAGGACCCTGCCTGCCTTATTCATCACCATCCTCTGGGACAGTGCTTGGCACTGCCAGCACCCAAACGCCACTGGAAAGAAAGAGGCATTTGTGCCCAGGCCGTGTTGGAAGCGTTCAGCCAGCGTGACTGAAAGGGAGGCTGATTATCTCCTCGCAGCCTGTGCTCAGCCCGTGGTTCCAGTTGCCTAGAAACTCACTGAGTGTGTTCATTTTTTTTTCATTTCAACCTTTTTGAAAGATAATGTGTTTTTTATCTACATGTGCAGAGTTGGGGCTTTTTAGTTTTAAGGGCTGGAGTTGAATGGTGGGTTGCTGTCTTGAACTCCAAGCCACCCACAGGAACAAATCTCTATACTCAAAGCTCAGTAGCTGGACGGAAAACCCAAAAGGGGAACAGTGTGGAGGGGAAGGGGGAGCGTTCGCATTCAGGAAGGTTTAAAAGGAAGGGCAAGAAGAGAAATGGGCACATTTGTTAGCATCTCTGACCCATGAAGGAGGCAGAAAGCACTAATTACTACAGAAGGTGGTGTTAGCATCCAGGGCTGTGACCATCTCTGTGTGTGACGCCCCTGGGGGAGACTTCTATAGCTTGGGACCAACTGTGCTGATCTTCTAGATTTGAAGACATTAGACAGAATGGTCTCCAAGACCTACTGTATCCACCTCAAAATTCCCACCTGCTCCTGTTTCTCTCTATTTATCAGAAAGCAATCAATTCAGTGCACAGCGTATACTGTACAAGTGTTTGCTACATGGAGGTGAGCGAGTGAATGGATGGATCAATCAACTGACTGAGGGATATTGATGGATGGACCAATGGATGGATGGGCAGATGGATAAATGAATGGGCTGATGGAAAGATCAATAGATGGGTTGGCCTATAGTTGGATGGACAATGGATAATAGGTGGATGGATGGATCAACGGGCAGATTCATAAAGGAAATCAGATGAATCAATGGAGGGATGGATGATGGTTCAACGGAAGGAGAGCTGTATCAATCGGTGGATTTATGGAGAGATAAGTGGAGGATGATAGATCAGTGGATGAATGAACAGATGGATAGATGGGTGGGGGTGGGTCAATGGACAGATGGAAGGATATGGGGGTGGATGGATCTACAGATAAAATGATGACTGCATCTTTGGAGGAAGGAAGGAATCAATGGAGATGCAGATGGTCCATTGTAGGGATAAGTATATCATTCAACTGATGGATAGATAGAGGGGTGGGTGAATGGATGAATACGTGAATAGATGTATTAGAGGATGGATAAATAGGAGTGAGTGAATGGATGGATAGATGGATGGATGGACAGGTGGATGGATGAATGGACAGATAGGTGGATGGATGAATGAATGGAAAAAATGAATGAGTAAATTGTCACAGCCACTGCCCTTGGTAAAATCACTTCTTTGGACCATTGCACCAGCTCCACACTGGCTTCCCCACCTGAGGTCTCTTCTCAGTCCTCTCAGTGACACCCCCAAGGCTGTATATTTACCTAACATGAAGCCAAGACTTAAACACGACCAACAGGCAACCACAGTATCTAACCCAATTCAGGATCACAGACCCCTGCAGCAGTTCTCTTGAGTAAGCATGATTAAAGCCCCAGATAACACACCTTCTTGGAGGGTTCTGGGAGGGTTGAACACGAGGGCCTGTGGGTGGCAGATGCCACTGGCTGCTTACCCTGTCACAGACAAAGCTGGAAATACTTTCCCACATCCCTGTACTGAGAGATGGATATGCAGCCTGGTCCTGGGAGCAACAGGAGGGGACCTCCATTCCTCTGTGCCTATGTGTGAATGGTGAGAACTAGGTTGAGGGACAAGATATGGGGCCATGAAAGAGGCGCCCATGGAATCCCTCCTTTGCAGCCTATGGCCAATTTAAAGTGGGGCATATATATAGTCTCTAAGTCAAGGTGACTGGGGCTGGAACATCCCTAATCTATTCTCAACAGCTGGTGACACCAGGCTCTCTACTTCTGCTCCACCATCCCAAAATACCTACAGTTCCTCCCGAGGGACAGTAGTCTCATCCTTCACACCACTGTGCCAGGGACAGAAAGTCAGAACATCCATAACTGGTACCCAGAAGTTAATAGGGGGCAGTTCCTTCTCTCTCAGCAGACTTCCCCTGGGAGTTTATTAGCCAGAACACCATAAGATAGTCACTATAATAATCACCAGCAAATAGATGACACCCATTGATGGATTGGGTTAATCCATATATCATCCTGGGCTGGGGGTGGGGGAAGGGTCAGAACTGCTTAGCTAGTGGGCATATGGATTTAACCAGGCAAAGACTATGCTGGGGCCCTGTTAGCAAAAACGTTGGGAGGCAGGCAGTGGGAAGACTGACCTACAATGTCTCAGTGTTCTAGATGGAAACACTAGAACATGGCAGACATTACTGCCACTCCTACTCCACCTATGGCAGACATAGCTAAATGATCTCAGAACTCTCTCAGTGAGCCTCTGAACACGTCACTAAACAGTGATCCAAACAGCACAAACCAAAGAGAGTTATCAGGCGGGTTGGAATTGGGAAGAGACCTGTTAATCTTCTTGGTGACAAGAGCAATCCTGCTATATAAATTGATTCCCACCCATCCAATGGCTGTGCCTGGCTCCCTATGCATTGCATACTCCAGGAAGGTCGGGGAGACTCATGAGACTCGGGAAGCAAGCAAATGCCACATGTCTGGGAAAGCTGGAAGTAAAAGATTCAGGAGGAGCCCTCCCCAAGATTTAGAAGCAGTCAACACTCGCAAGAGGAACAGACTCTGGCCTGCTGAGCTGCCTGGGGGAGACTCTCAGAACTATCCAGCTGGCTGCAAGTCCTGCAGAGAGCTCCAGGGTTGCAACTTCCTCCAGTTGTCACCAGATTTTTTTTCAGTGACATGGCTGATTTTGAATTATTCCTGTTCTGATAAGTAACCTCTCACCCACACCCCGGTTATTAACCCCAATAAATTTATTGGTTCCTCTGATGGTTTGAATGAGAATGGTTCCCCTAGGCTCATATGTTTGAATGCTTGGTCCCCAGTGGGTGGAACTGTTTGGGAAGGACTAGTGGGTCGGGGGTATGATGTTGGAGAATGTATGTCATCGGGGAGTGGGCTTTGAGGTTTCAAAAACTCATGGTAGGGCCCCTGTCTCCTCTTCTCTTCCCTCCTCCTCCCCCTCCTCCCCCTCCTCCTCTTCCTCCTTCTTCCTCCTCTTCCTCCTCCCCCTCCTCTCCCTCCTCTTCTTCCTCCTCCTCCTCCTCCTTCTTCCTCTCTATCTCTCCCTCTCCCTCCCTCCCTCCCTTCCTCCCTCCCTCCGTCCCCCCCTCTCTGCCTGCAGATCAGAATGTAATGCTTTTGGCTACATCTCCAACACCACAAATGCCTGTCTGCTGTCATGCTTTCCACCAGAATGATAACGGGCTAATTCTCTGAAACTATGAGGAAGTCCACAACTAAATGTTTTCTTTTATAAGAGTTCCCTCAGTGTCTTCACAGCAAAGAACAGTAAGTAAGGCAGAAGTTTGTATCAGGAGTTGGGTATTGCTGTGTTGGGCCTGACCATGCTGTTTGTTGGAGAAATGTGTAAGACTTTGGGAGTTTGGACTAGAAACATGGTTGAATGTTTTAGTCAGGGCCTAATGGGCCATCCTAGTAGGGACATGGAAGACAGTAGTGCTGAAGACAATGTGGATGACGCAGATCCAATCCAAGAGGTTTCAGGGGAGAAGGATATTAGTAAGCGGCATAGAAACTGTTCCCCACATTAGACTTTGGTGCAATTGTGGCTTTTATCTATTGTGGGTCCCCCACCTTGAATAAGGAACCATGTGTGTTAAGTCTCCCCAGAAAAAGCCCACACACAACACTCCATTTGTCTTTGATAACAGTCTCTTCATTCATCACTATAATAAAGTAATTGGAAATAGGGTGGGCTGAAAGGAGAGAGACTCATTTCAACTCATGGCTTGAAGGGATACAATCCATCAAGGCAGAGAAGGTCGGCAAGCGTGGCCAGACTGTGTGCTGGCAAAAGAGCAAACCTTAATACTCACATCTCAGCACAGAGGGACAGGAAGCAGGGCAGCAATAGAAACCTCAAGACTCTCATTTCCCAGCAACCTACTTCCTCCAGCTAGGTGCCACCTTCCAGAAGAGCAATTAGTGCTCTTAACCCCTGAGCCATCTCTCCAGTCCCCACTGCTTTTTTTCCTTTAGGTGCCACCTCTTAAAGACTCCATAGCCTCCTGAAACAGCATCACCAGCTGGGGACCAAATGGTCACACACTTTGAGCCTGTTGTGAAATTTCACATCCAAACCTCCAGAAGTACCACCTCCTAACCTGAAATGCAATTTCTGTTTATTCTCGCATGTGTCAGTTCTCCCTGTAGATGATAATTAGCATGCTGACAATGATGTAAACAACAGTATTAATATTAATGAGTGTAGACTCTTCCCCTAGAACAGTTCACCAAATCCTTAGGAAACTCTACTAAGTAACCTCAGCCACCCCACCTCGCCCCACACCTGGAGTCATCCTGATCCCCACAAAGGGAACCAAAACATGGCAAATTCAGCCAGTCCACTTTTCAGCGAATAGCAAGCAAAGTCAAAAGCAAGGAAGTATCCCTGAGTGGAAGTATCCCTGAGTGGAACTCAGCCACATGGAGAGATGTGACTAGTCATAGCAGAGCAGGATGCATGGGGTATAAACTGGCTCCTCTAGGGGATGCAGGAGCCTCAAAATGTTCAAGAAGGAGGCACTGGAGACAGATGAGGTGGAGAAATAATCCCCATATGGCTTGCATGACATGTATTCACACAGGAGGCATGCTGCCCCATCATGCAGTGGCCATGAGAGATAGGCTATGGAAAGGACCACTCTGTCCAGCCGTGCACTGATCTGCAGTCCCCTGTCTTCTTCCATTTGTGTTTATCCAGCTCCTTCTCCCCCAGTTCTAATCTATCCCTATCCATCATGAGAGAGGACATGGAACTACTAGCCAAAGAGGGTAGGGTCACGCCAATAAAGACCTCCTTGGGAAGTGAGCTCTGATGCAGAAGATGAGGTTTCCCCCAAAGCCTCTTAGCAGCCACATTCTCAGGATTCATCTCCAACTGCCGCTCATTACAGGGTGCTAAAATTACACTCAAGCCAGAGATGCATTCCAGCCTGCTTGCAACAACCTCATCACAGCACCCAAGTAGCCGCAGGTGATTCATCCTAAGTGGGCTCGTATTCCCATAATCCTTTATTTGCTAAAACAGGCATGGGCCTGGATTTGGCTGATGTCTATACTTAGCCAACCCTGGTGTCCTGACCTGGTTCCACCTTCCTGACAGAAAAGCACATGTCACTCCACAGCACCCTCCGGAACTGGTACCTGCCTTTGTAGATGGTGAGGTACACTCCTTCATCCTCCAGTACCATGCCATCCCAGCCCAGGCTTCAGAGCTTGTAGGGAATTGGGTGATGGAGTAAATCACAAGAGCCCTGAGACAAAATCCACCATGCCAGATTCATGCACATTGAGCTGGAGAATGGGTTCCCAGAAAAAGATGCAGGAAATTCCTCCTTCCCCGCTGGACCTCAGGTTGCCCCTTAACAAGTGATATCCTGCCAAGTTGTGACTGCCACAGAGCCAACTGTGGGTCACTATGGTGAAACTGATCTTCAAAACCAAGTTGACTGGCAGCTGAGACGGAAGCACTGGGGTCATGTGTTCAACAGCTAGCCACAAGTGGCCTGGAATATTTGAATGTGGATTCCCCCACATTTGGGTCCAGTATAGAAAAGTCCAAAAATATTTAGTATTTCCAATGTGCACCCACTCTCACCATGCTTTGGAGGTTCTGAAATTCTACCCATAATCCTGTTTTCAACTCTGGCACCTGAGCCTAATGTGAACAGAGCCCCAGACAAGCTCAGAGGGAGAAATGTCATCCCTGCCATGCCAACGGGGCAGACATGTGGGCAGTTTAATGGGCTCTGGGACTCTGTCCAGCTTCAGCCAGTCAATTCCCAACAAGGCCCTTTCAGTCCATCTGCATTCTAAACTTTGCCAATCCTCGGGGCCACCTGGGGACTCTCAGAACAGGCCAACTGACAAGGGTCTAGTTCTTGGGCATCTAGAGCCTCTGTCCCCAGCACACAGTCATGACACACTTCAGTGAAGCCATCTTCCCCAAGTGTAGCACTTGGACCTGATATGAACGCAGATGGAGACAATAAAAGACAAGAGGTCCCCAGGAGCCACTTGGCAACACCACAAATGAAAAGAGTCTCATACAGTAAACCCTAAATGGCTTCCCAGGAGCCCTTATGGAAAGCAGGTAAATAAAACATCACTTAAGTACATTTCCCTTGTTCAAACAGTGCACACCAAGTGTGTGAGGGATGATGGGCTTACAGATACTTCATGCTTCTTTGAGTGATATGAGCATTCAAAGGAGAAGCTGAAGCCTGGCTCAGAGGTTAAAGCACTTTCCACACAAGTGTGTGGACTGAAGTTCAGATCCCCAGAACCCCATGCAAATACCTGGTGGGTAAGGTGGCCCACATGTTATGCTAGCCCAAGAAGGCAGAGACAGGATCCTCAGAGCAGGTGGGCCAAGAGACTGGACATTACTGGCAAGTTCTGCATTTGACTGAAAGACTCTAGCTCATTGTATACAATGAAAGAAGAGCGATAAAAGTTTCCTGATATAAGTCTTAGAGCCTCTACATAGTCACACACTCGGGGGCATCCACACATCCCTAAAGATAAAGAGGAAACAAAACAAAACAAAACAAAACAAAACAAAACAAAACAAAACAAAAAAATACTCAAAAGAAGTTCCTTCATGGCTCATCTTCATGAGCCCTGTTTCCTTACCATGGTGAGAGGGACAATGCCCACAAAGGTCGTCTGGCTGATGAAGATCTCAGAGACGAAGAGCTCACTCATGGAGTCTTCCACAGGATATTCTACCTGCCAGGTGATTTGCTGGGCCCCAGCAAGGCTGCTGCTGTTATCGACTCCAAAGTCCACTTGCAGAATCTCATAGAAGGAGCCGTTTGCCCTGGAAAACAGACGTACCACAGGGTTTAAAGTAAAAGCACATGACTCTGCAGAAAGCAACGGACACAGTCATCTTATGCAGTCCTCTTGGTTAATGAGGAGTTAGAGAGGGTGGAGACTCACTCATGGCTACCCATATGGGGGTGGCAGCACCTCAGAGTGGGTGTGCAACCCTTCCCTAAAGAAGAAATGCTCTTTATTGAGTTTCCGGTTTTTTTCTATTGCTGTAGCAAAAAGCAAATTGAGGTTGGGACTGGGGGTAACTCAGCAGACTGCTTACAATCTGTCACAGAAGGAAATTAGTGCAGAAACTTGGAGGCAGGAACTGAAGCAGAGGGCCATGGAGGAACGCTACTGCCTGACTTATTTGGTCCAGGAATGACACTGCACACAGTGGTCTAGACCCTCCCACATCAACAATTAATCAAGAAAATGCCCCAGCCATTCTGATGGGGGCATTTTCTCAATAGGGGTTTCATCTACTTAGATGGCCCCACCTTGTGCCAAGTTCACACACACACACACACACACACACACACACACACACTACAAGTACAAGAGCCCAGGTTTGCTGCATCTCTGGGCATGCCCCACATAGCTCTCTGCCCTGCACACTCACCCACAGAACCCTCAGACCACACCCACGGAACCCTCAAGGCACACTCGAGAAAGCCAAGAATTCTCTGACCCAGGTTCCCCTCCCCTCCAGCAAGCAGACACAGATCATGCTCTGTCTATACAGCTTCTCTGTAACTCATGAGTCCCTAGCTCAGACTCTTCAGGATTTACAGAATGGTGATGATTTTGAAGGCTTATGGGATCAACATGAGATCAATGGTTCAAAAGGATGACACGGGTTCCATGGATTATCACAGAAACTGTGGCTGACAGGGGGATTATGCTAGATTTTCCATTGGCCCCAAATTAGATTAAATATAAATACAGAAATACCACCTATCTACCTTAATTCATAACACGAACACACCTGTACATTCCCACTCACATTCTTACCCATCCATACACACACACATACATACACGCTCCTGCACATGAGGGCTCTTGGAAAACGAAGGCTAGCTACTGCACTGGAAATCATTCACCAAGCACAAAGAAGAATAAAAAGTCATCAGCATGGGTCTGTGATTAGATCTCATCCTGTGAGCCTCTTGCCAACTTCCCTGCATCTATGTTGACCGGGACCGCAGAAGGATGACAGCAGGGAAGCTAATTCCCCAACTCCCCACAACCTGAGTCCCCCAGGCCAGTTTGCACCATTTCTGATGATGAGTCTGTTTGAACTAAAAGGGGTTCAGGACCTCTTTCCTGCCTCATGGAGTCTGGTGAGCTCGGCATCTGGTGTCTCAGTGTTTAGTCTGTGAAGAAAACATTGGGGGGGGGAAGGAACCTGCAACCTGCTGTTTCACCAAGAGGAATCTTACCATGGACAGCACCCCCACACCAATGACTTCCATAAAACAAGGCATGAGGAACACTCAACTCTAGGCTGTCCTCCTGTCTCAAGAGATTACAAAGATGATATCCAACACTTGGATGTGGAATGCCATTCATCAATGGGTCTCCTGTAAGGGATAATCTATCCTGGAAGATGGAACCTTTCTCTCAGAACCAAGGAGTTCTTTTTCAGCATTGAATAATGAAGGGTGGCTACCTTTGAGGTACCAGAAAAGGTACAATGAAGAAGACTTCATGTGCCATCCCTGTTAAAGCTGTGTGTGGGCTCTGAGGTGAGCAAGGAGAAAAGCCAGTTCTGTCAGGTGAGACATGACAGTCGCCCTCTAAACCATGTACTATCCACCATGTGAGCTGATCTAGATGCAGAGGCTGCCCCCAAAGCAATGGATGGAAAGGTAGTCACAGCAGGGTTACAGCTGTGAGGTGTTTAATTGTTTATTTTGTTTGGTTTGGTTTGGTTTTTTTGTTTTTAAGCATTTTCCCCCAGAAAGAAATCTTCTACTTCAGGCAGCTGGGTACTTTCTAATAAGTTCATTTATATGGAAATTGGCTCATAACTATTAATTTTACCTGTTCCTGGGCCACTCTTGATAAGCTTTGAAAAACTGAGTAAAGAGCTCATTGGGTCTTGGTTTAATAATGGTGGCTGCTACTGAGGAACTAGCATCCCAGTGCCAGCTATGAGGTGGGCATAAGGCAGCTAACAAGTAGCCATGAAGTGCCAATGCTTGGCCTGTGGGAGAGTGCAAGGACATGTTCGGGAGTCCCCACCTCCCACCCCACATGTATGCATGTGGGGTGGGAGGTGGGGATATAGATGTGGGTGGGTTTGCATAGGTGTGTGTATGTGGGGGAGGGTGTGAGTGGGTATGTGCAAGAGTGTGGATGCTTGTGGCAGGGGCTGGAATGAGCAGAAGTCTGTGTATCGAGCAGGCTCTGGCATATAACACCTCGGGCTGGAGCACAGGTCTCCTTTCTTCCTGAAGCCCCATTTCTAAGAGATGGGGCCTCCCAAGATAGGGTTGAGGTACACAATATGGCTGCAGCTCAAACATATATGAGAAAAGGAGTCACGGGGAGAACCAACCCATCCGCTGATCCCCAAGGACCACATTCAGACATGAGTCCCTGTATCACTTGCAATGATGACCATGCTGATGTATGGCAGAGGGAAAAAGGAGAGAAAGGGGAAATAAAAATGGGGGGTGGGGTGTGTGACATCTTCTCATTTACATAGGTTTTTTTTCTCCCCACCAACTTCTAAATAGTTCTGAGCCAGCAAGCAGGGATGGTGGCAAAGTCCCCCAAATGAGAGTTTCTAGAAACAAGATGCCGCAGATTGTGGCCTTAGGTTTGCTTCATCTTGGGATCTTTTTCCTAGATATTAATATAAATAAAAGTGGGTGAGAATCAAACTAGGTGCTCCAGGATGGGACCTGCTGGTGACCCATAGCAAACACAGTGTTGGCCTGGATGGACAGCTGCTCCAGACACACACACATGCACACACAAACACACAAACATACACATACACACATACACACAGGTGCACACACACATAAACACACGCACACACACAAACATACACACATACACACACAGGTGCACACACACATACACACACATGCACACACATGTGCACACACACATACACACGCACACGCGCACACGCACGCATGCCCACTGAGGACAAAGGACTGTACTGCTGCTGCTCTGACAACAGTCAAATTGGCAAGCTCAGCCACACTCCTGGTCTCATTTCTCCCTGTGATAGAAAACACGCTGGGAAAATGAGGGAGAGATGGTTTAACCTTCTCATGATGGCCGGTTCCAGTCTGTCATTTTGCAGAGGTCAGTGTAAGAAACTCTAAGTGGTTGGTAGCATCACATCCCCAGTGGAAGAGTGGAGAGAAATGAGACAGGGGGCCCTGAGGAAAGCCAGAGGGATGGTAAGGGGTGGGTGTGGTCAAGATGTACTGTACACATGCATGAAACTTCCAGAAAAAATCATCTTGTTCAATTTTTTAAAAATCCAAAGATGACAATGTACTGCAGTCACTTCAACTTTTTTTTATTTTGTTTTTTTTATTAGGTATTTATTTCATTTACATTTCCAATGCTATCCCAAAAGTCCCCTACCCGATCCCCCACCCACCCACTCCCACTTCTTGGCCCTGGCATTCCCCTGTACTGAGGCAGATAAAGTTTGCACGACCAATGGGCCTCTCTTTCCACTGATGGCCGACTAGGCCATCTTCTGATACATATGCAGCTAGAGACACAAGCTCTGGGGAGTACTAGGTAGTTCATACTGTTGTTCCACCTATAGGATTACGGATCCCTTTAGCTCCTTGGGTACTTTCTCTAGCTCCTCCATTGGGGGCCCTGTGATCCATCCAACAGCTGACTGTGAGCATCTACTTCTGCGTTTGCTAGGCCCCGGCATAGTCTCACAAGAGACAGCTATATCTGGGTCCTTTCAGCAAAATCTTGCTAGTGTATGCAACGGTGTCAGCGTTTGGAGGCTGATTATGGGATGGATCCCCAGATATGGCAGTCTCTAGATGGTTCATCCTTTCGTCTCAGCTCCAAACTGTGTCTCTGTAACTCCTTCCATAGGTGTTTTGTTCCCAATTCTAAGAAGGGGCAAAGTGTCCACACTTTGGTCTTCATTCTTCTTGAGTTTCATGTATTTAGCAAATTGTATCTTATATCTTGGGTATTCTAAGTTTCTGGGCTAATATCCACTTATCAGTGAGTACATATTGTGTGAGTTCTTTTGTGATTGGGTTACCTCACTCAGGATGATGCCCTCCAGGTCCAGAGACCATGAATTACAATAGAAAATACTGGAGGTGAGTCTGGGAGGCAAGGCCCCGTGAGGAGTTGACATTTGAGCCAAGACCTAAAATATAGCTGGGAGCCAAGCCTACCCTCTGCAAACATTTGTTGAATAAATGAGTGACTCTTATTTTATGCTTCTCCATGCCCCCCCAAAAAAAATAAATCATGGAAAAATGTGTCCGGAGCATCTACAGGAACACAAGTTGCTATATAAAAAGGAGCAGCCATTGTTCAGTGCCATATGCATGGTGAGGTCTCATCACAGCCCAGCTTCATCTCCTCAGCTCTCCTGCCCTTCTCCAAATCTGGCTGCTCCATGGTTTTTGTTTCTGATATACTATTATTTGTTGATGGTGGTGATTGTCATAGACAGATATATACTCAGAGGCACATAGTATCATGAAAGCAAGGGGGTGTTTTTTGGTTGGTGGTTTGATTTGGTTTTGCCTGTTTTTCCTGCTAATGTGTCCCCAGAACACTGCCTGAGACACTAAATATTCATTAAATGTATATCAGACAAACCAATGAGTCCGTGAATAGCCAGCAAGTTTGGGGGCCTCAGAGGAATGCACACTAAGTGAGTCCCAAGGGACTAGGTCGCAGCCACTGGGAACAAACAGCTCCACTGTGAGCTCACAATGGAGGGATGGTTTGCTGAGCAAGGCTGAACCAGGATGTGCAATACAGAATGGGCCTGAACTGCCATTCAAAGGGCCACATGTGGCATGCATCTGGTGTTTGATGTGCCCACAGCAGGTAAATCCATGCAGGCAAGACACGGGGGGGGGGGGGGGGGGGGGCGGGGGGAGCAGTTGCCAAGCATTAGGCCAGGTGGAGGATGGGAATTGACTGCTAATGGGTAGCTTCCCTTAGTCTGATAAAAATGCCCCCAAATTGTAAATGGTGATGATTCCAGAACTTTACAAATAGGCTAGAAACCAATGAACTGCGCACTTTAAGATGCTCATGCCTGTGATTCCAGTACTTGGAAGGCTGGGACAAGAAGACTGCTAAGAGGTTAAGATCAGCCTAGGTTACAGAGTGAGCTCCAAGGCAGCTAGGGCAGCAGAGTGAGACTTGGGGAATGAGGGAGACAGAGAGAGGGGAGGAAGAGAGAACCAGAGACACAGAGACAAGCAAGATGGAGGGAGTGCGAGAGACAGAAAGACAAAGACAGAGAAGATGAAGGAGAGGGAAGGAGGGAGGGGGGGAAAGAGTAGGGAGGAGAGGGAGAGAGAAAGAAAGAAAAGGAAAGGAGTATTTTACTTGAATTTTTTTATTTAAAAAATTAAAGTCACTATCCCTCTTATCGGGTTTGTTCAGCTTTTGTTTCAAACTTAAAACCATTTTTCAGGAACAATTATCTCCCTAAATTCTCTATCTGCCTCTCAGATCAGCTGCAGCCAGGCAGCTGCAACCAGATAGCCAGCAGCCGCAGCTCAGGAGAGGGATGCTAGGTCCCTCATTGAGACATTGTTTCTGCTTACGAACATATTCCCAGCGCTGGAGACAATCAATCCCCTTAACGAGCAAGCACTTTGGACACCTCCACCTCGCCGGCTGCCAGAGCCCGGCCGTTTCCCACACTAACAAGTCACCTCACTTCCAGCTTATTTGATTTTATCAGCATCACTATGACAAGCCCGGAGACAGCTAAGACAATTGCCACAATTATTTTTTTTCCTTCCATCAGTATCTGACAACATCCCAAACCCTTCCAGGAAATGATGGCTCAGAGTCCTCTCACTCCCGGCTCCTAATACAACTTCCTGGAGTGATATTGTCCCCTGCCTTCTACCATGTTCCTCTTTATTACTGACCTGGCAGAAGAAGAAAAAAATTGTTATATAAAACAGTGGACTTCCCAGTGGGTTCTATTTCCATTTAGATTCTCTTCAGAGAAAAAGGCAAGCCCAGGCTGCTAACTGACAGGTGAGATAACATGACAGACTGAGGATAACGGCATGGTAGATGGAGTCTCTAATCCCATTAGCTCTCCTAAAGCGACAGAGGAAACATCCATGACTTCAGCTGAGAGCTGAGCTGGGGACCTGACTTTTGTACTTACTGACTTCAGTTTTCACTGCCATGTTGAGGAAAGGGTGTGTTTCCAAGAGACAAAGTCCCTACGGACAGGGGAGGTGCCAAAACTGGGAAAGGATGTACCATGTGTGTATGAGGACCTGGGTTTGATCCTTCATGGCTATGTGGGAAGCCAGGTGCCTGTGACCCCAGTGCTGGGAAGACAGGAACATGGGGATCCCTGGGACTCACTGGCCAGCAAATCTAAAGCCATTAACACGACCTAGGCCAGTGAGAGACCCCGTCTCAAAAGAACATGTAGATGGTGCCTGAGGAACAATGCCTAAGGATGTCTTATGGCCTCCACACCCATGTGCAAACAAGTGTATGAGCACACATGTACATGTGCACTGCACACATGCACACACACACATACACACATATACACATGTTCTGTACAGGTGCACACATACACTCATACACAAATCCCAAAGACATAAGAACAGTCAGGGTCTTCTCCAATGACCCTCCAACCCTACTACTCTCAGTCCACCATGCACTAGCTCTTTGTGGCTACTGGGGGGGGGGCAGCCATGTCCACATGAATAGTGCCCATGAGTGGTCTCTTCTGCATCTAGAACCCCAGATCTCTGACTGAAGAATCTCTGACATTCCCCTCCCTGATAGAGGGACAGATGGCAGGATCAATCACCTGGCTCTGTCTGTTGAGGCAGAGGAAAGGGTGACTCTCCTGCATGCTTACATATTGAAGTGATCAGCAGAGCCAATAATGCCCAATAAGGCCCTGGCAGAGGCAGTCATGCAGCCACGGGTGGAGCGTCTCAAATCCACCATGTCTAATTCCAGAACTATGCTGGAAACATGCTCCGAACACTTGTGTATGATTGTCATAATAGACAGTTATTGAGGGATCATAGTGTTCCCAGGCCTCTACCAGATACATAAGCAGATGGGGAAAACAGAAAGAGAAAGACAGAGACAGAGACAGAGACAGAGACACAGAGACAGAGACAGACAGAGACAGAGGCAAAGACAGAGACAGAGAGACAGAGAGGCGGAAAGAGACAGGAGTAGGTGAGAATGCCTGCCTCTACTTGGAACAGAACCCCGTGTAAAATTCCTTGCTCTGTTGGCTGAACAGGAGCAGCCTCTATAAGTGTGGATTTTTTTTTCTAATACTTAACAGTCTAGGTGGCTCTCCAAGGGACAGCTGCTGCTAACGAGAATGGGGTCCTGAGGTCATGCCCTGTGCATGCTGGGTATCTGTGGGGCTTTCCTGGTGGCCATGAGGGCACCTGTAAGTCCAACACCCTTCAAGCTACCCTGGCCATCAGGGCACAGGTGGCAGCCACAAAAGCAATCAATGGTAATTTATTCCCAGCCCTGGTATTCTTCCTGCTGAGACAGGAGTGACACTGTGCAGGAAGGACTGCGCTGAGCTGTCCATCAAGGAGACTGTATCAATTAGATGACCAAGGATCCTTCATGGCTGACCTACAAAGGTCAGGCCCAAAATGAGCTGCCCGGAGAATATAAGATCTAAAAGGGCTCAGATTCACCTAGAGGAAAATTTAAGGAGAGATGCCCATAGCTCAGACAAGAGGTGAGACCTCATGAAACCAGAATCTGCTCCCTGGTGCTATTTCAGGGGTGGGGCTTGGCAGGGGAGGTGGGGAAGGGCTGGAGGGGGCGTCGGGAAGGAGAATGGGTAAGAACAAAGTGTAACAGCATAAGTATGAAGATACAACAGAACCCATGACTTTGTATTCAAACCTAAAATGTTTATAATATCGAAGAGTGGGGCCAGGATCTTCTGCCTTCCCTGAGTACCTATGACAAGGTGTTCAATCAAGAAAAGATTGTTCCAAAACACTGAAGGCCAAGAAAACTGGGATCCAAATGTCTAGCTTGGCCATTAAAGACACTTCCTTGGACACTTCTTTAGCCCCTGTTCCTGACTCCCTGTGGCCAGTCTGGCCACCAGTGAGACTTTGCCTCTAAACTTCACTTCTCATTCTTCCAATTTAGACACTTGTCTCTTCAGTGCATGCACACACACACATACACACACACACACACTCCATAGTAGCATGGGAAACTCATTTAGAATTTTTCCTGCAAAAGGCTTTCCCTCTATTCTGGGAAAGTCTGAAGTGGCGAAGCATCTTTACCCTGAAGTTCATGGCTTGGTCATGCGTGAATGCATCCATGTATCCATCCACTCCACTCAACTGTCTACCTAACCAGCCATTCATCCATTTATCCATCTATCCATCCATCCATCCATCCTTCACCTACCATCCATCCATTCATTCTTCTGTCCATACCTCCATTCATGTCTACCATCCATTCGTGCATTCAATATCCACCCATTTATCTGTTCACCTATCTGCTTACCCATCCATCTATAGCCCACCTACCCATTCATACTTCATCCATTTTGTTATTTTAAGGTGCTAAGGACTGAATTCAGGGCCTCATGAACACCACCAAATCTGGAGTTCTACCACTGAACTAACCCCAAGCCAATGAAGGTCTTTTTTTTCATGATTATTATTTTTAGCTAGCACACGAAACATTATGGCATGTTCACATACTCTCATTCCCCCACAACACACACAATAGTTGTCCTTCCACCCCTCAGATAAGTCCTATGTCATAAAAGTGTGTATATGCATGCATGTACATACGTGTACATGTGCACATGCCTCTGGGTGCACATGTATTTGTGTGTGTGTGTGTGTGTGTGTGTGTGTGTGTGTGTGTGCGTGCGTGCATGTGTGTTCAACCATTTACCAGTTTATAAGTGCTCGTGCCTGGTCAAACAGCAAGCACACACACCTTTCACCAAGTTGGAAAGTTTGTGGCCATCACTTCTATAATATTTTTCCAGTCCCCTTTCTCCCTCTTCTATAACTCCAATTTCACATGGAAGTCTTGCTGTTCTCATACAAGGCCCTGAGGCTCAGTTCATTTTTTTTCTGAGTTTTTTTTTCTATTCTTTGGATCAGATAAGTTCCATTGGCCTATCTTTAAGTTTTCAGACTATCTTTTCCATCGTCTTAAATCACCTGGTAAGCCATCCAGTTTAAAAAAACACACACAAAAAACAAAAACAAAACTATTCCAGCTGTTCTAAAGTTCAGTACTAGAATTTTAACTTCACTCTTTGATAGCTTCTCCTTGGCTTCTGTTTCTATCCACTGGGTCGGTTTGTTTTCTGTTGCTATGACAAAGCACACGAGGCTGGGTCATGCAAAGAGGACTCACCTTTTGGAGGACTAAAGTGCAAGATCATGTGATCTGGTTGAGCTGATCCTGGTGATGACTTTATAGCAAGTGTCATGACAGTGAGGTTGGATTGCATGTTGGGGAAGGCCATGTGATGGCACAAGGTGTCAAGCTTGTACTACAAGAAGAAGTAGCTCTCTCCTAGTGACAACCGACCAGAGTCCTACAAGAACTAATTCAATCTTTTCTGAGGGCTGTACTCCAGGGACCCCCTAAGCTCCGCCTCTTGAAGGCCCCAACACTTCTCCTCACTGCTACTCAGGAGGCCAAAACTGATGCCTACCCCCAACATCTGAACCCCAGGGGTACACATCACACCTAAACTGCAGAAGATATATTCTCTTTAATTTTTATAATTATTTTGCCTTCTTTGTAATCTTAGTCTCATTATATCAGCTTCCATTGGTTGTTATACTTTAATATCTTTTTTAGGACTGGGTTTGAACCCAGGGCTTCAGGCACACTGGGAAAGTGCTCTAGCAAAGACCCATCCATGCCCCCACCCCCACTGCTTGCTTTTCCTATGGCGCATATGCATCTCATTTGTTGACTCTTACATCAAGTAATACTAGGCTGTGATCTAGACATAGTGGATAGTTACATCATAGAGGTAATTTGGGTATATTCTGATCTTTGCTTCTTTATTAGCTTCACAGTTAATGTAAACATCTCAGAGTCTTCATAATATACAATGGTTCCAGGGTCACCCATAGACTTGAGTAAAGAGTATCTATGGGATCTGAGGACTCCCCGCTCCTCTTTGGAAATTCTTATTCATTTTGTTGTGAAACACCCCCCCCCCAAAACTGGGTCTTGCAAGCTAGCAAGATTGGATTTTCTGATTTCGACTTCCCGATGTGGGGCCTCCCTCATACCCTAAACCACAAAACAGGAAACGTAGGCGGTGCTGTCCCTGTCCCAAGGGTCCGATACTGCTTCTTACATCATTCCCCTTAGGTGTCAAAGATCAGGGGCAGGGGTGGGTGTCACATCTTCTCCCTCTGCCACCTTAGTTCTTGGATTTGCTAGCACTCACATGGTACAGGTACAGGGAGATCTGACTCAACTATAAGAATGGCATGGGGCTGGCAAGAGGGGTAAGTTGGTAAAGGGCTTGCAGTGTGAATGTGAGGAACTGATTTCAATTCCCCAGGCACTCATATAGAAAGCTAGACATGGTGGTACATGCCTCTAATCCTCCTACTAGGGAGGCAGAGACAGGAAGAGATCCCTGGAGCTCAGTGGTTAGCTAACCTCAACTAATCAGTGAGGTCTAGAGTCAGTAAGAGACCCTGCACCAGACTTTAAGGTGGAGAGTGATGGAGGAAGACACCAGACACTGGCATCTCTCCTCCACACACACTCATGCACACAATTGCATGTACACCTGCACACAGGTACACTCACAGGGAGGACGGCAAAAGAGCCCCTTCTATGGGGCATCACAAACAACAGCCATCAGCTTTCAAGTCAAGCATTATTTCAGCTCCGAAAGAGCAAGGAAAATAACTTAAAGAGAGGGAGCCGAACCCAATAGCAGCTACTCAAGAGACGGGGATGGGAAGGCTACAGGTTTGAGGCCACCCTGGGCAACCCAGCATGACCTTGTCTATGTATTTAAGACTGGGATGCAGCCCATTAGCAGAAAACTTGCCCAGAATAGATGAAATCACAGAGGGCAGGGAGATTGCATTCGGTGATATTCTAAAATAAGCCCAATTAGAACTTCTAACCTTATTAACCTTAAGCTTTAACAGAGATAAGCCTCAAAATAGGTTGACATTTTGAATGCCACCTGGGTCAGAAAGCAGATCCCCGTTCCACTAACCTTCCATCTACCTGATGGCTCTTCAATAAAGATCATCTGTGCAGAAAGTCAATGGGAAACCACGCCAGCGCCTCTCATCCCAAAGCATATAAATCTCCCTGCATGAGGCGCCATCCCTCAAGAGACAGGAATTCTCCTGCCACCAATTAATTAGAACCAACAACTCCATCCCAGCTTCCATTTAGCCTCTTCTGCGAATTTACAGCTGCCTCAAAATTCTTTTTTTATTTTTTTATTTTTTAAAGACAGCATTTCTCTGTGTATCCCTGACTGTTCTAGAACTCACTCTGTAGGCCAGGCTGGCCTCAAACTCAGAAATCCACCTGCCTCTGCCTCCTGTGTGCTGGGATTGAAGGCGTGTGCTACCACCACCACCACCACCACCACCACCGCTGCCACCGCTGCCACAAGGCTCAAAATCATTCTTATTCCTCATACCTGTAACCTGTCTCCCTTGCCCTTGACTGATGGTCTATTGGAAGACTCTTGAACCGGAGCCCATTCCTATCCCGCCATAGTGTGACTGGGAGAAGGGTTTGTTCCCAATATCAATAGGTGCCAGACTTGAATGTTAAATAACAAGGAAAAACACTAGTAACAACCTGGATTTTTGTTGTTCTCCATTGTCTCTTGAGACCACTTGTAGATCCAATTACAGAATCCAAAAATTCTGGAGGCATCCTGGGACAGGGAAGGCGTCTGTGTGCATATTTGATAAGATGCTCCTCTGGCTGCAGAGAAGGAGGCCAGAGCTTACATAGGACTCGGCCCAATTCCCACCCCTCATCCATTTTGGCCCACCGGTGCATGTCCCCAAGGAAAGGCAAACGAGCACAGGCTGTGATGAGATCTGAATGTGGGTAAGCGCCAGACCAGAGCCCCGGAGGAGAGAGAACACTAATTGCCCTGAAACAAAAGAGCAGCAGGTGCCATCTGCTCTGGTAGCCAAGCCAGGCCACACTAATGAGGGGTCCAAGTAGCTGTGTGGTGGCCCGTGCAGCTAGCTGAACTCTTGTCACCAGGAGCTTGTCCCCTGCACACCTGCCACCAGCAGGGAAAACCTCGAATATGTTTGAGACAAAGCCCAGTTTCAAGGGTGCAACTCTGTCCTGGCTTCCATCCAAAGAGCAAATCCCTGCTGGGGTCTGAGCCTCCAAGGTAGCATGTGCAAAGCTGGTCCCATCAAAAACACTGCTCAGTCTTTACTGCAACAATGTGTCCACTCTCTGTGATGGAGGCTGGCGGGCTCACCCTAACAAAAGATGCCAGGAGACTGGAGTTCACACTGGCTCAACTCAGAGTGAGAAGACACGATTGGAGGCGTGCAGGCTTTTATGGGAGCCGAACCTTTGAAGTTAAGTGTGTCTCAGAACACCAAGGTCAGCACACTCAAGAAGACAGACACAAAGTTAGAGACTTGCTGGCGCCTGTGGTTCTCCTTGAAGACTAAAAATGTAGCGTCTTGGCTGGGGTCTGGCCTGAAGCTTACTCATTCCACATCCATGGAGATGGCTGAGCATTGTCCAGCACAAGAGGGTAAGACCTTTCAGAGCTCACGTTCTAGTGTGGAGAACTGCAACAGGCAAGCAATAGGATAACCATGCAACAGGGGGGCCTTCCTTAAATACTGATGGCTCTCACACTGTGCATGTGTGGCAGGGGGTAATATGCATCCATAGACACATCTGGAGATTAGAGGAAGAAGTATATTGTGTAACCAACTCTATCACTCCCTACCTTATTCCCTGGCACAGGATCTCCCACTGACATTGCCTTTAGACTGGCATGCAGCAAGTCCCAACTAGCCTCCTCTTTCTATCTCCCACAATACTGAGGTTACAGGAGTCACATGTGTGACCACACCCAAACTCTTATACAGGTGCCAGAGATTAGAATTTCGGTCTCCATGCTTGCACAAGCACTCAACCATAGAACTGTCTTCCCACTCCTTTGATTTTCTAAGCACATAAGAGGATCACAGTTCTGTGCCCTGAAGTTGGGACTCCAGTAGGGATGGCCTGCCCAGCCTGACAAATACATTTTTATATCTCCTACTGGGGAAGAAGTATTTAATAAAGAGATTTAAGAATAAAAATTATGGAGAGCTGGAGAGATGGCTCAGTGGTTAAGAACACTGACTGCTCTTTCAGAGGTCCCGAGTTCAGTTCCTAGCAACCACATGGTGGCTTACAACCATCTGTAATGGGATCTGACGCCCTCTTCTGGTGTGTCTGAAGACAATGACAGTGTACTCAGATATATAAAATAAATAAAAATCTTTAAAAAAAAAAGAATAAAAATTTTAAAGAATCCTTTAGGATAGAGAATGGGTGGAAGATAATAGAGAGAGAACCTGCATGCCTTGACAAAGCAGGAAGTCACTGGCTTCAGTTGTGTGCCCACCGGTGACCCCACCAGGCTCCAATGACCACACAGATGGCCCTGGTTAAAGTAAACAGAGCCAAACATCAAAACTCATGAATCTTGGAAAGAAACTGGGGTGGAAGGATGTGGGAGGAAGTTATGAGAAGGTAAGAGGGGGGGAAGGGAGCAGAGCAGCCAGAATGCATGATACCCATGTATGAATTTGTTAAAGAACTAACAATATTATCTTTTAATCCCCTGGCAGTCTAGAGAGATGGTTCAGCATTTCAGATCACCCGCCACTCTTCCAGGGGACCCAAGTTCAGTTCCCAACACCCATGGCAAGCCATTCGAAACCTCCTGCAACTTCAGCTCCAAGGGGTCTATAACACTCCCCTGAGCTATAGGGGTACCACAGGCCTTGTCAAAGCAGGATGGAGAGAGTCCTCACTGACATCCCATACAGTGTGCCAGGACAGGAAAAACCAGAGACCTGTAACATCTTAAACTTGAAGAACCTCCTTAGTCAAAACTAATTAGGGGCTGGGAGTGTGGTCCAGTGGTAGAGTGTTTGTCTAGCCTTGAAGCCTTGATGTCATCTCTAGTTCCAGAGGGGGGGGGGGGGCAGGGGAAGCTAGGCATCATGTTTTTAATCCCAGTCATTGGGAGAGGCAGAAGCAGGTAGATCTTTGTGAGCGCCAGGACATACTGGTCTACATGGCAAGCTCCAGGCTAGCCAGGGCTACATAGTGAGACCTTGGAGGGTGAAAGGGAAGGAGGGGTGGATGGATGGAGGAAGAGATGGGGAAGGGAGAGAGAGAATCTACGTAGGTAAGGCATGTAAATAAACACATTTCCAACCTAACGACTCAGAAGTCTGTCTCAAGTGTTTCCACACAGAGCAACAGCAGAGAGGACCAGAGAGGGTGAACTACAGGCTCCTGGGAGCAGAGCCAACAAAGAGCAGCCCAGGCTGAGCAACAAACTGGTCTTTGAAGAGGAAGGAAGCCAGAGCGGCTCAGAGGATGGCTGCCTCTCATCAGGCACCTCAGAGCCCGTGAAGTACATGCAGACTGAGAACTGTGGGCACTGCAGCTGAGCCGAGCAGGGAGGTGCGGTTGGAATATACTCACCATAATAGAACCAAACCTGACCACTGACGCTGTTCCCAGCCTAGAGAAAGGCCAGGCAGCCAAACACAGAGTATGTTACAAAAACAACAGACAGGGAAGGGGGACTGGGTGTGGGGTGGTGGTCCATGAAAGGAAGCCTGGTAAGATCAAGCTAAGGCTTGGAGTCCCAGGGACCCTGAAGGGAAGGTAGGAGCTTTGCCTGCTTCTAGCACCAGGCCCCTGTCACGTAGCTACACCCCCCCCCCATAGAGAGAACTGTGGCCATCAGTCACATAAGGGCCAAGCCCCCAAGCCGCTCCACATGTAGATGAGACATTTCTAACATCTCAGACCAAGCCAATAGGAAGCATCTATTGTCAGACCTCCCCAAAACTGTATATATGGATTCTATCCAGAAGGAATAAAGGTGTGTGAGAGAATGTAAAAAAAAAAGGGGGGTACCTCCCCCTCCCTGTTCCCTTTGCTTGACCCTTCTCACCTGACGGGCCAGAGATCTCCCCAGATAGCCACCGGTACACAGACCAAGAGCTGGGAAATTGAAAACTTGACCTTTCTGTGGGGGTCATCTCTGGGTCCTCGCTGTGCACCAGTCACCTCCCTGAGAACTCAGGCCCAGGGTGGGAGATGTGGAGATGAGAGGGGCTGAAAGCAGGAGAGAGAGTCTCACCCTGACAGGCTCCAAGTCTAGCCCAGGAGTTTCTGGGGACTTCCATAGACTCTGCTATGCTAACGAGGCTACATTATGAAGGCTCATAGGCCAGCAGTGCTGCGCCCCGTGACTCCCTGGTGATGCTCCTTTGCATCATTACTTCAACCGTGCCGCCTTTCTCTGCTGTTAGCTACATTTCCGCTGGCAACTGGGGAAGAGACAGAGGGCCAGACAAATTCCCCTCCTTCGAACCCAGTATTTTCTTTATTGAGCAGCTCTGTCTTTGAAAAACAATAGCCCCAAATTCCAGTAGAAAAATGGCTAGATCCCCAGCCCCACTGCACCAGGTCACATTGAGACCCAAGGAAGCTACCCTGAAGCCCTCCTAATTCATAAACTGTAATCCAGCGGCTTCTCCCCACAGTCCTTCCTGGCACGCAGCCTACTGCGCCGGAACCAACGTACCTCAGGAGGGTGTACTGTCGTGTGGTGGGTGACATAAAGGGAGGATGAGTTAAGCGCTTTCTGCAGCCTCCCAACTCTCTGCCACACCCAGAAGCACCTCCTCAACAAAGCCCATCTATGTTTTATGTTTCTGAAAAGAACCTTCTGTAAGGAGACCCAGATCTGCCCCCCCCCCCAGGAGAAGTCTTGCCAACTCAGGTGACATTCTTTTTTTTTTTTTAAAGATTTATTTATTATTATATCTAAGTACACTGTAACTGTCTTCACATGCATCAGAAGATGGCATCAGATCTCATTACGGATGGTTGTGAGCCACCATGTGGTTGCTGGAATTTGAACTCAGGACCTTCAGAAGAGCAGTCGGTGCTCTTAACCACTGAGCCATCTCTCCAGCCCTCAGGTGACATTCTAAGAACCTTGTTTGCAAGGTGGGGGGGGGGGGGTGGGAGGAATATAGGTGGATTATCCTCGTGGAAAACCAGAGAAGCCAAGTACTGAAAGACATGTGCCACACCTCTCACACATGTGATCTACAAGGGAGAAGGAGGTGTGAAAGAAAGAGGGCATTACTAGATAAAAGAGGAATAGAGGCAGGAGGATCTCTGTGAGTTTGAGAGCAGTCTGGTCTGTGCAGAGAGCTCTAGGCCAGCCAGGGCTACATGGGAAGATGTTATCTCAAAAACTAAGATTCGGGCCATAACAGCAGATGACATTAACAGAGGTAATAGGACCCCTCAGCTGTATGACGCAAAGTGTTCCATGGTATCACCTGCCTAAAAGTGCCTTCTTGTCCCTCCGGAGAGCTACCTGAATTCCTTGATCATATTCATCTCCTCCTCCAGGTGATGTACTGAAATCCAGCATACAGGCAATGTGAATTTGTCCTTGGGCATGTGGATTTGTCCTTGGCCATGGGATCTGCCTCTGGTCATGTGAATTTGTCCTCGGCTCCACTGTATGCTTCTGAGGGCAAGAACTGAATGTCTACTTCACACCTTGCATGCCCTGAAGCCCTCACCCATCTCCAGAACCCCAAGTGGCTGATCACCACCCAACATCCGCAGCCTCAGTCTTCCCCCATAATGCACCTGCCTCCAGGAATCATGGCCCAAGTCCTGCCCTGTGCTGGAATCTCAGAGACCAGCTTGGAAAGGGCCTAGGGATGTGACAAACATCTGAGGCCTAGCAATGAAGAACAGGGTCAACATGGCCACCTTTTTAAACTTCAGATTGTAACAGGCACAGCCTCTCCAACAACGCTCACCTGGGTGTGTGCAATTATACTCCAACATGTGTGCAATTAGCTGTCTAAGCAGCATGGAGCCGTGTTAGGAGCACCAGCAAAGGAGTCCACTAGGAAAACTAGCCAGTGCTCACATCAAGAGACAGATAGACGCTAAGCCGCCTGCAGATGCTGCTAAACACATCCCAGCACAAATGGTCCAGGCCCCACCCACTAAGCTAGACTTACCCCACCCCACCCCAGTCCTGCAAGAAGAGGAGAGAGTAGGGAGCTACCTCTTAGAAACCCATGGAAATCCGCATGTATCTACTGTGGACAGCTTCCACTCCAAAGGATTATCCGCCCTTTCCGATTAAATCTCTCCTCGTTTCTGGTAATATCCTGAAAATCCAATTTATTAACTCAGCTTAATTGCCACTCTGGCAGCTGGCTCTGCTGGCTCCTTTTCATCCTAACCACACTTCCCACAGGATGACAACTCTTCCATTGCTTCTCGTGGAAACTGATGTCTCCATCATTGAGGAAGCTGTGAGAATGAGCAGGGTCTATCACACGGAGGCGACCAGGGGGCAGAGCGGAGACACAGCCATGCTAGCAGGCTCTCTTTCTTTCCTTCCAACCCCTTGATTCCATTTGGGCTCTCAGCCTGTGCAAAGGTGCTATCTATATTTGGGGTGCGCCTTCCTCCTTAGTTCACCCTCTCTGAGTACAACCTCACAGACACAATAATGCTCATCTCCTAGGTGATTCCAAATCCCATCAAGATGGTCATCAAGGGTAACCAGGCATATACCATGGCAACCTTTCACATAATGCTTCTGATTGAACCATACTAGATCTATCCCTGTCCCCTGCCCCAAATACTCATGCCTGCCACAGAATATGGAATTCCTTTCAACCTGCTTCAAGTATCCTAGTTAGCTTTCTATTGCTGTGATAAAACACCAGGACCTAAGGCAACTTGAGACGTAAGGGTTTTAATTGGCTTACAACTTATAGGCCATCACAGAAGGAAGTCAAGGCAGGAACCTGAAGGCAGGAACTAGAGCACAGACCATAGAGGAGGACTGCTTACTAGTTTGCTCCTCATGGTTCACTCAGCCTGCTTTCTTATAGCACCCAGGACCACAATCCCAGGGGTGGTGGTCCTGCCCAAGTGAGCTGGACCCACCAACATCCATCATTAATCAAAAAATTATATATGCATGTGTGTGTGTGTGTGTGTGTGTGTGTGTGTGTGTGTATTCAGCATTAGGAAGGCTGAGAACCACTGGTGTAAAATGTCCAAGTTAAAATCTCCTCTGAGATGGAAGATAAAATGCTCAACAAAGAGTCCTTGCAAATCAGAAAATGCGTTATAGGCCCCGAAATACAACAGCAGAGAGAAAACATCCCACTAATAGAGAGGAAAGGAAAGGTGAGGGAGGGATATCAGACCAAGCAGGACTGGAAATAGGAGGGTTATCATTAAACCCTGTGCCTGACATCCAGAGGGAGCTCCAGGGGCCTTAGCAGACTCACCCCATGGACTTGCTGCCTGTAGCCCACAGAGCTGCTCTCTTGGGATAGCCAAGCGCTACATTAGCCGAGAGAGTCCATTACAGGTGGCTTTCCCCCATGGCTGTTTCAAACTGCTGACATCACCAGGATCATGGTGTCTCCGTGACCAATTCTACCTCCTCCTCACAACTTCACAGCCTCGCTCTCAGGGGATGCCTGTGGGGATTCTGGCCCTGAGACACTCATCCTACCCTACCCCCAGCCCTAGACATGAGTGGGTTGAAAGCAAGCAGAGGAATACCCATAATGCTGTGGGCTCCCAGGCATACAACAGCCACATGGGAGAAGTTAAAGGTCAGGTGAACGTTCTCGACTTTTATGTACGTTTGAGTGTTTTGCCTGTGAGTCTATCTATGCATGTATAGTGTCCACCGAAACCATAAGATGACATCAGATCCCCCAGAACTGGAGTTCCAGGTGGTGGTGGGAACTAAACCCAGGTCCTCTGGAAGAGCAGCCAAGTGCTCTTAGCCATTGATCCATCATCTCTCCAACCCATCAACTCTTGAAGGATTAAGGTGAGATGCATACACTGAAGGCACAAGGACAACATTGTGTGCGATCCCATGATGCTACAGCCACGGATGGCATAAACCTTGATAAAATGTCTCTGAGGGAACTTTAACCAGTGACAGCTATATCACCATAACTTCTGTATCCCTCACATAAGAGCTATGGGCTGATCTTTAAGATATTTTGTATTAGTAATTCATTGCTACTTAATGCATTATCCTAAATGTGGAAGTTTTGAAAATCAGATAGGACATATGTCCACGTTTCAAAGACCTCTGAGGCCTTTCATCCTGAGACAAGATGTCATGCATCCTTGGGTTCATGACTTAGAGGGCACCTCTGTGGCTGTGGGTGGGAAGCCTCAGGTTTTTACCACGGGGCCTCCCCACTGAGTTGTGGCAGCCCGGTGACATAGCAGCTGGCAGCCAGAATCTATAGCTAAAGGCGTGGAGGAAGGAGCAGTGCCTTTGGGGCCTCATTCCTGTAATCACTTCTGTGTCATACCTGGTAGAAGTGGGTCACTCAGTCCTACGACAATATGGAGTCACTGCTGTCTCCCGGGTGTTTCCACCAAATCACAACACATTGTCCAAAATTCCTAGGCACATTCTGCCTGTCCAAGTTCCAGGACCATATGAGAGTTACAGGTCAGCTCTCTTGCACCCGAAACCATTCAAGCTTTCTCTCTCTTTCTTTATACATTTATGTATGTGGCATTTAACTTTAATACTGAAATATATTGGCTTGGTCATCAGAATGCTCAGTTTCTATGTGGTAGCCATGTGTGTACCCATTTTACAGGTTTGTGCTACACATCAGAAGCAGGACACTAGGCAAGTCATTTAACTGTTCTGGGCCTCAACTTTCTCACGTATAAAGGAAGATCCTGGATTCCTGGCTTCTGTCAAGTTATACACCAATCTCTTAGTCAGGGTTTCTATTCATGCACAATCAAGCAGGTCAGGAAGCAGGAGCTGATGCAGAGGCCATGAAGGGATGTTACTTACTGGCTTGCTCAGCTTGCTTTCTTATAGAACCCAAGACTACCAGCCCAGAGATGGTCCCACCCACAGGGGGCCTTTCCCCCTTGATCACTAATTGAGAAAATGCCCCACAGCTGGATCTCATGGAGGCATTTCCCCAACTGAAGCTCCTTTCTCTGTGATAACTCCAGCTGTGTCAAGTTGACACAAAACTAGCCAGTACAACCAAGGATTTCTCTGAGTGAGTTATCTGAGATTTGATAACAAGAACTTCTAAGTCAGAGCAAAGGGGATGGATGCACTTACCAATAAACTGCAAAAAAAAAAAAAATCTTAGGACTAATAACAGGAATGAATGGAGAGAGGGAAATGGGGGAATGAGTGCTGATTGGTAAGATGTACGCTTCTGTGTGATGCATTTACGGTCAGCTTCCTCAGTTCATCTTCTTCTATAATCCTAAATCCCCTGAATAAATAGGATATCACCCAGCTTCTTATGTAACCCACCCATATCTGTTAGGTGTCTCTGCAGAAAGTACTTCAAAACTGAATGGTGGGGCTTGCTGTATTAAGCAAGTAGACCGGAGTTTAGATCTACACAAGCCACATACATGCTAGTAGCAGCCCACCTGTAATTCTAGCCTAGGAAGGTAGAGACCAGGATTGCCTCAGAGCAAGCTAGCTAGCCAGATTAGACATAGGAGCAAGCTCTGGGTTTAATTGAGAGACCCTGCCTCAGAGAATGATACAGAAGACCAGCTGAGAGATATTAGATTCTGACATCAACCTTGGACCTACACATACACACACACACACACACACACACACACACACATCTGTACTGCATCTCCACATATACATGTACCCCCAAACCCTCGCCCAATACACAGAAACACACTTTGGTTGTTAGAATAAAAGTGACCCCCATAGGCTCACAGGGAGTGGCACTATTAGGAAGTGTGGCCTTATTGGGGGAACTGTGTCACTGAACATGGGCTTTGAGATTTCAGAAGCTCAAGCCAGGCCCAGTGGCTCACACATTCTTCCTGCTTGCTGCCTGCCAATCCAGATGTAGAACTCTCAGCTACCTCTTCATGCAGCACCATGTCTGCCTGCATGCTGCACTGCTTCCTGCCATGATGATAATGAAGTAAAACCTCTGAACTGTAAGCCAGCCCCAATTAAATGTTTCCCTTCATAAGAGTTGCTGTGGGCATGGTGTCTCTTCACGGCTCTAGAAATCCTAAATAAGACATGCAAATATGCACACACAGCTAGAGGAGGAAGAGGAGGAGAAGGAGAGGAAGAGGAAGAGGTGGAGGAGGAGAAGGAGGAGGAGGAGAAGGAAAGGAGGAGGAGGAGGAGAAAGAAAGAAAGAAAGAAAGAAAGAAAGAAAGAAAGAAAGAAAGAAAGAAAGAAAGAAAGAGGAGAAGAAGAAGAGAGAGAAGGAGGGAGAGAAAGAGAAGAAGGAAGGAAGGAACAAATGAATGAATGAATGAATGAACAAACCATTCAGCAGAGGTACACATGAGGCTGAGCCAAGGCCAGAGAAAGTGCTGCTAGCCCAACCTAAACTACAGGCGCTTCTGCTAACAGCTTCCATCTTACACAAGTTCATTTGAGAGGAATCTCTCTCCAGCCAAAACAAAAAACAAAACAACAACAACAACAAAAACGAACCTGACAAGCAACCCTAATTACCTTCTCTGCCCTGTCCTAGGACCGTGGCTAGCCACCTAGCTGAACAGCAGACCCAGGGTACCCAGGGCCTTCCACCCTTTTCCTCCCCTTTAATTCCAGTCATCTAGATAGAATGTTTCCTCTGACTCCTAGGTAACACTGTCTGTCAAGTTAAAGTTTTTTCCTGTTTGCCTGCTGCTAAGTGTGTCTGCCTAAAGGATGAGTTAGAAGCTGTTTTCATCCTTAAAGCTCTGAGCAGCCCTCCCCCACGCTGCTCTAGGAACACACAGTTGGGATGACAGAAAAGAGAGGCAAGAAACTCACCTGTGATAACACAGGAGAGAGCGCGGGAAGTGATAAAGGTCTGAACTCTAAGACAACTGAAAGTCAGAGGGACATGTTGTCAAAAAATTTTTTTAAACCGGGAAGCTGACATTTACATAAGGATGCCCTAAGAGAGAAACTGCAGGAAGAAAACACAGCGTGCTTGAAGTGAGGCTAGCCAAGCTCTGCGTTCCTCTGGACATTTCTTTCCCTCCTCCTGGACTCCCAGGAGAAGCGTGCCTCTGGACTCCCCCCCTCTTCCCCGAGCACGCGCATGCTGACCAGCGGAATGCAGCTGAAGAAGATGCCAGCCACTTCCGGTGGCTGGCCTTTGAAAGGTGCCTGCCAGCTCTTGGGGCAGTTTCCATGGAAACAAGGATGGCATAGCAACAGGCAAAGATTCCACATGACACAAGCCGAGGACAGAAGCAGCCAGGGTCTCTTGGAGAAGCACCGCTAGGACTTGGGCACAGCCACTTGGATGTCACTCAGAAACGCCATCCAAGCCTCATCAGACTGTGAAGCTACTGAGACGGATCTATTCGTTACAACAGCTAACAGTAATTATGCTAACTAACACGAAGAGCTGAGGGTGGGGGCTGGGCAGTCAGAGTGGTTAATAATAATATATCCTGGTGGAGATCTGAAAAATCCCAATCTTCTTTCTACTTACTGGCAATCACCCTCAGACTCAGGGAAGAAAGAACATCCATGGTTTTTCTCTGAATAGCCAAGGATGTTGTAACTGTCCACCATCTAGACTGGTGAGATGGCTCAGTGGGTAAAGGGTCTTGCTGCCAAGCCTAATGACCTGAGTTCAATCCCTGGGACCCACATGGCAAAAGGAGAGAACCGACTTTCTGCAAGTTGTCCTCTGGCCTACACACGCACACCATGTCATGCGCGTGCCCACACACATATAAACACAATAAATGAATGGGTAAAAAAAAAAAAAAGAAAGACAAACCAACATCTACCAAAGCTATCTAGTAACAGAGTTCTGCAGGATGGTTGTATAGAATTTCAAAGAAGAAGGAGGAGAATAGTAAGACCTGCAATTATAGGAAATAGAACACAGGCTCTCTACAACCTCCGGGTAAAATGTTCAAGCCACCACCCTCTGGTGAGGGAAGAGAACAGTGCTGGTCGGACTCCTTGGGGCCTGGGGTTGTTAATTTCCCACTCAAAATTAGCTTCAGATGGGTGAACGGCATAAGTTTAACATCCATCAACAAGGATACACACACAGCGAGGCCACCATTAAGCCCAATGAAGCTGTGAAAACAATCAAGAGGCCAGCAAATGAACCCATTTGTCTTCTGACACCAGGAAGAAAGCTTAGTAACTCTCAAAGCCCTGAAAATTATCGTATTTAGGAGGGAAAATAATGGCCGTGGGTTAGAGGGGGGGCTGGAACAACCTCACAGTCCTTTGAGACTCTGACATGACTTCTCAAAGCTTTTAGATACCGTGCAGATCTGCTGGACACCGAAAAAGACATGTTCTTTCTGGTCCAGCAGTTTGAGCTGCTGTAACCATGCCGGCTTATATAAGATCAGCCACCTTGCTCTGGTAAATTTAAAAAAAAAAAAATTCAAAATAGGTTTCTCAGTCACTCTCCCAAGGGAGTCAGCATCACACAGCCAACTAGCAGAGGAAAGGTTTTGTTTTGTCTTAAAATGTTTGTTTTCTTTATGGTTATGTGCACATGTGTACACCTGCTTGCATGTACTTGAACTATGCACACGCAGGTTCCTTTGGAGGCCAGAAGAAGGAGTCTCCGGGGGCTAAGTTACAGGCAGGTGGAAGCTGCCCAATGTGGATGAGGGTCCTCTGCCAGAGCAGCAGGTGCTCAGAAAGGCTGAGCCATCTCCCCGGCCCCCAGGGTGAATGTTGACTTCTAGACAGTGCAACCTCGTGGTCCCATTGATGGCCCATGTGTCATGAGGTGGGATGGCGACAAGCCAGTGGTTTAACTCAAGATGCACTGAGGCCAAACTGTTGCAAGGACAAAAGGTAAGGGGAAGTGGGCGCCAGTGAGCAGACCCACACCTGACTTTACACCCCACTCTCCCACTGGGGACACAATCGAGGTGCCTTTTGTCTAGGTTCTCAGTACTAAAGTTTGTGTGTGTGGGGGGGGGGTGTCTGTGTCTATGTCATGTATGTCTGTGTGTATGCACATGTATAATGTGTATGTATATGTGTATGTCTGTGAGCCTGTGTGCACATGTATTTGTACATGTATATTCATATTCATATGTATAATGCATATGTGTACATATGTATGTGTATCTTGTCATGTATGCCTATATGTATATATACACACAGAGAGAGAGAGACACATATATGTATGTGTGTGTGTCCATGTCTGTGTCATGTATGCCTGTGTATATATATGCACATATATGTATGTGTGTATATATACACATATATGTCTGTGTATATATGTATAATGTGTATGTATATGCATATATGTGTTGCACCTGTGTGCATATGTATATATATATGCATATTCATATGTATAGTGTGTATGTGTACATGTGAATGCATGTATATAGATATATGTGTGTGTGTCTGTGTATGCATATGTATATGTGTATGTCTGTGTTTACGTCATGTGTATCTGTGTGTGCATATGCATATGTATGTACATGCATATGTATAATGTACATGTGTATATATGTGTGTGTTTCAATGTATATGCATATGTGTGTCTGTGTCATGTGTGTCTGTGCATATATATATACATATGTGTGTGTGTGTGTGCATATATTTAAACTATGTTTAAACTAGGCATGTCTCAAGACTTGGAGGAATGGATAAGCTATGTGTAAGTGATGTTCCTGCATCTGTTTTATGCATCATGTACCACTGTTCACTCCATCTATCAAGAGGTACAGAGAGAAGAGAGAGGGATTTTCTCATCTTCTCCAGGGCCATGTGCATACTAGACAAGTGTTCTAGAACTGAGCTGCACCCCTGCCTCTAATGGGCTTATTTTTGGTCCCCAGGCAAGCTCTACATTTAGGTCTTGGGGCAAGTTTTCAGAAACATAGAATAAATTTTTTCTGTGTGAGAAAGACTTAGAGAGCTCCAGTTCCTCTGGGTCCCGGGTTTGCCACAAGGCAAGAGGAGGAGTTAGACCTTCAGGAAGGTCACAAAGGGCTGAGAGGCATTGTGGCAGCTGGTTCCCGTCCAGTGAGCTAATATTGCTAAGTGGTCAGGAGAGCACAGAGAACTCAGCAGCTAAAGCTGCTAGCAGGGACCAGTCAAATGAGAATGTGGGAGGAGATGCAGAGAGCTTCCAAGGGAAGGAAAGAAAAAAGAGTCATGCTATGCCCATCCACTTTGCAGAAGTCAGAAAAGAAGAACGTCCAGCTGAGGAGAGGGGGTGGCGCACACCTTCAGTCCCAGCACTCGAGAGGCAGAGGCAGGCAGATCTCTGAGTTCAAAGCCACTCTGGTCTACAGACCGAGTTCCAGGACAGCCAGGGCTACACAGAGAAACCCTGTCTTGAAAAACCAAAACAAAACCAAACCTAAATGAACCACCAGTTAAATGGAAGCCATGGAAACAGAACATCCAAGCCAGATGTGGCCAGCCTGGTTTCTGAGAGTCTATCCTCCAGCCTCAGTAAAAACAGTCTAGTGACCAAGTTTAGTGTCACAGGCTGTGATCCTAGCTATTTGGGAGGCTGAAGCGGGAGGATCATTAAGTCCTATCTGGGTGACAGAGGGAACACAAGGCCAGCCTGAGCAGTTCCATGAAACCCCGTCTCAAAATGGCAAGTGAATAAGAGAACTGAAGGTGTGACTTGGTGGCAGAGGGCTTTCCCAGCATGAGTAAAGTCCTGGGTTCCATCCCAGCACTCAAACAAATAAACAAGTCTAAGATGAAGAGCCCCAGCATCCCAGATTTACACCAGCTCCCCTGGCCCGTTCCTCTGAGCACCCTGTGTCAGTCACCCTACGTAAGCACCACATGAAAGCATCCTAAGTCAGAACTGGTTTTCAACAGAGGCTTCCTGGGTAAGGCTTACTGGAGCCAAATCTGTTGACATTTCTGGAAGACACAGGCTAACTGCTTTATAACATAAGCTGAAAACATAGGACCCCTCGGGGAGTCTGCATGGTGTGACTGAAAGGCTCTGTCAACTCCTCAGGTACAGGGAGCCTGCCAAGCTGCCTGGACCAAGTTTGTGTCTGTTTTCTTGACTCAAGCCACTGATTGGCTGGTAATATCTCTGCCTCTTGATCTATGTAGAGCAGGTCCTGGGACTTAGGTCCTAATCCTGATGCCCATGTGGCAAGCAGAAGAAATCCAGGCATGGAGGGAAATAAATAGAACTCGCTGTCAACCCATGTGTGGAAACTAAAGAGCTTGTTCCTAGGGAAGGATGGACGTCTCAGTGGTTAGAGATGCTTATCAACGAGTTTGATGACCTGAGTTCAATCCCCCAGACTCACACGGTGGAAGGAAAAACCCAATTTGCACAAGTAGCCCTCTGATTTCCACCTGTGTACCAGGGCCTGCATGCACACATGCATGCGCGTGCGCGCGCACACACACACACACACACACACACACACACACACACACGAGTGCTTATGACTGTGCACACATGAATGCATGCACTGTTGAAGTTAGGACCTGGTTCTGCCTCCAGCCCTGTGCTCCCAGATATAAGACTCAGACCCAGATTATATTTACAAAGACCTTGGCCATATAGCTAGGCTCTGCTCTGACTAGACCATAACCCATTTATCTTAACCTACATTTTGCCACGTGGCTGGTTACCTGTGCTCAGGTACCCTGTGTCCATCTCTTTATATCTCTTCTGGCTTCTCTCCCTGCCTCTTTTCTCTCCCTCTTCCCGATGTCCCACCTCTATTTCCTGCCTAAGCCAGCCATAGGCTTTTTAATTGGCAGCTGAGGCATCCATACAGTACACAAGATGATCTCTCTACAATGCACAAGTGCACAAATAAGCAAATAAAAATAATAAATATTTGAGCAAGACTCCTCAGCAACTACAACTGCTTTCCACCAAGCCTGATGACCCAACTTCACTCCCAGGGACCCACATGACAGAAGGCAATAACTGATTTCCAATAATTGCCCTCTGGTTTCTACACATGCATACACACATAAGCACAAACACGTGGGTAAATAATAATTTTTTAAGCTTTAAAAAAAATTAAAATAATGCAAAATTTCCTAACAAGTGTGTTCACAGTTCACCTAAAGACCTGAAAAGTTGATCATTAAAGTTGAAAAAAAATGTAAGAATTCAACACCAAAATAAAGTAAATTTTACCTTCAAGTGAGAAAAGACAAAATTTTAGATTCTTGGGGAAAGGGTCACTGAAAGACTGTCCTTGAGAGAAAAAAAAAATACCGAAGAAATGGTTGACTATGTTAACTCTAGGATTTTCCAGACTTTTCTCTCCTAAGAAAAGGGTTCATCTCGTGGGACATTGGAAATGTGCTCTGTAAATCGTAATGGACTGCATTACTCACTGTCTGTGTGGTTCGGTTTTTCTCACTGTGAATTTTTAAAATTATGATACGATCTCTATTGACTTTGAATCCATTCAGACACCTCCTGGTGAATATGAAATATATAACACCTTTTTTTAAGGGATGGATATTATTTAGATTTTATTCAAAACCCAATGAGAAGCAGAGGACTTGGCTGATAAATAGCAAAATAATGAGGTTGGTGATGGTGGTGATGATTAGAGTGATGGTGATGATGACGGTGATAGTGGTGATGATGATGGTAATGATAGTGGTGATGGTGGTGATGATGATGGTGATGATCATCATATTCAGGGATTGATGGGTGCCTCAATCTAACAGGGTTAATATTAAACCAGAATCCCGGCAATTCTTTCCTGGCCTGAAAGCACCCAGCATCTTCTACTGGCATCTGTCCAGCCCTCCATGCATGGGAGACTGCATCCAGCAACCATATATTTGCATGGAGAGGAAGATGAGGCTTTATGACAGTCACCCACCTTGCTGGCCATTAAAGACCCAGCAACGAAAACAATCCTCAGAGTCTGTTCTGATCTCCCTCAGAGCTGCACATGGGAGGAGGGTTGGGGTTAGAGTTGGGGTCTCTACCACTCTGATTCCCAGGAGGTCCATCCACTTAAGGAACCTGTGTTGACTATTTGCAAAAGCAAACCTTGCAGTTTGGAGGATTCCTCAAATGAATGAAAGACAGGGATCAGGCTGTGGCTCAAGGGTAGAGCCCCGCCTAGAATCCCCCAATGAGGAGCTGGGGGCGTGGCTCAGTAGTAGAACCCCTGCCTAGAATCCCCCAATGAGGAGCTGGGGGCGTGGCTCAGTGGGAAAGCACTTGACTAGCATTATGTGAAACCTGGACTCCATTCTTACTATCACACGACCAAAAGGGAGAGATACCAAACATCCTCTACACGCAGCATGAAGCACAGACATACAATGACCTGTAATTCAACACTGAGGAGGCAGAGGCAGGAGAAGCACAGAAATTTAAGGCCAACCTGGTCTACAAAGCAAGGTCGAGGTTCAAGCACTTCCCACTGCTTAAAGTTAAGCATCAAAGCCTCCATGGCTCTGCCACAGAAATTCACAATGAACTGAGCTGTAAAGAGGTCTGGGGTGGGCACAGCCTTCACAGTCTCCCAAGACAGACTTTCTACAGCTCCGGGTAATGAGACTGCAGAAAACCCAGTTCGTATTCAGAACTTCCGTCTTCCCTCCTCCATTACAAAGAACCTCCTTCGGGAATGACAATGCACGTCCAAGATCCCAGCACTCTTCCAGGAAACAGAAGCAAGAGAGTCCTGAGTTCTAGGCCAACCTGGGCTATACAGTAAGACCTGTACCCATATAGTCTCTTTCCCTCTACTGGTCAGCAGCCCATGAGGTGTCCATGATGCAGGGATGGTGACTGGGTGGTGGTGCAGCTTATAACCTGGCAACAGCTCCTGGGTGTGGCCAGGATGCTCATAGCAGGAGAAAAGCTCATCAGAGGGCTAACACAAGCCCATCATTCAAGCCTGGTTTTACTGCACCAGCTGCCTCGCTGACAGCTCCCTGGAAGGGGCTATATTTCTTTTTCTTTTCCCCACTAATAACAGGGAACAGGGTGATTTCTACCATGCTCTGGGCTGCCCTCTGACAGCCTGCCTCTCTCCACCCACATGCCAGAGCCACTTGTTCCCAGAGCTTCAAGCGGGCTGAGGTAAAATGTAAAAGAAGGTGACAGGTGTCAGAATCAAAATGGAGTAGCTTCTGTCACCCCAAGCAGAGTAGAGTCAATAATGCCAGGAGTCTGTGGAAGAGGGGGACCCTGACACACGGATGCCTGAGAGGACTCTGCCAGGGACACTGGCTTACACTCAGTCCCCTGCCACCTTTCCTGACAAGCCCTTCTGCAAGGATCCCTGTAGAGCAGGGGTCTGCTCGACCTTAGGCCGGGACTGCTCTTGTTATCTCCTCCTGTAACTAACAACTATTGCTTGGAAATATCCTTCTTGCTATTTGTCTTCAAAACCTTCACCTGGAGCTGAGGAAATGGCTCAGTTAATGAATACTCACCATACAAGCATGAGGACCTGAATCGGTCCCCAACATCAACAATTCTTAAGAAGCCAGATGTAGAAGTATGGGTTTGAAATCCCAGCACTGGGGAGGCAGAGACAGGTGGATCCCTGGGGCTCAATAGACAGATAGCCTGACCTAATTAGCTAGTTCTAGGACAGTGAGTGACACAGCCCCAAACAAAAACAAAACCAAACAAAACAAAACAAAACAACAGGTTGATGGCTCCTGAGAAATGGCAGAGTTTTCCTCTGTCCTCCAAATATATGCCCATACATGCATGTGCAGTGCACACATACCCACACACACATGAACACCTTTGTGTATGAACACACACACACACACTTCCCCTTGATTTAAACTTCTTCAATATGCTCACAGATTACAATGGTACCTGCATTCCCACAGCAAGGTCGTTCCCAAGTAGATACTATTGATGGCACCTGACTTGTATGTATCATGAGGAGTGGGGATAAAACTAGGATGATTGACAGGTAGCCCAGCTATTTCGGGGGTTGGGGGGAAGGTGGACTTGTAGATATCTTGACAAAAATCTAAAACATCATCATGACTTGAATGGCATCAAGATGACTTGAATGGTCATCTATGTCACACAAACCTCTCAAACTAGATGCCATCAAAACACATCATGTCACTGGCCTGGACAACCAAATAAACTGAAGCAATATAACAGTGTCTTTGGTGTCATGGCACTCCCACAGGCCAGTGAGAAGGGAACCTCTCACATGACAATGTAGACTGACAGCAAGGCCAGTATTAGGGTATAAAAAATGCACCAAGAAAAATTAATGAGAGAGAAATCATTGCATCAGACATGAAGAAATGCTACTGTAGTCTTAGCACTCTGGGGGCTGAGATACAAGGATCACAAGCTGGAGGCCACTCTGGGTTCCATGAGAACTTGGAAAGGACGCCAGAGAGACAGAGAGAGAGGAAAGAGCAGGGGTTGATTTGTGAACGGGGTTGGCTGAGTCATGACTAGGAGGTTTACCAGATGTCCCTCTACAGACTATATTGATCAAACACTCTAAGAAGATTTATAATTATGAAAGCCAAGCTAGGCATCACTGCAGAGTGGTCTAGGAGCCAGAGCCTGTCCATCAGGAAGATAGTCTGGGTCACAGGGCCTCAGGGTGGTAGAAGGCCAGGCCAGCCTTCTGACAAGCATTTCTCACTGGCCCTGTTTGAGTCAGCCAGGACTTTGCTAACTGAGCAGTTCAAGTCTGTTAGATGACATCTTTAGGTTTGGGTGAAAGGTGCTGAAATGGATTATCCTTCAGATAAGGGTTTTAGTAGGGAAGTGATGATATCATGCCATAGGCAATGGGACATCATCCTGATTAGGAAAAGAGCTTTAGTCCAATGGAACCAGGGCAAATGCTCCTATAGGTTCTGTGCCTTGTGACCAAGCCTATGTGCTAGGAGTCAAGAGGATGATAGATAGGGATGGGGTGTCTGGAAGGAACTAGATAAGACAAAGTTGTCATTTAAGGCTGCCTTGGGTCAGGGCAGTAGGAAATGAGCCAGATCTCTTCAAGGTTGAAGCATCTAGCCTCTTAAAAGGGCAACATCCTATAGCAGCAGGTCTATGATCTTATAAAGTCTGGATACCACACAGACAATGCAAGGCTGGATGTGGTCATTAGAAGGATCTGAAATGTCGCTGCTGAGGGCGACCATTGAGTAATTGCTTAGTGACTGTTGTCTTCTTCTAACTGATGTCATCAGTTAGAACAATAACAATGTGTAAAGCCAAATGGACCAGATTTTTTTTTCCATCACACTAAGTGAACAGTGATTCTTTTTAAAAAAAATAATTTTGTTTGGAATCGAATGCATGTGGATGGGGTATGTGCAAGTGAGCACAGGTGCCTGCAGACCTCCTATCCTCTACAACTGGAGTTATAGGTTGGTTGTGAGCCACCTGACATGGGTGCTGGGACCAAGACACAAGTCCTCTGCAAGAACAGCATGCGTTTCCACGCTCTCTCAGTTGCTGAGCCACCTCTCCAGTCCCACGAGTAACAGGGGCTTAAAGTGCAGCAATATTGCCAGTGCAGTGGAAGGAGGCAACCGGAAGGAACAAGACAGGCATCAGAGGGACTCCAAGGCTGACCTCAACTTAGGAGAAACACAGAGTACCCAGCAAAGACAACTAGGATAAGATGTAACCCAGCATAAGGCACTCATGGCAAAAGCCATGCCTCTGTGAGGATACAGGAGCCATAGACAGGGAGCAAGAAGCCTGCACTGACAAAAGCTACCCTGAAAGAACTTCAGGACACAGTCTGAAATGCTTGGTGCAGATGCCGCTGGGTTTTAAGGCTGGAGGACACATTAAGAAACCAGTAGGAGCCAGAAAGATGCCTCGGCAGGTAAAAACATTCACTATGCTACCAAGCCAGACAACCAAAGTTTCATCCCCAGGACCCATATGGTAGAAGGTGAGAGAGAACCCATTCCTAAAAGTTGTCCTCCGACCTCCGTGTGCTGTGGCCCATGCACACACGTACCAATGCACGATAAATAAAAAATAAAACTTACAGTGGATGGAGAGGGAATGGAGAAGAGGAGGAGGAGGAGAAGTGGGGAGGGGAGAGGAGAGAGAAGACCCCCCCCACCTGCCCACCAGAGCTGCCAGAGACTGAGTGGTCTGAGCTTTAGGCCCGCTCTTGTGGGAAGGCTGGCCTGGCTTCCTACCATCTTGAGGCCCAATGACCTAGGGTAGCCTCCCTGATGGGCTGCCCTTCCCTCTGCCTGCAAAGCTCTCCTCTAGACTTCGTGCATCAGCTCCTTGTCCCATTCAGCTTCCCATCAGGGTCGCATCTGCAGAGATTTGTCCCTGTGTCTACCTTCCTCGTTCACTCGATAGTGGTGGTGCCAGGGTGGGAGAGGATGGAGGCAGTTCAGTGGTACAAGGCACATGTGGATCTCAGAGGAAGGATTTTGGAAGCTGGTTCTCTCGTTTCATCTTGATTTTGAGGCAGATTCTCTCTCTCTCTCTCATTTACACCATGCTGTGCATTCTAGCCTATCAGACTCAAGAGCTTTTGGATAATCCCGTCTGCTAGGATCATCGATGCAGCCACCAGATTCACCCTGTTTATATGGATCCCAGGGAGTGAGCTCCAGTCTTTGGGCTTATATAGCAAACAGTTTTATCTACCAAGCGTATCACAGACCCATTGTCTGCCTATTCTACCAAAATACAAACACCTAAGCTAGGTATGGTAACACATGCCTTTAACCCCAGCATTTGGGAAGCTGAAGCAGGAGGATCTCAGTGAGTTCCAGGCCAGCCATGGCTACACTGTCAAGCCCCATCTCAAGAAAAATAAATAAAATTTAAAACACCTGGCCATCAAGGGCCCTGTCTACACCCACGGTTATATTCCTAGGACCAAAAAGAGTCAACATTTGAATAAGAAAATGAAAGTCACTGTTTTACAAGAAAAACTGAGACCCAGAAATATTCAATAACACATCGAAGGGTCCCCGGATCCCTAGTAGCAGAGCTAGGACCAGGCCTCAGACTGTGGGTGGCTTCGGCCTGTGTAACACAGTGGTGAGCCATTGTGGAAGATGCTGGAAGTAAGCAGAATACAACTGATTGAGACAGGAAACAGTAAATATTGGTGAGCTGGAGAGATGACTCAGTGGTTAAGAGCACTAGCTTTTCTTCCACAGGACCCAGGTTCAATACCCAGCACCCGATGGCAGCTCACAACTGTAACTCCAGTTCCAGGGGATCCAATACCCTCACACCAGATATACATTCAGATAAAACATCAATGCATGTAAAATAAGAATAAATCATTTTTTAAAGACAGCAAAGATTTCCCATGGTTGGGTTGAGAAGCCCAGGAAGAGCTGGCTTTCCCAAAGCTCTTCCCAATCATAATGATCACACGCATCCAAGAGATAGTCTGGAAAATCATTTCAAACCGAAGGGAACAGCCGAGCGTAGCCGATAAAAGCAAGCAGGACTTCATTAATGAGACAGCCATAGAAAAGGTGTCCCCCTTCTCCATCACAAAACTGCTGTGGCTGAACAGAGGGTGCCTATGTTGCTAGGCAAAATAACTGTCTGTTGCTAGATGGAGCATGTGTTCACCCTCTAGCAGGCTGACGGTGGAGTCCATTCCAGAACTCATGCTGATGTCATGATGATGTTGAGCCTATAATGACCGCTGGGCAATTTGACCCAGCTCTCCTTCTGGAGGGAGGTCAGGACTTCAGCAGTGGCACCTGCTGCTCAGCATCAGACGCTGTGAAAGTCATTACTGATACGAGGGTAACACGGGCTCTGACCTGAGATGCTTACAAAGCCATGTAAGGGGCTTTAGCCAAGAAGCAGAGTCATCCAGGCGTGGTGACAGTGTCACCATCTACATCATTTGAGGGGCTGAAGAGATCAAGTGTTTATAGCAGAGTGAGCCCATGGAAAAGCAGCCATAGCTCCTTCCTGTCCATCCTCCAAGTCAAACGCTAAAGAGAGAGGCCTTATATAGCAGGCACCTGACCTTGCTCCAAGCAGACTCAGTCCCAGGTACCTCGATGCTCTTCCCCAACAGCATGACCTTGCTGACGGTCAGCTGACTCCAGTTATCAATCAGCTTTGGGAAGCCTTTTAAGTGGCTGGACATGAGGAGGACATTTCCTGGGTCCAGCAAGCATGGGATACATTGCTCTCCACTTAGTGTCTCTCTAACTCTGATCCTCCCAGCAGTGGAGGCAGATCCACAACTTCAGAAGCAGGCTCTGAAGTTGCTACTGAGGGACCTGATTTTTCTCACTAGTTTCCCTACAAATTCATGGCTAATGCTTTTCCAAAAAAACACCAAGCCCAGGAAACTACAATCCTAAATAGAGGAAATGTGACAGAATTATTGATTTTATAAAGTAAAACTTTGAGAAGTTCCCAAAAACAAAGAGGGAGAAAGATCTATAAATGAACAGGATAGTATTTGAACCCCAAAAGGCACATAACCCCCCAACCCGCCCAGTGCCATCTTTCCACAGCTTTTCAATCAAATGAGTAGAAGTTTAATGGCTTAGTGAGTAAAAGCACTTGCTATGTAAACACAAGGACCTTAGTTCAAGTCCCTAGCATCCCAGTAAGAAGTCAGGCACGGCTGCACACCTACCTACAATCACAGAGTTGTGGTGGACAGAAACAGAAGGGTTGCTGAGGGCTTGCTGGATGAGAGGCAGTAACAGGTTCAGTGAGGAACCTTGCCTCAAAGAACTGAGCATCGAGTGACAGAGGAGGACATCGGGAGAACTCCCAATGTCCTCCAGCAAAAGAGAGGGACTGGTTCTTCCTCAAACACATCTATCTGTGTCTGTCTTCTCTTGAAACCATGAGCAGAAAGTGAGCAGCCCTGGGTCCCTCTGTGGTTAGCCATAGAATGATCTGAGGGTGTCTCCAGCTAAACATGGACAATGCATCATGATGGACCACCATAACTGATGCTGTGGATGGCAGCTTTCTGTCTTCTGCTATGAGCATAGCTCTCTACAGCAAGTGTCGGGGTATTTGATCCTGACTGAGAGAGGCCTCCTCCTCCATCAGACTCTCAGGCTTCAAATCTGTGTGTGAGTTTAAAAACTATAAAGCCTGTTGACAGAAGAACCTCCAGGCTTCCACCACTATGGATGTGACTGGTACTGCCCCAGCTTAGGACTCCAGTCCAACACTGGTATCACCCATCAACAAGATCACCTGGCTGGACTCTTATTACTCAAATGTGTCAGGAAGCCCTTTGCCATAAGCAGTCTCATAACTCAGATTATGCCACTGGGGGGCAGGGGGAGGAGACAACACCCCTTCTCACTCTGTTAATGAAAAATGCAGGAGCTAGAGCAAAAATAACTCTCTGAGAGGAACAGAATGTTAAGGAGCTTTGAGAACTTTCAGAATGAAAATGACAAGCAGCCGGCTTCCTTGTCTTCAGAGGGAGGAATTCAAAGAGTGGCCTCCATCAGACTGTGTGAACTTCCCAGTGCCACCATGTGGGTGGCTTCTTCCCCTTGAAACTAGCCCTCAACAGAGATGGTTCCTCTCTAATCCAGTGCCAGCATTACATAGGTGGATGCTGGACTTGGGGGTCTCCAGTTGGTTTAACTGTACCCTATCCTTAAGAGTCCAGACTGCCAGCCAAGAGCTTTAGGAAGGTCAGGGACACTCGAAGGCTTGAGAGACATCAGTCAGGGTGAAGGAGATAACAGATCTGATTTAATGACGAGAAGGAAGGTGTGCTCTCGGGAAGCCTTGGGGAAACAGGTGTTAGGGATGGGGCTGAAGAGATGGCTTTAGTGGGGTTGGGGTACCTGGTATGAAAGCATGAGTTTGGATTTGAGCACCCACATAAAAAGTTGGGTGTAGCTGTGACTATACACATGTAACTATAAGGCTATTAGGCTTGGTGACTGGCAGTGGGGGGAAAATCACTGAACTTGATGGCTGCCAGCCTTGCTCCAAGCTCAGTAACAAACTCTGACTCAAAGGGACTAAGGTAGACAGACCCATGTCTTCCTCTGATCTCTATGCAACACACACACACACAAAGTCAGCAAGATGCAAGGATGAGAAAATGGGGCAGCCACAGTGGAGGTTGCAGTGTCTACAATGGCACCATCTTGGGACAACTTGAGTACCTCTGCCCACCCACCCTCACTGTCATTTCCAATTCCACACTGTCCCCCACATAGACTTTAGCTGAGTTCTAATGATTCTAACCATGCATGTCCCTTGACACACCCTTCGATATTCCACCAGCAAGCTGAATCCTGCAGCTGGCATAGATGGCTCCACGCTCATGCTTATACGGGCACAACTAACTGGATTCCATGAGTTATTTAAAAGAGAGTGGGGGACATGAATTGGGAAAGAAACTGGGGATCTGGAAAAAGGATCCAGAAGAAACTAAACAGGCAAAAGAGGTGGTGAATATGACTGAGATACATTTTACACATGTAAGCAACTTTGAAAGAATAAACAAAATGTTATATAAAAGGCAAAAATAAAATAAAAATGAAAATCTATTCCCTGTGTGCACATTTCTGGTCCCAAAGTGGTTTGTGGCTGCTCCAAAGGGCCACAAACTGTACCCCAGGGGCTGAATGTAGCCCATGCTTTTATGACTGAATCTCTCTCTTTCTCCCCTGCCTCTCCCACCCCAGTCTCATGTAACCCAGGCTGGCCCTGAACTTGCTATGTAGCTGAAGATAACCTTGAACTGCCAATTTGCCTGCCTTCACCTCCTGAATGCTGGGATTAGAGGTGAGCATCACGGTGCCTGGTGTGTACGGTGTTGGGGGTGGGACCCAGGACTTCATATATGGTGAACAAACACTCTCCCAGCTGATTTCATCCCCAGCCTGCCACTGAAACACACACACACACACACACACACACACAGAGCCAGGCTCATTTACACAGGCACTGCCACACAGCTAAGGATCTGTGAGTGGCAAGGGATGGCTGGCAAAGCTAAGGTATTGATCACCTGGCCTTCCTCCGAACATCATGATCCCTGCTCTATTCTGAGTCTTGTCTCTCCAATTCCAATCACCCCCTGGGAGGAGTTCTAGAAAGTTCCAAAGCAGTGGATAAATGCTCCGACATAGGAGCAACACAAGCAGCAGCCACTTACAACTCATTTGCCAGAAACATGGAGCACTGGAGCTGCAGCGGCTCAGCAGTGAATTTTCCATTGTCACTGTGCACTTCCAGAGTGCTCACACACCCTTGGTCTTGTGCTTTGTTTTGTATGTTGAACATGGGTGCATAGCTATACACGTTCATGTGGTAGGGGGTGTGATGTGCGTGGTGTATATGTATGGTGTTCATGTATATATGTGGTGTGTGTGGTGTGTGGCGTGCATGTGTTGTGTGTGTGTGGTGGATATGTGGTGGGTGTATGTGATGTGTGCACTTGTGTGTGTGTAAGTGGTATGTGTGTATGTGGGGTGTGTGTGTGTGTGTGATATGTGCACCTGTGTGTGTGTGTGATATGTGCACCTGTGTGTGTGTGTGTGTGTGTGTGTGTGTGTGTGTAGTGTGGGTATATGTGATGTGTGCACCTGAGTGTGTGTGTATATGTGGTGTGTGTGTATGATGTGTGCACCTGAGTGTGTGTGTATATGTGGTATGTGTGTATGATGTGTGAACCTGAGTGTGTGTGTGTTTGTGTGTGTGTATAAAATGTGTGGTATGTATGGCATGTGTGTGCAATGTTGTATATGTGTTATGTGGATTGTTTGTGTGTGTGTGTGTGTGTGTGTGATGTGTGAACCTGAGTGTGTGTGTGTGTGTGTGTGTGTGTGTATAAAATGTGTGGTATGTATGGCATGTGTGTGGAATGTTGTATATGTGTTATGTGGTTTGTTTGTGTGTGTGTGTGTGTGTGTGTGTGTACACACGCACACGTGCACTCAGGTGTTTGTGTGTGAGAAGCTGTACATATTTGTATGGAAGCTCCAGGTCACTCTCAGGAACTGTTGTTCTTCAGATGCTGTCTACCTGTGTTTCAGAGTCAGAGTCTCTGTTGTCCTAAACTTCACCAAGTAGCATAGACTGAGCAGCAAGCTGCAGGGGTCCATGTGTCTGTCTGTCATGACTGGTATTGCAAGCAAGCACCGCCACACCCAAGATTTTTGGATTTCGGGTTTTGTTTTGTTTTTTAGGTTTTGAGCATTGAACACAGGTCCTCCTTCACTGGCTGACACTACACACACACACACACACACACACACACACACACACACACACACGAGAGAGAGAGAGAGAGAGAGAGAGAGAGAGAGAGAGAGAGAGAGAGAGAGAGAGAGGAATCACCCTGCACTTCCTTGCTTGATGAAATTATTTTCTTACACAAACCTCAGTCTTAGCCTAGCTGGCAAATCTCTCTGTGTCCCTCAGTAGAGCCCCCACACACATACATCTACTCCCACCCCTTACCCCCAGCCCTTCTGTGCCTTCCTGGACCAGTCAGAATTACAAACCTGATTCCCTTTAGTCACTGAGCCCAAGCTGTGATTCCCACAAACTTCCTCAAGTATCAGGCTCTACCCCCCTCACCACCCGGCAGCCTGCAGTTCCCAAGGTGGCTGCTATCCCCTTATTTTACTGGTTCTCAACTTGCAGACCCTCCTTCCCCATTCTCTCCCTCTGACCCCTGCTTTATTCTCCCCTCTCTACCTCCCGGACAGACATCCTCCTACCTCATTGTCCTTACTGTTCAAATGCACAGAGGCCGCCCCCACTCGGACCCCCCACCTCCCAATTAGGAATCGCTCCAGAATTCCCTAGAACCTTCAATGGCCGGCTGTTGCCTTTCTATTAAACTCAAAGTACTTATTTCTTTTAATACGCAAGGAGCCCTCTGTTCGGATCGCTCGGGGGGGCTGGCATGGTGAGGTGTAGTCTCAGCTTTTAATGAGTACAATTCAGCATCGAATCATTCCAACCTCTGCATTGAAAGGTCTCTTGTTAGCTTCACAGAAGGGAGGAAAAGTATCCGAGCATGGCATTTTTAAGACCTCGCTTCTTAACCCAGAGCTGTTTCACGGTTTCCATCCTGATTGGAAACTGGCACCCATCAAGATGTCCTATGGGCTCCTTAAGAAAGAAAAAAAATAAAAATAAAAAGGAAGCAAAGGACCCGGATGCCCTCAGCTGCTTCCACATACTTTGGGGACAGTCTCCTTTTCTTCCTTTGTGTCATGTTTATAGACAGAAATGTTCTCTTTTAAGCTTTAAGAAGAAAAAAAAAACCTTGTTATCATAAATAGCCTATATGAAAGACCTTCAAATATCACCCAGGCCCCTACTCCCAATTAATTGCAATACCAAGGGAATGCTAACTCTTGGTACCCCAGCTGGCAGTGGAATGATAGGGATAATCAGAAATATCACAAACACAGAGACAGAGAGGCAGAGAGAGACAGAGTAGACAGAAACATGCATGCACACACAACATCTGGTTTAGGTGAGTACCCCTTCATCCTCCCTCTGTGCAGTTGCTGGCACATATAGGCTTGCAGTGGAGAGCTCAGCTGACAAGAATTCAATGCCGGTCTATTCCAGACACCAGCTTTTTTTTTTTTAAGACAGGCTGCCATGGTTTTTAATGGCAACTTGGCATTCATAACAGGGCATCATCTACATAGGTGGGTCTGAGCCAGAGCACCCCCATCTCTGTTTAAACAAGCCCCTACTTGAAAGCTCCATTCAGCTCTCCAGGGCCACGTGCATGAGCAAAATAATAAGACACTGAGCGAGGACAAGGGCCGTCTTCTGTTGGGCCTGGCCCTGTTCCTGGGGAAGATCATGAAGACAACCTGCCCAAATAGTGATTAACAAGGCAGGGACAACCCAAAGGGCACTGGGATTGGCCATGGCATGGTGACAAACAGAGTCGGCACACACCATCCTAAGGCTCTCTGCCACCTCTGGGCTTTGGTGACAGTCACCTGCCCCCCACAAAAGGGGAATGTTCAATAAGCTCATGTGCACTGGGAACCTCCAAGAGTAGATAGTGAATGAAGGATGTAGAACATAAGGCCTTGGGGGAAGGGAGGAGAGGCCGCTCGTTCAGGCACTTGCTCTCTAAGCATGGGGGCCTGTGTTTGAGCCTCTGGCACCTGTAAAAAGCCAGGCATGGTTGTGCATGGTTATGCCTGTTACCCCAGCATTCAGGGTGGAGACATGTGGACCCTATGAGCTCACTCAGTCTGAACATTGGACTTCTGGTACAGTGAGAGACTCAAAATGAGAAGGCAGAAAGACTGAGGGAGGAAGACACTTCCTATGTTCTTCTGACATCCCGGGGCATGAGCTCAAGAACCCACACACTTATCTTCTTGCGCACACACACACACACACAACCACACACGCATACACAACCATACACATGCACACTCACACACACATACACAACCATTCACATGCACACTCACACACATGCACACCCACAACTACACACACAGCCATACACATGCACACTCACACACAACCACACACACACACAAAACCATACACATGCACACTCACACACACATGCACATGCAATCACACACACAACCATTCACATGTGCACTCTCATACACATACATACACATGCATGCACACATAAAACCATACAATACACACTCACAGACACTCACACACACAACCATACACATGCACACACATGTAACCATATACATGCACACTGATACACATGCATACTCACACACACAACCATACACATGCACACACACACAGGCACATTCATACACACATGCACACTCATACACACTCACACACACACACACATGCATATAAATGCGCACATAGGAATCCAAAGTCCCTTTCAAACACATGTGGTCACAGAGCCCGGATGCTTCACAAAGCATCTCTGACCTGCCATCTGGGAAACACCAGGAGAGACATTCTGCTCTGCCCTGGGGTTCCCGATGTCTGAGTTAATTTCAGGTTGATAGTTCTGAGTGGCCCTGAAAATGATCCTGAAGATCTCACGATAGTGTCAGGAAAGCGAGCAGACTGCAAGTGGCCTTAAAGACAGCAGAGGGACACCCTTACCACAAGAGTGAGGAAACCAAGGCTTAAAAAGATAGGCACATGACAGGCTGCTGGCAGACGTGAGCCCAGGCTATCTCCCAAGAACAGTGCCTTGAACTAAGCTGACACTGTCAGCATTACAGGAGGAAGAAAAGAACAAAGGAGCAGAAGACATCATCCCCCTTCAGAAACCTACAAAACAATTCACCACATGTGCTCCCTTAAAATCCACACCATACCAACCAGTGATGGGCACATCTTTAATCCCAGCACTTGGGAGGCAGAGGGCAGATGGATCTCTGCGAGTTTGAACCTAGCCTGGTCTACAGAGTGAGTTCCAGAATAGAGAGAGACTGTCTCAAAATAAAATAAAATAAAATAAAATAAAATAAAATAAAATAAAATAAAATCATGCCCTCAGTATAAATCCCTTGAGCATTCAAACACTACTGCTCATATTTTAACCAAGCCAATACCACCCTTCAAAGTATCAGTTCACCCAATGCATGTATGTCCCCTAAACTGTGAGCCAAAATGAAACCTTCCCCTCTTGAGTCATTTCTATCAAGTATTCAGCAGAGTCAAAAAAAAAAAAAAAAGTAGCCGGGCATGGTGGTGCACGCCTTTAATCTCATCACTTGGGAGGCAGAGGCAGGCTAATTTCTGAGTTTGAGGCCAGCCTGGTCTACAGAGTGAGTTCCAGGACAGCCAGGCCTACACAAAGAAATGCCGTCTCGAAAAACCAAAAAAAAAAAAGAGTAGTGCACACCATGCATATGTGTACACATGCATGCATAACCACAACCAAAATGTTCATCCATGCATACATGCATGCACACCCCCACACATGTGCACACACACACACCCACATAGTCACATGTACATATATACACCCATAGGTGACAGTTTCAGCTTAGTTTGAGGCACTGTTCTTGGGAGATAGCTTGGGCTCACGTCTGCCAGCAGCCTGTCATGTGCCTATCTTTTTAAGCCTTGGTTTCCTCACTCTTGTGGTAAGGGTGGTCCCTCTGCTGTCTTTAAGGCCACTTGCAGTCTGCTTGCTTTCCTGACACTATTGTGAGATCTTCAGGATCATTTTCAGGGTCACTCAGCCTCCACGGGGACCCAAACATACACACACGAACACCCATATATGTGTGTGCATGCATATACATATACACCCATACACAGATGCACCCTCACACAAATGTGCATACACATATGTACACTTATGTACCTAGGTGATTCTGGGTTGTTCTAAGTGGCCGGTTAAATCTGAAAGCATCGTCATAATGCCAGGTGTGTCTTTGCATCTCTGTTAAACTCTAGAAAAGGGAGCTAGGGAGAAATCTCAGTAAAGCAGCGAAACCCAACCATGAAATCCTGAGTTCTATCCCCAGCACTGGCACAAGAAAGCCGGGCACAGCCATGCACACCATGGAGAAGGGCGGCAGACAGATCTCTGAGGCTTGCTGGCCAGTCAATCTTACCTGATCAGTGAGATCCAGTGAGAGGCTCTGCCTCAAAAACAAGTGAAGCTCAACAGAGGAAGATACACCCAGTATGGACCTCAGCCTCCACAGGAACCCAAACATACACACACACACACACACACACACACACACACACACACACACGTGCACACATACACACACGTGCATGTGTACATGCACACTCTCCAGTGTACATGTTACCTGAGAGTGAACATGGGGAAGAGTTGCCGGCACAAAGGTGAGAAAGTCATCCCAGTTTCACGGCACCTTCCCCAGGCTAGTCAGGTGACTGAATCCATCAAAACTCGTGAGCGTGCCCCTTCACAATGGATGTGTCTTATTGTATCAAAATTACACCTCAAAATTTTTCATTTTTCAAAAAAGCAATCACAGAAGAAAAATTACCTCAAGGGGGGGAGGGGAAAGTTGGATTGACAGTAACTCCTCGGCAGGAACAGTCTAAGCCAGAAGACAGCATAATGATATATTCAAGGTGCTGAAGGAAAATAAATGCCAGCTTAGATTTCTATTAAGCAAGGGAGATACCCTTCCAGGATAAAAATGAAATAAAAGCACTTTCAGACAAACAAAAACTGATATGATTTACCTGCGGTAAACACCGCTAAACAGAACAGGGGAGGCACCAAAGAGTGAAGCCAGATGGAAGGGTGTGGAGGCAGAAGAGTGGGGGGAAAGAATCTATGTGTGGTGATATGAAAATATTAGCAATATCTTGTCTTATTTCACATCTATTTTCCTTATGAGTCTATATGTGCCTATGTGTATCCCATGAGTACAGTATCTACCGAGGCCAAGAACGGCTCTCAGATCCCCTGGATCTAGAGTTACAGGCAGTTGTGAGCCACGAAGCAGGTGCTGGGAATTGAACCCAGGTTCTCTGCAAGAGCAGCCAGTGCTCTGACTGCTGAGCCACCTCTGCTGATTTCTACCAGTTTCCTTTTGACCTCTATTAAGGTGGCAGAGATACTTTTTTTAAAAAACGGCACGGACATATACATGTACAGGCACATTGATGACTGCACACACACAGAAGGTTTACAAAGGTTTGTGATTCCATCTATAAACACCCATGATAAAACAGACAGACAGACAGAGAGAGAGAGAGAGAGAGAGAGAGAGAGAGAGAGAGAGAGAGAGAGCAGGAGAGAAAACCGCTCTCAATAGATTATAAGAAACAGAGAAGAAGACCAAGGTACCAGAAAAAAACAGCAGCCAAGTGTGTCCCCCATCTGTTCTGTTCCCTGGTATCACTGTTCCCTTGCTGTCAAGTTCCTGGAGAACAAAGTCAATAAGAATGCCTCCTGGACTTAAAAACTACAGTGTCCCTGGTGGTGGTGCACACCTTCAATCCCAGCACTTGGGAGGCAGAGGCAGGTGGATGTCTTGAGTTCGAGACCAGCCTGGCTACAAAGAGAGTTCCAGATCAGCCAGAGGTACACAGAGAAACCCTGTCTCAGAAAACCAAACAACAAAACAAAACAAAACAAAAAAAAAAAAGTCCAGTGTCTTTTGGATAAGGAGGAGGTTTTCCTGAGCCATGTTCTACAGGTGCATTCAACATGGGGGGGTCTAACTCCATCTTCCACAGCAAGGGGAAAACTTGGAAAATAATAAAGAGCACTTCTTTAATCCACGGACACGCCACGTAAGCACAGAACTCCTCAGCCACAGTCAAGGCAAGCCGAACAAATTACCACAGAGGCTGGGAAATCCAGCCTCATCCTGCCCATCGTTCCCACCTGGCTCCACTTCATGGTACGCGCTGCTTCCCTGTTTATTGTCACTAAGCCACAGGAGAAAACAAGTAAAATAAAGTCTACCATTGTTAACAGATTTTTAAGAGTTTAAATTTTTTTTTCTTGTGCTTTCAATGGGTTATTTAGCTCTAGTGGCAGCTGCTGACAGTTTTTGTTGTTGTTGTTGTTTTTATTGTTTTTTGTTTTTTGTTTTGTTTTTTGTTTTTTAATGTAACCACCACCAGCTGTAAGTTCACTTTGGTTAAAAACATTTAATTATAACGCTTCCATTCAAGCCGAAGGTAAACCCACTTTGTATTAGAAAACCGATAGCAAGAACATGGGCCAAAAGCCAACCCCATCACCTGAGTACCCCATGCTCCCTAATGTGATCTGAAGTTGCTTCCTCCACATCCAAGAGTCCTTGGAGGGATGGAAAGGTGGGCTGGCTAGTTTTACATCATCTTGGCACAGGGTAGAGTCACCTGAGCAGAGGGAGCCTCAGTTGAGAAGGTGTTTCCATCCGATCTGGCTGAAGGCAAGCCTCTGGAAAATTTTCTTAATTAGTGATTGGTGAGGGAGGGCCCAGCCCACTGTGGATGGTGCCGCACTTGACTAGTGGTCCCAGGATTCCGTAAGAAAGCAGGTTGAGCAAACCATGGGGAGTAAGTCAGTAAGCAGCATCCTTCCACGGCCTCTATATCAGCTCCTGCCTCCAGGTTCCCACTTGCTTTGAACTCCTGCCTTGGTTTCCTTCAGTGGTCCATGGCTCAGGGCACATAAACCAAATGAACTCTTTCCCATCCCAGTTGCTTTGGTCATGCTGTTTCATCACAGCACTAGAAACCCTAAGACATCGGGTCATCATAGAGAGGGCAGTCAGAAGCAAGTCCCGAAGAGAATCAGTGACCCAGTAGCAGCAACAGGAGACTGTGATATGGCCACCACTGGGTCTATGAGGTACCCTAGACCCACACTCAAGTTCTCATTCTCTTCTAGAAAAGAATCTCAGGACTAATCAGAAGAAAGAATTGGAACTTATGAAGGCAAGGTTTTGATGTAAAATTAAATATGGGGGGTTGGGGGTGGGGGGGGAGACACTGCAAAAACAAAAACAAACAAACAACAACAACAACAAAACAGCTCACACACCAGTCACAGGGGCAGCGCTCTCAATAGGGAATGTGTTGGTTTGGTTTGGTTTGGTTTTGAGGAAAGGTCTTAGTCCATCCAGGCTGGCCTCAAAGTCGGTATGTAGCCAAGGATAAACGTTGGAATTCTGATCTTCTCACCTCCACCTCTGGAGTGCTGGGATCACAGGTGTATACTGCCTGGGTGCTGAAGCTAAAACTGGGCACTTTGTGCGAGCTGAGCAAGAATTCTACTGACTGATCTATAGCTCTACTCCTGAAATTGTCTTACCAACAATAGCCCTGTATATCCGCCGGTTTCTAAAGCTGGAATTCCATTGTTCAAAGGATTTCTAAAGGATGCTTATTTTATTGCGTTTCTAGATCCTAGGCTGATTCCAGGCATGCCCTGGACAAGATCAGAGGCTAATGAGATTGCCCTGCATGAGGGAATCAGGCCACACTGCTTGTGTCTAAGCAGAGCTCATCAACTCGGTGGGATTCTCAAAAGGTTACAGGCTCACATCCAGAAAAGGAAGACTGTTCTCTTGTGGGTCATATGCACGGGCCTTAAGCCTTAAGGTCCTTGCCACGTTAACACTTCCATTTCAAATAGCATTGTGTGATAAGAATATTGTCACCTCTTGGCAAATATTGTCCCTTCTCACAGCAAATTTTATTAGCTGTACTAAAACTTTTCAACATCCAGCTAATGACAGGCTTCCACCAGACTCCAGGGTGAGGGGCTCCCTTCTCTTTCTGTGTTCCCTGATTCCTCATCTCTCTAGCCTGCTGCAGCCCTGCTAAGGTTCCCAGTAATTAATATCTCATAATCCCCCTCCCCCCTGTGCCAAACAGCATCCATGGCCAAAGAAAGCCCAAGAAATAGTTCACTCACAGACCTGGACATTGCCACCCCAGCCTGCTTCCCAGGACCTTAACAATGAATTGTGTCTTTTCATGAACTAGGAGAGACTCCTGTGGACCACACACTTGTATCTCCTGTTGTGTGGAATTCAAGGACCAGCCAGCTGAGCCCCCATCCTGCTCTTGAGGACAAAAGTAATAGGGAAGACTTGATAAGCTCAAGACAGGGAGAGATGTGCTGCTCTCAGCATAACACACTCAGTAGTGAAGGTTCCCCTGAGCCTTGGCTGAACAGCCAGCCAGAGGATCATTATGGACAGTGAGGAGAACGGAGAAACTGGGAACCACATCCACTACTTGACCAACTTTCTCACAACCGAGAGTTGTTGACTGAAGACTAAGGGTCCACTCAGACACCCAGGTCTGCTTCATTTGGCCCACTCAGCATTTGGCCTCACTAACATTCAAGCACCCCATAAATTGGGTATGGTGGCACACACCTATAATCCCAGCTCTTGGGAAGTTGAAGTAGTCGGATCAGAAGTTCAAAGTTATCCTCAGCTACATAGAGAGTTCAAGGCACTCAGGACTCTGCCTAAACTAAATGTATATAAGGGTAAGAAAGTCATACAAAACCGGCATTTCTACCTATAAAACTCCCCTCTGTTTACAGGACAGACCAGAAGATGCAGCTCAGAGAAAACACCTCCACGTGCTTAGCTTGAACTTTCTACCTCATTCTGCCCCCTCCTTGGGATACAGATGAGAAAGTGAGGCACAAAAGCCAAGTCACAGGTCTAGAGGGTCACATGGTTAGATAAATAACAGGGTGTACAGTAAACCCAGTTCTGACTACAAAGAACATAAGTTTAAATGACAGAAATCTCTAGGAAATTCCAGAAATGTCACAAAACTTCCCCAGTTCCTGGGTAACATTTCAACCCATAGTACTGAGTGCCCTGGATGGCTCAAAATCCAATCTCTCCACTGGCTCTCCATTTCCAAGGCCATCTTCCAGAAACTGGAGGTGGGGCAGGCTTGTAGCTCTTTCTTCTCCCAACACCTTGTCATCCTTTTATCTCCTTGTCAGTAAGTCCCAGCCTGGCTCCCCAACAAAGCATGTGCCTTATTTACTGTCATGGAGAAACAGACAAGATCTGGAATCCTATTGAAAATCCTATGGCATAGTTTCGGGTTAGAAAAAAATATATATGCTTTGGGAGAAAAGTGTCATTTAAAACTCCTACATTTGGATTGAAGTTCTTAGGGGGTTATGGATCTACCAAGAGTTGAAATTCCCTGGAACTGCTATGAAAACCAGGCTGGCCTTGAACTCACAAAGATCCTCCTTCCTCTGCCTCTGGAGTGCTGGGGTTAAAGGCTTGCCTCCACCACACTCCATCTGCCTCATTTGATTTCCACCATCAGGTGAAAGAGACAGAATTCCCATTTAAGCCCCAAGTGACCTAATCAGAACCAGTTCCTTGAATGTTATTCTGAAAGCTTTGGTGGCCCCAGCCTGATGCCCCAAGGGACCAGCCTTTCTCCTACCTCATTCCAGTTGCTAACAAAGGGGCTGTGGTTAGCTTCTACTGCAGTTTTCCATTGTTTCTTTCTAAATGGAAACCTTTTATTTGCTTATCAATCAAAGGGACAGGCTTCATTGTTGCAAAGAGAAGCGCTTTCCCATCTCTCTGGAAACCATCACTCTCCCTGCCCACCTTCCCACCCCCTTTGGATACAGACGTGGATACTAATGATGTTAATTTCAGAGATGCTCACAGGACATTTATTCTATGCCAGATGATGTTGCAAATGCTTTTCATAGGAGAAAAAAAAGTCATTTATTGGATCTTGCAAAATTTCCCCTTGCCTTGCCGTTGAAGAAACTGATACAAAAATACCCTGTCCTGGGTACAGTGTTACTGGAAGAAAGAGTAGCAAATGATCAGTCCTGGTTGTTTGGTTGGTTGGTGGGTGGGTGGGTGGGTGGGTGGGTGGTTTCTGGAGGGTAGGGAGCAGAGAAGACAGGTGGCAAACCAGAGCCTGGGCTTCATCTGAGTGGGTTATCCAATGTCAGCTACACCAGTCAAATTCAAGCCTTGCCAGACCCAGCATTGCCAATTTCAGGTTTCTTCTGAAACCCCTGAAATTAGGCTTCTAGTCAAGTCTGCTTTTCAAACTCCGTGCGTGAATTCAGTTGGGCATAGATGTGCGGGGACCCTCATGTGAACAGAGATCAAAGAACAAGTTCAGATGTTAGTCCTCCCTCAGCCTCCACCTTGTCTGAGTCAGGGTCTCTTTTATTGGTTGCCATGAACAGCAGGGTAGCTATGCCAGACAGACAGGGTGGTCTGTCTCCATAGAAGTGCTGAGATTGTAAAATGGGATACTATGTCCAAAGTTATGTGGGTGCTGGGATCCAAACTCAGGTCTTCATGTTCCTGGGATAAGCACTCTACCCACTAAACCATCTCCCCAGCTCAAGTCTGAACCTAAAGCAGGGGGAGGGGTGCGGGGGGAGGGGGCGAGGGGAGACACTCATCGACAAGCCAACTAAGGTGGTCGTCTATGGACTGGTGACTTTGGACACAGGCCTTGGCCATCAAATCCATCGTCACCACGCAACCACACTGCCTCCCTTCAAGCAGGTCCAACAGTGGGGCGGCACTTGACAGCTAACCCTCCAACAGGCGTGGATGGTCACACCTGTAATCCCGGCACTTAGGAGGCTGAGGCTGGAGGATTGTCATGGATTCAAGGCCAATCTGGGTTACAGGGTGAGCCCTATGCCACCATGGGTCACATTAGGATTTTTAAAGGTAACAATCATGTCTTTTCTGCAGGTCCTCCTCAATCAAGAGTGAGACAAGGAACCCTGGCTTCTTCAATGAGGGACAACAACAAACAACGATGTGGCCCTAATGAGTCACTCCACAGCAAAAGCTGTCAAATCCATCATCCCTGTTTTATTTTTCGAAAGTGATTAAACACCACTTTCTTCCCTCTGGTAGCAATATGCCAGTGACAGCCGATCTATCATGGTGTCTGATCTATCTCTGCATCTACCGATGTTTAACTGCAGAGTTTCACATCCATCATTTCCTACCTGAATAGCTTTTCGAAAAGGAAGAGGAATTTTAATTCTGCTTCCCGACAGCAGAGGAATTAAAGGACAGGAGTTTTCCTCCCACCAAACACCAGCAGCAGATCCATAAACCTAACCAGAATGCACACTCAAACAAAGACGGTAAGCATGGCCTTCTAAAAAGTGCAGTGCCCACGGATGCCAAAAGAGGGCACTGGAGCTCCTAGTATACTGGAGTTACAGATGGTTGTGAGCTGCCATGTGCGTGTTGCGGATGGAACCCAGGTCCTCTGTAAGAGCAGCCAGTGCCCTTAACCACTGAGCCACCTCTCCAGTCCTGTTGCCATTTCTCACCTTGGTAATATGTTCTCCATCTTAGCCACTGTGGCACAAGTACCTTCAGGGATGTGCAACTTCATGTATGTTTTTTCCCTCTATTTCTAGAACTTTCTCAACTCCCCAAAAGGAAACTCTATTCTCATTTTCAGTCATTCCTCATCACCCCACCCCATTCCACAACCATGACACTGCTTCCTGTCCCTGTGGGGGACCTGCTTATTCTAGACACTCCCACAATCTCTTTAAACAGAATATGAAGACCTTTGCCTCATCTAGTCCCTCATTCTATAGCATTTCCTCTCTCTCTCTCTCTCTCTCTCTCTCTCTCTCTGTGTGTGTGTGTGTGTGTGTGTGTGTGTCCTAGGGATGAGAGCCAGGGCCTTGTACATGCTAGGCAGATGTTCGACCCCTAAGCCACACCCCCAGCCCCCCACACTTGGGCACTCTAGGCGGGAGTCTCTACTGCCACAGAGCCACACCCTAGCTCTTTCTCCATCGTTTTCCAGATACCTCCTTGCTATTGCTTTGGCTCATATTTCATTCCTTCTCACATAGGGAATATTATTTCCTTATCTACCCAGGGATGAGGAGGACTCGGATCCCTCTTCCATGGCTGATAGGAATGTAAATGAGGCAGGTGCCATAGAGACAGTCTAATGTGTTAAGCTGGACACACAGCTCCACCTATAGAGTAGAAAATAGGTGTTCAAACAGATATGTATAAGAGTTGTTTGTGACAACTGCATTCATAACAGCCACGAGGGGGGACCACCAATGACCACCCTTATTCTTTGAAGCATCCTTCCTGTACTGAGGTCATATGGCAGAGCTTCACACACACAGCACTGTGGACATCCTTACCATGGCCACGCCAAAGAAGTAGGATCACACACCCTCCCATCCCAGGATCGTCAGAGCAGCTCCTCCCAAGTAAAGGGTAGATAAAACCCTGGGTACTACATTAAGGTATTTGTTGAGTCTCTCTTTCTTAGATGCTTTTATTCAAATTCTGTCAAATACCAGATGCAGCTTGGTGGCTCTCAAAACCCACTGTGGGAGTTTGAATATGCTTGCTCCAGGGAGTGGCACTATTTGGATGTGTGGCCTTGTTGGAATAGGAGTGTCACTGTAGGTGTGGGCTCTAGGACCCTCATCCTAGCTGTCTGGAAGTCAGTCTTCTCCTAATGGCCTTTAGATGAAGATGTAAAACTCTCAGTCCCTCCTGCACTACACATGACTGGATGGTGCCATGTTCCTTCCTTGATAATCATCGCCTGAACTTCTGAACACGTAAGCCAGCCCCAATTAAATGTTGTCCTTGTAAGAGTTGCCTTGGTCATGGTGTCTCTTCACAGAAGGAAAACGCTAAAACACCCACATCCAGCAAAATTATAGTCAAACATAGCTGTGCTCTAGAGACAAGCCTGGCTTTAGGGTCAAAAGCAACCTGGTACCCCGAGAGATACAGAAAGTAACTGGACATTGAGAAGAAACACACAGTGGCGTAGATGTATCTCACAAAGCTGAAGAGTCGTGAGGACAGTCGTGAGTCAAGGGTACAGTTCATAGGGGCAGTCAAGTGCAGGACAGTCATACTGTGTGGGTCCATTTATGTCTACATCCAAGCAAAGTGATTCCCATACATCTTAGGAGAGACCACTTGAAAGACAGGCAACAATGGGGGCTCCTAGAGAAGAACCAGTGATCTTGTCTCAGTTTGGGTGCTGGCCATCTTATACATCCAACTTTGTGACATTCAAAAAAAAAAGGAACCTCGTGCCCACCATGTCTGGGGGTTGTGCTTTATCTCCCTTTAAAACATTTATTTTTAAAGTATTTAGAGGAGATGAAGAAATGGCTTGGCAGTTAAGAACACTTGCTGCTCTTTCAGAGGATCTGAGTTTAGTTCCCAGTGCCCACGTTGTGTGCTTTACAATCAACTGTAACTCCAGTTCCAGGGGATCTGACACACTCGTCTAGCCTCTTTGGGAGTCTGTGCTCATGTGCTTACACACACACACACACACACACACACACACACACACACCTCTAGTAAAGCTTTCTCCTGGCTCCATTTTCCTCGATCCACATGATCACAGTGGCTATCTTCCAATTAAAACATGGCCCGCACATGTGTCCCCATCACTAGCTGGGACTGGAGCCAGCCTGGCTGAGCATGAAGATGGCACCTCTGGCTCACAGGATTAACAAAAGTAATTCCCCAAACAGCCTGTGCCCAGCCCAACCACACACCAGGCACTGCCGGGCAGAGCAGACTGACCCATGCTACAGAGCCAGAGAGGTACCAGAACCCATGGCTGCACCCCAGTTCTCCACACACAGCTATCAGGCATCACAGCAAGTTCCTGGAGTTGTCTGGAATGAGACCCAAGTCCCAAGAATCCCATGGTGCTAGCTACCTGTCCTCCCCCCTACAAGCCCCTGGACTTGTGCTTCCAGCCATTATCCATACTAACCAGTTATTACCTCATCACTATGACCACCTCTACTGCTAGTCATATACAGGACAAGATGTACTACTAAGGCACTCAGCCACTGATGTTACTGGCACCCCCAAAGCCATCATCCTGGAAACCCCAGTCTGTAGCTTGTCTTTGCCTATTTTGTAGGCTCTTCTTCCTTCCACCCTTTCAACTCTCTAACAAACAGTAAATAGGAGAGAAAAAATGATAGAGGGAAAAGGAGGTGGTGCTATTGTTAGACTACTCCTGCTGATTAGGGGCATTGAGTTCTTTGGGACAAGTTTGATTTTCACTGTTAGAAAGTCTCCTCCTCCTCCTCCTCCTCCTCCTCCTCCTCCTCCTCCTCTCTTTCTTCTTCTTCTTCTTCTTCTTTCACTTCTTTTTCTTCTACTATTTCTCCTCCTCCTCCTCTCCTTCTCCTTCCCCTTCTTGTTCCTTCTTTGAGCATAACTATTTAACAAGCCACAACCAACAGCAACCAACCAACAACGCACCCTACCTCTCAGGCCCTAGCATTTATATATCCTCTGAAAAGTCTCCAGAATTCCAAACATCACACAATCACAGAAACTAGCTGCAGCTGGCAAAGTCACCCCCATGCTAGAGCATGAGGCAAATCATAGTCAGCTGCTGTGGACAATCTGAAGCAGTCCCATATTCTATACCTGGGATTAAAACAAAAACATAGTCTTATAACATTTCTGTGCTTTTTTTTTTTTAAAGAAACCAAATATCCAAAATTCTCACTACACCAGTCTGTGATGGAGTCAGATGGAAGAGGATGTTGATGGACTGTGTGACCACCAGGCTCATTACAGTGACAGCACTCACATAGAACACTCAGTACAATCCTTCCTTTCCATTCCAGATTCTCATTCTCAGCCTTCTGCATAGCCATGCTCTTCAGAATTCCTGACCAGAAGACAGATGTCTCTCTGCTGAAGCACCCAGGGTTGACCCATTTGTCCCTCTTCATTTCGGCCATCCATGGTAGTTCGAGAATGGCCACCACAGGTTCATATGTTTGAATGCTTGGTACCCAGTTAGTGGAACTGTTTGAGAAGGATTGGGGGGTGTGGCCTTGTTACAGAAGGTGTCTCTAGGAGTGGGTTTTGACATTTCAAAAACCCATTGCCAGACCTAGTCTCCTCTCTCTCTCTCTCTCTCTCTCTCTCTCTCTCTCTCTCGCACGCTCTCTCTCTGCTACTACAAACCAGGATACCAGGATATAAAGTACTTGGCTACTGCTCCAACACCATGCCTGCTGGCTTTCCACCATGATAATCTCATACTAACCCTCTAAAACTGTAAGTAAGCCCCCAATGAAATGCTCTCTTTTATAAAAGAGTTGCCTATGTCTCTTCTCAGCAATAAACACTGACTAAAACAGCCATTTACTTCATTTACATATATTGGTGGGTTCTTTTTTTTTTCTGTATTATCAAAAGCATGAAGGACCCTCTCATTACCATAATAGTGAGCAGGGAGGTGCACTCCTTTTTGGTTAAGTCTCAGGAATGACAATAGATCTCCTGCTCAGTCCCCTGGGCTCTGACCTTGGTCAGTCCTCATAGCAGGCAGTGGTTCTCATAATGTAAGGCAGGTCTTATACCCTGGGCTACAAAATCCCACAGTGGTGCCCAGCCTAGTCGCAATGAAATCTGAAGTCTTTTCAAAAGACATAAAGCCCTGGGAGAATGCTACCTTTGGCCACCTTGCTAGCCAGGTATCCCCACCCTTACCTGCACAACAGTGTCCCTGACCTCTTTGGTGACCCCGGAACATGCCCCAGTTGGCTGCCTGAGGGCTTTGTAATGAGCCTTTCCTTCATCTCTCCCACACCCATCCCACCCCTCCTCTGAGCTCTGTTCCTCAGAGAAGCCCTTCTCCACCCACCTATCCAAAGGAACCTTCCAGATCCTAGGCTGTCCCCTGCCCTGTTCTCCTGTTGGTACTTATTGCCTCTGGACACAAAAGAACCACAATGCTTTCAACAAGAGTCTGTCCCTATGAACCATGGGTAAGTAAGCTTCAGAGAATAGAGACTCTTTCTCCCTGTGACAGCTTGTCACCAGACCCCAAACCTGCACTCAGCAGGTAATAAGGGTTTTGGGACCTGCTGGTAAGATACACAAGACAAAGGAGGCAGAGAGGAACTTGGGGGTTGCATGTGGTTTCAGGAATGTGTCCAGCCATTGCTTCTTGGCCTTTTGGCTAAGATCAAGTGTAGGAATGTGTCCAGCCTGCACAGACTACCATCCCAGCCTTTCATGCCTGTTCTTTCCTGCCTGGTAAGCTCTTCCTCAGACCCCTGCATGGCTAAGCCCCATTCTTCCCACCTTGGACTAATGTCCCCAGACAGGCCTTTCACTGATCATGTCCCTGGGTACCTCTGCTCTCTCCCATGTCCCCCATCACCCAGTCCTGTTTCAATTTTGCCCTTTGCACATCATGACCCACAGAATCCAGGAGGAATTTCTGACCAGCAGTATGACATCAGAGGCCCCTGTGTAACAGACCCTGTAGTGCACATGGACCGTGCCACCAGAGGAATTGGCATGGAACTGAAGAGGTAGAACATGTCTAAACCCTAGAAATCTCAAAAACTGAGATCAGAATCTCATCCTGAGACTGGCAGGATTGGAGCCATCTCCCTCCTTGTTTCTGTCCCTGCCTCAGAGCAAGTAACCTGGAGATCCCCGACCAGGTGGTCACAGGTAGTCAGTCACATAGCACAGCACCCAGAATTCTTTCCCATGCAAATGAGGCATTTCTGTAGCCTTAGCCTTCAGCCAATGACCTTTGCCCACCCTGCATAGTCTCACCCACTTCCCCAAAACTATAGAACTCTTGGTTCTTGAAAGTAAATGCCCACCCCAAGAAAGGAAATATGAACAAGCTAAGATCATATCAGAGAACTTCTTCATTAAAGATCATCAGAAACCTTTGTCTAAAAGAGCCTTAACACTGAGATTCTCAGAGAAGGTCTTCCCCCACATCCTTCATCCTTTCAGCCTGATAGGCAGAGGCTCCTGGATACCCTGAGAGGGAGAAATCAAAAGAAATGGAACCACAGCTTTCCTCCTGAACTCTTCTTTACCCTCTGACCTGGCAAACAGCAATGTTGGATGCTCTGGAGGGAGGGGCAGTCTGTGGACCCCACCTGTCCCAGACTTTGCCCTGTCCTCTCTGAGCCAGCAGCATCTGGACACTCCCAGCGAAGAGGCGGAACCCAGAGGGTTGCTGAAGGGAAATGAAGGGAGAGTGGATCTGGGGGAGAGGTGAGGCAAAGAAAAGAGGAAGGGGAAACCAGTCAGGATGTAATATATGAGAAACGAACAAACAAACAAATAGCACTGGCTGCTCTTCCAGAGGACCCAGGTTCTATTCCCAGCATCCATATGGTGGCTCACAACCATCTGTAACTCCAATCTGGGGGGGCTCTGATGCCCTCTTCTGGCCTCCAAGGGCACTAGGCATGCTCATTGTATACAGATATGCATATAAAATATTCATATGCATAAAATAAAAATAAATCATTCTAATATATATACATATATGCACATATACATATATACATACATATATATATATATATCAAGTTGAACATCCATTGAGAAGGCCACTTACCATTGACTGTGACCTCTACATGCATGTACACATACACACACGAAAACACACACACCCCAAGTGGCAGTTATTTCCTGCAGTTTGAGCTCCAACTAACAGGTCAGTCACCCAGGGAGCCCCACCCCCCACCCTACCCCGATCTCATGCCCTCAGACCCTCGTCTCCCTTTCATTTCCTTGGGCTCCCCGTTATCTGTTCCAAACACTTCCAAATTTGCTTGCTTTCTTAATCTCTCCTCTGCTGGCAGCTCCCATGTTTATCTTGCAGTCCGTGTCTCTGCAGCTTGGGTCTCCTCCCCACGAGCCTTCATTAGAATATTTCAAATGAAGACCTTTACCGCCCCCGCCGTGCAGCACGCTGGGCCTTTCCCACGGAACACGTTTTTAATTCTTATCACGGGACTTCAGGCAGTTTGTACATTATTCCCTATTAAACCCTCAATTCCACTTGAGGTGGTCACAATTCGGAGATTACAGCATTCTGCGGGGTGTTCTGCCAGTGATACATTCGCTTTGCTTGCCAGCAGACTCGGTTACGTGAGCCTGTATTTCACACCTCATTTGATTCCACAATGAGACCAACATAGAAAAAGAAGCAATTATTTATTTAGATTATGGAATCGTTTCAGAGGGATATTCAATTATGTAATGGTTTTAGAAGGATATTCATAGGTATGAGACTGTCATGCTGGAGGAGGGCTCCCTGCTGGGGGTGGGGGGCGTTTAAACACAGAACAGGAAGGAGACACATACACAGAGAAGTCACTGGGGGGGAAGCCCATCTCATTTGCAAAATGGCTTCCTCTTTCCCATGTAGCATTTTTTTAAATTTCTTCTAAAAGAAAAAAAAAAATCACAAAAACAAAAAGTGACAAGTACTTCTGAGAAGCAGAGCACTTTTTTCCATGAAAACAAGACCATGGGCTGCAGATAAGGCTCAATAAGCAAGAGGGCTTGCTGCAAAAGGATAATAAGGACCTGACTTCGAACCCCCCACCTGTTACATAAAAAGCTGGGCATGTAACCCAAGCACTGTGGAGACACTAAATCATTGTGGCTTGCTGGCCACCAGCCAGGTTCAGTGAGAGACCCTGTCTCAAGGGAATCATGAAAACAGGACACCTCTGAGTGCACACACATGCCCATATACCACACACACAAACAATATGTTGTCACTCAGAGCCAGTGGAGCATCTCAACAAATTCATTTCCTCTGCATCCACCATGGAGACCATCTTCCTAAGCCCAGCATTCTTGGTCTCTTCCAGCCCAATGTCAGGTTGAGTGACATTGCACTTACAGGGGCAATTCCCTCCAAGTCATGTCACCATCAGTGTTCATGGCCTCTGAAGGCCCACTGTATGACCACTGACAACCCTCCCTTTCCCCAATCTCCCTCCCTTTCCCCAATCTGCCCAAGCCCTTGGGAACACTGATCCAAACCCCAGCTCTGAGTTAGTCTGGATGGACATATGATCCGAGCTGTTCCAGGAAGAGCCCAGGACATCCTTTCCAGGGCTCATGCTAGACTTAACCAGGAAAATCAACTTCTCCCTAGAGTAGCAGTTCTCAACCTGTGGGTCGTGACCCCCCTTGGGGGTTGAACCACCCTTTCACAGAAGTCGCCTGAGACCATTGGAAAGCAGGGGTATTTGCATTCTGATTCATAACAGTAGCGAAATAACAGTTATGAAGTAACAGTGAAAATAATTTTATGGTTGGGGGTCACCAAAACATGGGGAACTTTATGAAAGGGTCACACTACTAGGGAGGCTGAGAAGCACTGCCCTAAAGTGACTATGTGGTCAGAGGGACACTAAGAGCTCCTGGCCACTACTCTGCTCCCAAGAAGGAATGGAGGACCCTAGAGGGGGTGGAGAGACAGGTTGTGGGGGACAACCCCCACTTCTGATGTAGACCACTGTCAGCATGGGACTTGGGGGCACTACCTGGATAACCACACAGGGAGATGTGTCCTCCCACTGTGGGTATTAAACTCAGCAGACCCCTGGGCCAACAGAATCGAGCTACAGGCCTGGGCAGAGCCCATCTTTGAAGAACATGGCCACCTGTGCCCACTAACTGTCCTCTCGCTCCCCTCATGCCTTGGCAGCAAAGCCTGCCTTCTACACAGCTGGAAAGCAACACAGGAAGTTCAGCTCCCAAGCCAGCCTGCGCCTAGGCAGGGGTTCCACTCTCTGTTACCTAGATCTAAACCAAAGCTCTGCTTGGGGGTGGGGGGAGTTGGGGTGGTGTCAGGAGGTGACACTTCACTTCTTCCCAATAATTAGATATTGCTGCATGAGTCTGCGATGCATGGATGAGCTGCACCATTAGTAGCCATGAAGACACCAGCATGGAAGATGCCCAAGAATACTGCTGTGAACCAACTGTGAAAACAGACACCTCTGTCTTTGCTATGGGAGGCCGTGAATCCCTTTACAGCAACCACTTTGGAGCAATTACAGGCACCTTTGCAGCTGGAAGCCCTTGAGCCAATATTAACAACTCATGGCCTAGGGCGCCTGGCAGGCACATTCAGATATCCAGGGAAGCCCTGGTCATGTGATGTCACAGCCCACACTCCATCCCTGACACTATCTGCCCTAGGGTGTGATTGAGGAGTTTTGAGTGGGAGGTGTCATAGCCAGCATCAGACCACTCAGCTTGAGTCATTCTTCCTCCTGGAAGACAGTCACAGGCAGCACAGTGCAGCTCTGGGGTTGTCTGGGGTCACATGAGAGGTGACAGAACACACCGGGCAAGTCCATTGACAGAGTTCAGCCTCCACTCTCACAGGACCCCACTCATGACCCATGCTGACTCATCCCCAAGGCCCATGTATCTCCTGGGCACCAAAAGACCCAAAGCTAGAGAGGAGAGAAGAGTCTAGGTGGATTTACAGGGATGCGTGTCTCAGTGACCAGGGCATTGGGCAGCATCTGAGTTGATGGCAGGGTCAGCAGTCACTCAACCAGGACTGCTCCTTGGCTCAAGGGGGGAGACAGACAGACAGACAGATAGCTCGGTAAGGGGAGAGAATAGATGTGGCAAAGGGTGGGGCTTGTTGAGTCAGGGATCTTTCTACTCTCTGATGCTGAGGTGGTCAAGCCCCTCCCTCGCCCCGCCCTCGCCCCCCTCTCCCTGCCTTCTGCTCACCACTCCCCCTATTCCCAGGCCAGCTTCTAAAGATTGCAAGGAAACCGGACTTGAGATTCTGGATCCACGGCCACCCCACCCCGGACCCCACTTCTACTCCCACCCTGAGAAATGGGTTCAACACAACAGAAAAGGTTCGTTTAAGCAGCCAGGAGCCAGAGATGGCTCAGCAAGTTAGCAGGTTAAGGTGCTTGTCTCTTACACCAGAGGACTTGAGTTGAGCACCAGGGCCCATAGGAGATGATGAACCAACCCCTAGAAGCTGTCCTCTGACCTCCACATGCACCATGACACACAGACGGACCAACAGGTGCACACACTAATAATAATAACTAATAAAAATAATAATTTTAAATTTTTGAAGAAAAATATGCAATGAGAGACAGCGGATAGCTGTGAGCACCCTGCTTGCTTTTTAAAAAGTACTTTCCCTCTGACTCTCTAATTGATCCATTCTTACCATTTCAGCCTTCAGTTCTTCATCGAAACAACAGCAATAACAATATGGTTGTCAGACTCTAAACTGTGATAAACGAAAGACAGGCAGCCTCACTATGTACGGTGCATGGAATCATAAAGGATGCTCTGAGCTGCTGTGCATCCCTGCTGTGGCTGCCCCAGGCTGGTGCCGCTGAAGGAAGGTCCACCCGCCATCCTGAGCATGTCTCTCTGTCCCTTGCTCTAGTAAACCACACATCACGGGGCTCACCTGCTCTGGGTGTCCGGGTGGTGGCCCATGCAGGACAGGACAGCCGTGGTCTGGGTACCGTCCTGCTCAATCTCCTCCTGCACTGCCCACTGGTCCTCGTGGCTCACCCGCACAGCCGTTATCTTCACACCTGCAGCCGCCTTGATTCTATGACATAAGAAGAAAGTAGACTCATGAGAAAATAGGCTTCACCTGGCCAGAGCCATGAGAGACACTATGGTGATCCGAATAGACTTCCCCCTATTCCCATAGACTTGTGTGTTTGAATGCTTGGCCCAGGGGGAGGGGCACTCTTAGGAAGTGTGGCCATGTTGGAGGAAGTGTGTCACTGTGGGGGTGGGCTTTGAGGGTTCCTATGTTAGGGCTTCACTCAGTGTGGAATGAGATCATCCTCCCGGCTACCTTTTGGATCAAGACATAAAATTCATCTGAGCAGTGGTGGCGCACGCCTTTAATCCCAGCACTTGGGAGGCAGAGGCAGGTGAATTTCTGTGTTCGAGGCCAGCCTGGTCTACAGAGTGAGTTCCAGGACAGCCAGGGCTATACAGAGAAACCTGTCTCGAAAAAATAAATAAATAAATAAACAAACAAACAAACATAGAATTCTTGGCTCCTCCCCCACCCCATGTCTGCCTAGGCACGGCCATGCTTCAGGTCATGATAATACCGGACTGAACCACTTAAACTGTACACCAGCCCCAAATTAAACGTTGTCCTTTATAGGGGTTGCCTTGGTCATGGTATCTCCTCAGACAGCATCTCTATCAGTATCACATGGAGATTCCCTTCCCAGGAAGCTAGAGGCTAGAGCGAAGAGAGGTTATGAATAGCTTTCCTCTAAGACTGATCTCAGGGACAGCAAGATGGCTCAGTGGGCTCAGTGGTTGAAGGCACTTGCCTGCCAAGCCAGATGCTCTGAGTTCAGCATCCAGAACCCACGACCTCCGCACACCCTCACGGCCCGGGTGCCCACCTCCACACATCCAAAATAAATAAATAAATGTAAGAGGAAAAATTTAATGCTGATATGTTCCAGACCATGGGCGATGGCTTCCATGGGTAAACCCTGACCTGGGGAAACTGAGGCAGGAGAATTGCTATAAGTTCAAGGCCAACCTGGGCTACACAGGGAGACCCTGTCTTAAGAATAAATAAGCAAATAAACGAATCTTGTCCCTTTTACACGTGCCTTTTACACAGCATGTTGCTACGCACCTCCGTTTTTCTGTCACTGGGTTTGAAAGGAATTTTATGAGAATTTTATCTTAATATTAAAAAGAGAGGCAAGGGCGAGAGCAAACTGGTTCAGGTGATAAAGGTGCTTCCCATCAAGCCTGGAGACCTGAGTTCAACTTCTGGGACCCACATGGTGGGGGGAGAGAACAGATTTATGCAGTGTGTCCTCCGGTCTCCATGTGTGCACCACAGTACACACACCCAACACATAGCCACTAAATTATGAACAACCACAATGAAAAATTATATAAGGAGGGAGGACACAGGTAAGTGACCCATCCCAGGAGTGACTGAAATGTGAGAGGGAGTGGTATATGTGTTAATGGGTGATGGCTAGGTGCCAGACCTGTCTTGAAGCCTGGCTCTGTCCCCTGCCTTAGAGAGTCTGGAGTATGCTCAGATATGCCAACCTCTGTGTATACATCAAATACAAAGATGGGACTCTGCCTCCTTCTCTCTCCCTGTGACAACCGCAGCCCTAGCCTGGACAGCACACCCCCAGAGGCCCCAATGTCACTCATCTGCCACCCCCTCTCCTGCATCTGATCAGTCATTCTTCCTGCTGGATTTAGGTCTTAAGCTCCTCTTCCACAAAGCTTTCTTTCTTGACACCATGACGCCCTAGCAGTTAAATTTATGCATGCCACAAACAGAGGTGTCCTGTTCCATCCCTGCCTCTAGCCAAAGGACCGAGGGAAGAGGATGTTCCAGAACTTGTGTCTACATTCAAAAGTCCTTCTCACCGAAGCTGCACCCTCTGGCCTGTGAGTCCTCTAACAACTCACACAGGGATCTTTCCCACACATACGATGTCTCAGAACCCCTTCATCATACCACTGATACTCAGACTAGAAGTGGGAATCAGATGGTCAGAGGGAAGTGCGAACCCAGTTGCTGGTTAGCCCACAGAGACCCCTCCCTGTAAGGCCTGAGCTACATCACTGAGCTTGTAAATCTCGGTTTTTCCTGGATAACAGACCCTCATCCACTGTGGTCTTGGAGGGATTAAGGATGCTCACAGGATAGTGGATGAAAGTCCATCACTAATGGTTGAATTCAAACACGGAAGTACTAACTATTTTCAGGAGACCCACCTAGACTTCTGGGCACTCACTGCCAGGCATCCTGGGCACATCTCTGAGTCTCCGGGCAGAATCTAGCTGTTCCTTCTAGATATTTCCTGGTCCTAATTCTGGGCAGAAAATTATTCCCACCTCCCAAGGCAAAGCCAGTGACACATACACACACACACACACACACACACACACTCACACATACACACATATACACACACACACACACACACAATTCTGGCCCATTCACCAAGCTTTCAAAGGATACCCCGACTCCTTCAGACACCTGACCCTGTCCGGCTCTCATCCATGAGACTTTGTCCCACAGTGAGCTCTCTTCTTATGGCCACAGCGTGATTGCAACAGCTCCAGACTGCACATCTTTATCCTCAGTTTTTTAAAAAAAAAAAAAAAAAAAAAAGATTCTCCTTCTGAGAACAAAAATCTTAAAGCCAGTTTTACAGGCTGAATTTGATGGGGTTTTTTTCGTAATGGATGAGGTTAATCCCTTATCAGAAGGGTTTAAAAAGAAAAGGATGCTGAAAAGAAGTTCAAGTCATAGAGGAAGAAATGCATGCTGGGTATTAAAAACACTTGTAAAGCCAAATTGTTGATATGCTGCCCGTCTCTTAAGCACAAGTTATGAAATTCTTAAAGCTCAGCCTCCCAACTAAATCCCCCTTAACTTCAGGCTATATTTGTTAAAGCGATTTAAGCTCACAGAAATTCAGGTCTTAAATATTCACTAACCTTGTTTTAGAAAAAAATATATATGTATCTTCAGACTTGGGGATATTCTTAGCACTTGGTATTTTAAAACTACAATATCCAAAGCTACGTAGAAGAGATTAGTGGCCCCACTGCTGTGGCAAGCTGGAGGTTTCCAGGGCTAAGCAATAAAAGTTACCACCGCAAAGTGTCCAGAACATGTAAGGAAAGTTAGCCAAGTGACTCGGTAATGGGCTAGCACACAGGAGAAGTCTTCCAGGGAATGGAGCCATCAAAGTGCAAGGTTTAGGGGCTGGGGAGAGGGCTCAGTTTGTAAAACACTTGCCGTTCTTCCTGAGGACCCCCGTTGGATTCCCAGCCCACAGGCCAGGAACCACCTGTAACCCCAGTTCCAAGGGGAAATCTGTCGCCCTCTTCTGGCTTTTGCAGGTAACTGCATGGACATGCACATAAAGACCCCCTCTCCCTGAATTCTTTCACCAGGTATCTGGAGTCTAGAGGAGGCAAGCCATGCCGAGAGCACGTTTTTGAACAACTATTTAAATCTGAAAGATGGAAGAGAAAAAATTCATGTGATGAGACCTTCTTCGAGCACCTGCCCCACAAGACCTGCCTTGGCACCCACAGAGCAGACGAAGTCTCCCTCCTGCACTCTTGGGAATGGATGCTGAAAATACATTTATTTTTGGCCTTTGAGTCAGAGAGAGAATGGAAAGCTCTAAAGAAACAAGAAGATCTCTGAGAATCATGGGGCTCAGCTCCAAGATCGGGGATGGGCAGGGTCTTCTGTGTGCAGATGTGAGCATCCCCTTAATGGCACATGAGGAGGCCAAGTAAGTCAGGTGCCACCAGGGGAAATTATCAACCTGTCTGACCATCTGTCTCAGCTAAAACTTACTTACTTAGCTTAATTTATTTATTTGATACAGGGTCTCATGATGTATCAGCCTTGACTGTCCTGGAACTCACTATGTAGAACAGGCTGGCTTGGAATTCATGGAGATCCACCTGCCTCTGCCTCCCGAGTGCAGGGACTAAAGATGTGTGTCACCACACTTGAATGTGTATAGAAAATGGTAGGGCCAGTGAGACTCCTGTCTGTTTTATGATACAAGCTGTGTGTTTGTCACATTCCTCACTACCTACAAAATATCTAGTAAGAACAATTTACAAATGGTGGGGCTTGATTCACGGTTTTAAGGCACAGCCCATCATGGGGCAGAGGCACTGCAAGAGTGAGGCAGCTAGATTGTATCCACAGTCAGGAAGCAAAGAAAGATGGACGCTGGTGCTCAGCTCACTGTCTCCTTTTTATTCAGCCCAGGACTCCAGCCATGAGATGGCGCTGCCCATGTTCAAGGCAGATTTTCCACCGCAATCAACCTAATCTGAAAAGTCCCTCTTAGGCATGCCCAGCGCCTTGTTTCCTAGGTGGCAATAAAGAATGTCAACTTGGCCATACCAACCATCATACTGAGTATGCCCAAAGGATACTCCACTCTAACCTGCCAACTATGCTCTGTGACCCTGGGCCAAGCACGCTGGAAAGCATCCCTGTCCTCCTTCCTTCTCGAATTCTGACCTTACACTGAGTACGCTTAGGAATGTGCTAACCAGAGGGCGTTCCTACTTGAAAACATAATGCACAGCCTCCCCCAATAAAATCGCCACACTTCCTTTGCTTGGAAGAGCATCAATCTAGAAATAGCACCAATACCTTCTTTAGCATAATCTTTCCCCTAAGCTTTCATTTCTTGGCCACACTTGTGTGAGCTTTGGGCAAAGCTGGGCACCCACTGCCTTCCCTTGTCTCTTTGCTTCCACCCTAGAAAGTTAGCTGGGATGCACACATCTCGAGACACACACCCACACAGAGACCAGGTGTCAGGTGTCTTCTATTATTCTCTGCCTTATTCCTTTAAGATGTTATCTCTCTATTGGGCTGGAGAGGTAACTCAGTGGTTAGAGCACTGGCTGGGTTGTTTTGGTTTTTTGTTTTTTTTTCCAGAAGAGCCAGGTTCACTTCACAGCACCCACACAGTGGCTCACAATGGTCTGTAACTTTCCTGGAGATCCAAAGCTGCCTTCTGCCTCCTCAGGCACCAGGTCTGCAAGTGACAAACAAACATATATGCAGGCAAAACACGTATACATACGAAATAAACACAAGCCTACAAAATCTCTCAGTGAACTTGAAGTATATCTTGAGGCAACTAGACCGGTTGGCCAACAATCTCCCAGCATCCACCTGTCTCCACCCCTCACAGGCACAAACAGCCATGCTGGACTTCTTACACGGGTGCCGTGGATTTAAACCCAGGTCCCTATGCATATACAGCAAGCACTCTTAACCCACTAAGCCATCTCCCTAGGCCTTTGTCAGGCATCTTTGAGCCTTAGCTTTCTTTCTATAAAGCCGTAAGCACTCAATGTGCCTGTGCTGGATAGTTTCATGTTAACTTGACACAAGCTAACGTCGTCTGAGAGAAGAAAACCTCAGTTAAGAAAATACCTCCATAAGATCCAGCTGTATAGCACTTTTTTAAATTAGTAACTGATGGCAAGAGCCCCAGCCAATTGTGGATGGTGCTGCCCCTGGGCTGGTGGTCCTGGGTTCTATAAGAAAGTAGGCTGAGCAAGCCATGGGGAGCAAGCCAGTAAGCAGCATCCCTCCATGGCCTCTGCACCAGCTCCTGCCTCCTGGCTCCTGCCCTATTTTTGTCCCTGCCCTGACTTCCTTTGATCATGAAGTCTGATGTAGAAGCATAAGCCGGATAAACCCTCCCCCACCCCACCCCCACCCTACCCCCCCCCGCAAGTTGCTTTGGTCATGATGTTTCATCACAGCAAGAGGAACCCTAAGACAATGTCTAACATATTCCTAAACGTGAAAACCGTGTTAATGCAGAGGCAACACCTGGATAAAGATGGTTTTCTGGACATGTATTTGAGCATCGAAATCAGCAAGAACCGAAGCTGGCCCCTGAGCGGTCCATGTCCATCTCTTATGCCACTGCCACTGAATATTAACTGACAGAAACCATCCAGTCCCTGACATTTCTGCCGTAGAGAGGACCAGCCAAAATCCACCCCGTGTTCACAGAAGATGCACAAAAAGTCAGCCCTGCAACTCAAGGGCAAAAGGAGGGGATGGAGAAAGGCTGTTTAATATTCTCTCCATCCTTGTGAGAAAAGAAAGCAAATATTAAATCAAGGAAATCTCTGGAAACAGTCAGAGAGCTCGCCTTTGTCACATCCATCACTTTGGTAATAAATATTAATAAACAAACCCAAGACAGAAAAAAAAACCCTCAATTCATAACTCAAAAGTCGCCTGACCTTTTATGGAATTAAACTCATTTTCTGTTGAGCCTGCTATTTGTAGAATGTTTCTGGTAACATACGTTTTCACAGATCTACCAGAGAGGATCTTTCATCCGGAGCCGCAGTGAGATGTTTTCTTCGCTCTCTTGGACACACACAGGGGTCCGTTCATTCTGATGTGTGGGATATGCCTTGTTTGAGGACATCTGTCTGCAAGCAGGGTGCTCACAGCCACCAGGACACACATGTGCACAGGACGCTCAGGCAGCGCCACCCTCAGCACCTTTCTCTCATCACACTAGTGCTGATCCATAGAACTTTCCTTCAAGTTCTAGATGCATAGATGAATGAATGCTTGCAATCACCTCCTAAGGGTGCCAAGGATGGGGGCTGGAGAGACGGCTCAGTGGTAAAGAACACTCGTTGCTCTTGCAGGGACAGAGGTTTGGTTCCCAGAACCCACATGAGGGCTCACTACCATCTCTAACTACCTTCCCAGGGAGATCGAACGCCCTCTTCTGGCTTCTGCAGACACTTCATGCACATGATGTGTATACATGCATGCAGGCGCATTTAAGTTAAAATAGACAAATCTAAAAGAAATGGAAGAAGACAATCCCAAGGACTAGCATTCTTAAAACGTTCCTGGTTGAACTAAGACTCGACCCACCCTTAAATATAAACAAAACCACCCCACGCCTCTTGACCCCCTTCAGAAAGGACCATCAGCCATGGAACCACCCAAAACAGGAATTGGGCACACACACACACCTCAGTGCTTACATAGAGTTCAGAGGTCAACGCTCAGGACTCTGTTCTTCCATGATGGCTTCTGGAGACTTCAGGTCATCTGGCCCGTGAAGCAAGCACTTTTATAGGCTGGGCCATCTTGCCATCTCCCTCCCACACACACCTCTTTATTTTCTAATATTTAAATCTATTTCCATCCTCATTTGGCCAGACTAACGTTTTTTCAACAGTAGTAAGCAATCCCTCCCAAACTACCCTCGTCCCCCTCCAAGGCCTCCCGCCCTGTTCCAAGACAGAGAAGTAGCGGTCATCCTAGGATTGCTGCGAGGATAGAGATGCAAAGAGCAGGAAGCAAGCAGACCTTTCCCCATCCACCCACGTGAGTTGCTACCGAATATAATCATGGTGGCTCCCAGGGTCCCTAAGGGTCAGTACTGGGATGAGGTGGTGTTCCCATGCTTCTCCCACCAGGATTGAAGCCCAGAGAACTTTTAGAAGGCCTCTCTCATCCCATCTGCTGAGACCCAAGGCAGTGAACTCACAGGTCAGGACCGGGCAGGAACATACAGGGCACTTGGCGGGTGGATTCTGGGGTGAGCTGATAACGGGGGCTGGAATTAAAGGGGTATGTGGACCACCTTTAAATCTCCAGTGTTGATAATGACAGTGGATGTGATGGGGCTGCTTCAAGTTCTTGCCTTGACATTCCTGCTATGATGGACGATAACCTGGTATCACGAGCTAAAGCAAACCCCTTCTCCCCCAAGTTGCTTTTCGTCAGGATGGTTTATCATCACAGCAACGGACGAAAACCAGGACACACCCGGGGAACCTGCTTCCTTCATCCAGACCTCCCCCACCCCCACCACTCCACCATCTTTCTATGAAACCAGACTTTGCTAATGGTGACGTAAGCCAGAAGCGCCCAGAACTGCCAACATCTGACACTTGGCCCCCATCTGGTGATGCTCCTGTGAGACAGCATGGAATCTTTAAGAGGTGGGGACCTCGTGGGGGGAAAAGAGTCGCTGGAGGTGGCACCCAAAAGTATGAGGCACCTGGCTTCCAGCCTAAGCGCCCTCGGCTTCCTGGAGGGCAGACACTGTGTAACAGAGTGGCTGCCTCTCACTCTCCTGCCCCCCCCCCACTGGGATAACCCCTGCCTCAGATACATCATGTCTCCTTCAAGTCCCTCCCATGGTCAGTCTGGATCCACCGGGGACAGTCTAGCTGGATGGCCAATGGCGATGCTAACCTGTGTAGCCCTCTCAATCTCAGTTCACAGTAGGTCCTTTGTCATCCTGTCTTCTGCCGGGGGAAACTGAGGTACAGAGCACAATGCAGGGACAATGAGCTAAGCCAGCTGACCTCAGTCTTGGTTCTTGAGGCCACCTCACTCAGCCTCCACAATGCTCCTTTCTCTCTCTTCCAGTTGAGCCTGGAATGCAAACTCTCCAGCCTTGGTGGGGCTTCCTCCTTGAAGCTCCCCCTCCCCCAACTCGGTTGCTCCCTGTCAAGCAAGGTGAATACCCTCCTGCATTGTTTATCCCTGCCCTGAGAACCTTCCATACACTCCTAGGGCAGGTAGGTCCCCATCCGTGTGAAACTGATACACCCTTTAGGACAGTGGCTCACCGAATCCCCATGCTCACCCATGAGCCGAGGCCGAGAGCCTCAAAGGTGCACAGGAGAGCTGTGTACCGTAGCACTTGGGATTAACACATACATGCGTTCATCGGAGGCCCTCTGCTCTTGACTGTGGACATGATGGGAGCAGCTGCTTCCGACTCATGCAGTCTTGACTTCCCCACAATGATGGACTTTGGTTTGGAAACCAGAAAAATCCCTTCTCCCTTAGGAGATCTTATTACAGCAAAAGAAACAAAGCTAAGATAACTGGGTAATCGGGTTCCTTCCCCAGTGCCCGCGCTAAAGAAGCCAACCATTCCCATGGATTTTGCTTCAGATTATCCTTTGTGTGAGAAATAAGGACTTCCTATGTAGCCCAGGATTGCCTCAAACTCATAATGACCCTCCTGCCCCAACCTCTCAAATGCTGGGTCATAAGAATGTACCATAAATGTACCTACTTCCGTTTTCCTAGATGCCTGGGTATGGGTGCACCTGTGGGAATGTTCACTCGCTGCAAACTGTGCCTGGGTACATCTGTGAAGGGGTACTACCATCATGCAGATTGTGTCAATGGGACCCCTGTGATCTCCTCAGGAACTACTCAATACCCCTGTTTGATGGCAGACTTCCTTCCACCCTCAGAAGAGGAGTGGTGAACAAGATGTCTTCCTGTGAGCGCCTCCCTCAACCTCAAACTTCGTTCACTGCCTTAGGCAATCTGGGGAAGTGGGAGTAACCCCCATTTTAAAGGGGACAAAGTTAAACCAGGGAAGTTGAAATAGCCCATGTTCCAGACAGCTGCCTACACATGATGGTGACTGAACAAGGAAGGGGACGCAGGTGGCCATCTTGGACACAACCAGCCAGTGACCTTTGAAGAAACAACCTCAAATCTGGCTTTGCCTGAGGCTGATCCCATTCATCAGTTAGAGCAGTGATGCTCACCCTTCCTAAGCGTGCGACCTTTTAGGACAGTTCCTCCTGTTATAGTGACCCCCCCCAATATAAAATTATTACATTGCTGCTTCATAACTGCAATTCTGCTGCTGTTACACATCGTAAATATCTGATATTTCCAATGGTCTTAGGTGACCCCTGTTGAAAGGGCCATTTAATTGCCCCTCCCCAAAGGGGTTAGGACTCACAGGTTGAGACCAGAGAGTTAGAGGGACGCACACCATCATCACTAGGCCTTTCTGGTCCTGGAAATCCCTAGATCATGCTGTACCATTTTGCTTTTTCCCAGGTACCATCTGTGTAACTACTTCCGATTTTTCTTTAAAACTGGCCGACTTTATATTACCTTCTCTAGGGAGAAAGCGACACATTCGCTCTTGCCATGAAAACCAAAGCAGCCTCACTTTTGGTAAAGGGAAAGAAAACCCTAAAATAAGTACAATGAAAACAGAACAATGTTACTGAATTCCAGCCAGACGCTGCAGTCTGCCAAGGGCTCAGAGCCTGGCCCGTGGGTTCTTGTTGTTCCCAACACAATAAAGCAACAGATGAGATTCACAGGTGGCTGTGGGGCACCATAGACCATCTCCCTAAAGTACCTGGGATGGAAGACAGACAGACCCCAGTGACCAAAGACCTGCCCTCCATATCCTTGCCTCCCTGTGCCTTCTGGATATCACCCTAACTCCACTTCCCCATGGCTGGTGCTTCCCCGAGTGTGAGGACACACTGCTGTGCAGATGGTGTGTAGCTAGCGTCATTACAGAACATGGTAACTTTTGGAAGGAGGGCGAACTAACAAAACACAGCATGAGAACAACACAGAGGTGAGTCTATGTTTGTGCTGGGTCTCACCCAACCAGGCTGCCTGTCCCGTCACCATAGTAACATGAAGCTGCTTCAGCAAAGTCAGTCAAACTTTCTACTTGGAGTTCCACTGCTCCGTGGGCTCCTTCAAGACCACAGCAGCCACCAGTTACAGAACAAGTCACCCGGGCTGATAATTATGTAACCCAGCGAGTGCCGCACACACCTGCGCCCTGCTTCCTTCTCTCCTGTATCAATACAGTTTCTTTTAAACTCAAAAGCAGAGGAGGGTGATGCTCTGTTCCTGACTGTAATTAACTCCAGAAATATGTGTCCTTTTGAAATGAGGTCAACCTCTGTGCACAGTTCTGCGGAGTCTCTGAGGAGACTGACACTGGGCCCTGAGAACTGACGATAGGGTGAACTACAGCCTCCCTGCCCATCTTGTGTGTGTGTGTGTGTGTGTGTGTGTGTGCGCGCACACACACACACACAAGCACAGCACATGGTCTCTCTGTGTGGCTGTCTCTGTGTTTCTCTCTTTCTTTTCTCCCTGTTTCTCTGTCTCTGTACATATATGTCTCTCTGTCTTTGTACATGTCTCTCTGTCTCTGCCTCTCTGTGTCTCTGTCTCTTCTTGTCTCTCTCTGTCTCTGTGTGTCTCTCTGTGTGTCTCTGTCTCTCTCTCTCTGTCACACACACACTCACACACACATGCACACACACCAGCCTGGAACCAGAAGAATAAACATGATGGTTAATCCTTGGAATCAACCCAAACTACTGGGCATTCCTAGAATTTTCTTGATCAAATTTCTTGAAGTGGAAGACTCCCACCAAACCTGGGCTGTACCTTTCTGGTGGCCACTCAGATGAAAGGACACACAGGAAGGAAACTTTGTTTTTTGAATGCTCACTCTCACTGGCTGGTTCATCTGTCCTGTCACTGTAGCTGGTATTAAATCCAGCGTCTTCTAGATCCCAACATGGGCTGAAGACCAGCAACTCTCCAGGAGTCCTCCAGGACTCACTTCAGCAACAGACTAGGACTGCAGAGACATCCAGCCTCGGGGTCTGATCAACCATGGATTCTCTGTCTTCCATCAGGAGACAGCTATTGTCAGACAACCCAGGCTGCATCCTGTGAGTCGGTCTAATAAATACCCTTCTATTCTATGTGTTCATCCTAGCCATTCCATCCCTTCAGAGAGCCCTGACTAATAAAGAGGAGACCATGGCTGACCTGTGAGTCCCACGGAGCCTCCCAGCCACACCTCCCCAGTGCTGGGATTATAATCTCACACCACATGCCTGGCTTTTTGGCATAGGTTCTGGGGATGGAACTCAAGTCCCCTGCTTGCAAAGCAAGAAATTCAACCACCTAAACTTTCTTCAAGCCCGCTTAGCATCTGAGTGAGTCCTGCATGCTCAAACGGGCACCCAGGACTGCTTATTCAAATGAGCCATCCAGTACTGTGTATTCAAGTGACTGTCCTCTTGGCCACAGGTTGGCCCCAAGCCTGAGGCTGATGTCGCACTAATTTCTCACCCATATTTATAGATAGACATGGCTTTTTTTTTTTTAATCTCAGCTCAACTATTCCAGTACATTGTGTCTTATCTAGATGCCGCAAAATTTCCATAACAGCAGAATTTACATACAGATGGCAAATAAATAAAGGTTGCCTGTGGCTTGGTCTGTGGTTCTTGTGGTCAGGGGGTCCTATTAGGGCTTTATGAACTCGCTCTGGTGATGGAATGTTCTATCGATCTTACAGATTGCTGTGGTGTGAACCAGCCCTGCTCCAAAATGAAATTAATTCTCAACAGTTCTTCTGCTATGTGAAGGCACCAAAATTGAGTTTCTTCTGTATGCAATGCTAGAAATATGTCTCATTTCTCCTTCAAGCCACAAAATGAGTGTCTCTCTCTCTCTCTCTCTCTCTCTCTCTCTCTCTCTCTCTCACATCCATTTCCCTTAATACCAAGAAATTGCAATTAGCCTATAGGGCACAGACTAATCAGCACAAAGATTGCCACATGGAAGTCAGTCTAGGTGAGAAAGGGGGAAGGGTCAGTTTCCACGATGCAAGACAAACTGGGAAAGCCAAATGCACTACAGAGCAGCTCTCAGAGCTCTCATGCTGTCTCTGGGAGTTGAACCTTGCAAGAAGCACTGAGATACTCAAGGGACCACACTGTTACTGAACCAGCTAGCTGCCTTCTGTGTCTGCATAGGGATGCTGCGTTTGTGAGTAAGCCAGATTAAGGTCTGTCCTCGATGGGCTACAGGACTGACTCCACCCAGGAAAATTTTAGTGGAAAGTCACAGATCTGACAGGAATAAGCCTCTGGTGATAGAGTGCTAGGGTGCTGGGGAAGGTCCAAGCTCCATTCTTTTTTTAAATTTATTTTTATTTATATGAGTACACCATAGCTGTCTTCAAACACACACCAGAAGACTGCATTGGATCCCATTACAGATAGTTGTGAACCATCATGTGCTTGCTGGGAACTGAACTCAGGACCTCTGGGAGAGCAGTCAGTGCTCTTAACCACTGAGCCATCTCTCCAGACCCTCCATTCTATTCTTAAACCTCTATGTCCAAAGGGCTTCCCTAAACAGGAAGCCCAGAATAAGACACACATGAGCTGTTTGTCCACTGAGCAGGGTTGCAACAAGTCAAGCCACAAACAGAGCTGCAAACGTCTACTCTGTTTTTGGATTTCGTTTGGTTTGGTTTGTATGAGGTAGAGTTTCTCTCTGTAGCCCTGGCTGTCCTGAAACTTGCTCTGTAGACCAGCCTCAAACTCAGAGATTCACCTGCCTCTGTCACAGGAGTGTTAGGATTAAAGGCATCGCCACCAGCACCCGGCAATGTCCACTCTTAAAAGCTCGGTGTAGGGAAGGAGAGGGCACGGGTGGCTTCGTTTGGGTTTCTGTTGCTGCAATGAAACACCATGACCAAAAGGCAAGTCAGGGAAGAAAGGGTTTATTCAGCTTACACTTCCACATTGCTGCTCATCACGAAAGGAAGTCAGGGCAGGAAACTAGAGCTGATTGATGCAGAGGCCATTGTGCGGTGCTGTTTACTGGCTTGCTCCCCATGCCTTGCTCAGCCTGCTTGCTTATAGAACCCAGGACCACCAGCCCAGGGATGGCACCACCCACCATGGGCTGGGCCCTCCCTCATTGATCACTAATTGAGAAAATGCCTTACAGATGGATCTTGTGGAGGCATTTCCTCATTGAAGACTCCTTCCTCTCTAATGACTCTTAACTTGTGTCAAGTAGACACACAAAACCAGCCAGTGCAAGGGGTTAGAGAGATTGGGTCACAACAAGACAAAGCACTAGGAATGACATGAAGAGAACAGCATTTGCTTTACCGAGGGAGTGTCTCCCCAGCCTCAGATCCTTCCCTCTCATACACCTCCGTGAACCCCGTCTCTTGCTTAAGCTCCTCCTCCTTCCATCTGGACTCACCTCTGTTGCTCACTCTCAAATTTTGCTTACCCTTCAGGGCTCTAGATGATACCCTATTGGCCTGTGGTGTATACACACACACACAAACACAAACACACACTATACACACTCACATGCAATCATACTCACACAGAGAGAGAGAAAGAGAGAGAGAGACAGAGAGAGACAGTCTTTTGCTACTCTGGCTTCAATTTGATCACTCAGTAGAGAGGTCAAAAAGCTTTTGTAAATATACTCTATTGCAACCCAACTCCCCCCACCCCCACATCCTCATCTCACTAAACCTCTAGCTCATTTGAGGGTCTTGCTGCACTGGGCTCAGGGCCTGCCTGCAGAACTCTCAGTACTGAGCAACCCCACCATCCTTGCACTGAGAAATGACAGACCTCCAGAGTGACCCATAGCAACAGAGAGAGCTGTCCCCAGAAGGGTCTCCAGGTGCCTGAGAGCATATCTAATGAAGGTTTGCTGCTGCCAGTGCATATCTGGTGCACGGTACCCTAATTCCATCTTCTAAAACATTCACTGAACCATAAACACCCATCTCTTAAAGCTCACAAGTGTCACTCTCAGGGACCCAAGAGCCATTTCTTTGAAATAGAATTCTCAGGAAAGACAAGTCTCTGTCCCCCAGGTTCCGGGGAGGGTGGAACTCTAACAGTCACAGCCAGCAAAGAAGATGAAGCAGGTGTCACATCCACACTGGTGACCCCGAATACTCCGTCACTGTCTTTTAGATGGCTTCTCTACCCTGTTCTTCCCTCTGAAACTGCCTGCTCCACTCTCATGGAAACAGAGGTCAGCTCTTTACTGTTGGTAATTACTAGATAAAACCTGTCCTCACAACCTTAACTAGAATTGAGCACATGGGCTTCTGACAGACCCTCCACAGTGATCGCATGACCAGCCCCATCCTAGAAGCTGACAGCCCAGGGTTCACCAAGAGCCAGTTCTCCCATCTGATGTCACAAAACTACTTACCGAAGAGTGAACTTCTCTGCCAGGGAGCCACTGGTGAGAGAAACCAAAAAGGTGGCCGTGTCCCCTTCTCGGATGAGGTTCAGAGGGATCGAAAGGGCCACATTGTCATCGAGGGTCACCAAGGACCACCGCAGGTCATCCTGGGTAGGGTAGACCACCACGCTGCCGATCCTTTCCCGAGCAGGGAGCACTGGCTGAGGCTCCTCCTGTTCTGAGTGGATATTGTTTTCCCATTTGCCCTCCTCCTCCAGTGGGCACTGGCCAGCCTCGTTGGCTGGATAAAGTGCAAAGTAGAGTTCCATGGCTGTGCCACCCAGCAATGCTGGGATCTCCTCTTGAGGTTCAAGGTCCAGACCTGAGCTGAACCACTCAGGCAACAACTCCAGCTCTGCCACGCACAACCCAGGAGCCCCCTGCAGCCGGCAGCTGGCTGCCACCTCCCTGGCCTCTGGGAAGGCAAACATCTTGACACACGGAAGATCATCCCCAGGGTCATTTTCATCCCAGCCCATGCCAGTGACATAGAACAGTGTCTGCACTTTAGGTCTGTTGGAAAAGATGGAGCTGTCGAGGATATGGGATTTGAGCCTCCAGTTGAAAGGGAACCTCTCCATATTTCCGAAAGGAGTGGGCATGAGCAGGAAGTCCCAGGGCACCGTCTTCTCTACTGAGAAGGGACCGTAGCTGGCATTGATGGCCGGAGGGCTCTGGGCTCGGTGGATGAAGAGTGTGGCGGATCGGGCCTGCAGGCTGGCATTGCGCATGAGGTCCTGGTTGGCCTCCTTGAGGAAGAAAGCCTCTTCTGCATCGGTGACGTGGAAGCCGGCTGGGAGATAGGCGGGCAGGGAAGAAAACCTCTGCAGGCTGTCTGCAGCGCCTCGACCTGTGCTCTCTGCACAAGAAAGAAGAGGAGGGTCAGGGTTCAAGGTCTGTTCTGCTCTGCGAGGAAATTAACCTAATGGCATCTCTGCCCACCATCCCAGCAAGGTGCTCCACGGCCACACAGCCCTTCTTCCCTTCCCACTACGGAAAAAGTCAAAGAATCTTAAGACTCTTCCAGAAAAGCCCAGTATGGAATGCAAAGGAGCCCCGCTGGCCAAAAATCCAACAGTCCTTGAGTTAAACAGTCGCCCCTCCAGAAGGGAAATGTTAACATTTCCCACACAAGGCAGGCAAGCATAGGGAATGAGTTAGAAGCCTAGGACTCCACTTGGGTTGGGTTATATACACTCTGCTCTTCGAACAATGCATTTGGCAGCTGCTCACTGTGCAACATCCCTCTCTGAACAGTGCATCCAGCAACCTTGGATCCCTACCTACTCCTGCTACACTTACATGCCTCTCTCCATAATGAGATAGGATTCTCCTCCCATAACAACAACAAGCAAACTTAGACAGTTCCTATTCACATATCCTCCCAATGCATCCAGGTGTGAAGAAGGGAAAGGCCAATCTGACCTGAACTGGTTTGTAATACATGTATCATACGGCAAAATTGTGTCCTCAAGTGAGTTTGTAGGGAGACTCCCCGAGTTACCACCTTATGTACAACTAGGAGTATATAAAATTAAGACCAGATGCATCCTGGCAGGGTTCATGCACACACAACTAAACCTCTATTTTTTTAATGTGATGTGTGATGTTTGTAATCACATGTGCCATATCACATATATGTAGAGGTCATAGGATAACCTGCAGGAGTTGGTTCTCTCACCGTATGGGTCCTGGGATCAAACTCAGGTCTTCAGGCTTAGCAGCAAGTGCCATTACCCACTGAGCCATCACCTCTCTTTACATGTTATCCAATCTCAGGCATTTTATTATAGTAACAGAAGCAGATTATCACATATTTGACTCTATTTGGATAAAACTAAGATTTATATATGCATATGTATATGCATGTACTTATATCTGTGTGTCTACAAAAACCAACAAAGATTTTTTTTTTGCTTTTTACTATTTATATTTCTACTTTCAATGTGTTGCAATAACTAAGTACTGTTCTTTAAAATGTGTAATACTCAGACAGAAAGAGGCTGTGTGTGTACTACATGTTGTATATGTATATGTGTGTATGCATGCATGTGTGTGTGCATCTGTGTGCGCTCATCTGTGTGTGTGTCATGTGTACATAAATGTGTGTGTGGTATGTGTGTTTGTTTGTACATGTGTGTATAGGTATGTATGTGCATAAATAAGTATATGCATATAGTTTGTGGTTCATATGTATGTGTGTGTGTGTGTGTGTGTGTGTGTGTGTGTGTGTGTGTTATCTGCTTCTACCTTCAAGTGAAAACATGACATTTTTCTTTCCAAGTCTGGATTACTTCACCAGATGAAATTCAAATTAGAGTCTGTTTAGGTATGCTGATTTTTGCGGGGGTGGGGGGGGGGGGTCTCCAAATGAGAAAATTACATTCCAGGTGAATTTTCTGATGGCATAACTGACCAGCAGACCACAGTGAACAGGAAAAGATGACCCCTTTGGGGGGGGGGCTGTGAGGACGCCTGGCCCTCCTGGGCTTCCCATTCTACCTTCTCCTAAACTCTAGGCCATTTCCAGGGAAGGGTTTAAATTCTGATTTATTTAGAAATTCAGAAGAGGAAATCAGAATAAACACACACACGTGCTCCGTGATTCTTCGTGGAGTGATTCACTCCTTTATCTTTCATGTGGTTATGCTACCTCACTCAAAAGTCGATTCACCCGGACCTTAAGGTCGTGCCATCTCTCTTTGATGGAGACAAGGCCTCAGTCTTATCTGATACATCCCTTGGAGGCCTCACACCTGTCCCACCACCAATCAAGCAAAATGTGACATGAACACTATCTCCCAGTCTCTATAGACAGCCAGAGACATCCATAGCTGGGACAACATCCTCCCCTCCAATCAGATAGTAAGCAAACATGCTACCTTGATTTAGGAACATTTATGAAGCCCTGAGACTATCTTGGGAAGCACTCCAAACCTGGCCTGAGAAGCTAACGTTCCTCCCTCTGATTCCAAAATATTCTTGGATAAAAAGCAACATTCTTTTTCCCATGCTCAGGAAGCCCTGAGCTCGTGTATGGGAGATGACTCAAGGCCTGTTTGAGGCAGGCACCAAGAGCAGGAAATGAGGAAGGCTTCAGGAAGCCAGCAGAAAGGACTGCTCATCCTGGCCTCCATATGAGCCAAAAAGTTAAGCCCAGGTTCAGAGGCAGCACAGAGTGTAACAGGAAGATGCGGTGACCGCTGATATTCTGACGCAAAAGACCAAGTGGAGGTGGAATTGAGCAAGTCTCAAGGAGTACTTGGGTTGGGAGGGAGGGGGGGGATGGAGGAGCATCAGGGGCTGCAATCACAGTCGTTGCAAAGTAACTAAGACTGTCGTAGACTGCAACTTCCAAACCCAGAGGTCCCGAGATTATGTCTTTATTTTGAGAAAATGTTGACAAGGTAATTCCGTTTAAATGAGGTCATCTGAATTAATCCTAACTCAACAATGATTACTGTCCTTACCAAAAGAAAGAGATCAGAGTACACACAGACATAAACAGAAGATCCCGGAAGACTGAGGGAGACAGTTTCCATTGGCAAGCCAGGGAGAGATGCTTCGGAAGAAGCTGGACCCGTTGGCATGGTGACCTAAGACTTCCAGTCCAGGCTATGAGAAAACTAAACTGTTGTCAACATTGCCTGCTTGTGGCACTGAGTTCTGGCTACCATGGCAAAACACAGCTAGCTCAGCTGGCTATCTTTGACATCCTCTAACCTGACACAATAATTATTTCTTCAACTTTCTCATCCCAGAGCACAAACAGACTCTCATTAGCCGGGGTGAGGCTCCGTGTGTGCACCCTGAGGTGCCTCTCAATCTCCCTCTATATTCTTCTGTGGAGATAATTTTCGAGTTCTTCGGGATGAGCATGTGTTGCTTATCCAATCTGAGAGAAATATTGACACTCTTCTTTTTTAAAAAAAATAAATAAAGATATGGAATTCAATTTTAAGTGGCAAGCTGATTGCACGCGTTCCCATGTTCCCTGGCATTGCCATAGAACCTGGGCAGAAACAAAGCGCCAAAGTAGCAAAAGAAAGGCACCTATCATCAAGAGATGGAGGGGGCATGTTTGTGGGTAAGATGAGGGGGGTATCTGTGGATAAGATGGGGGTGTCTGTGGGTAAGATGAGGGGAGATGTCTGTAGGTAAGATGAAGGGGAATGTTTGTGGGTAAGATGGGGGGTGCATTTGTGGGTAAGATGAGGGGGTATATTTGTAGGTAAGATGTCGGGGATGTCTGCATTCTATAAGTGTGAAGTCAGCTTATGGAGTCCACCCACCACTGGGAGGTGTTACAGCAGCTAGAGATGATGTTACAGCAGCCAGCTTTATGCTGGCTGGCCTTGCACTGTCAACTTGACAGAACGTGGAATTACCTAGAAGACACACTTTGGGGAGTGTTGTGGGGCTGTTTCCAGGAAGGCTTACCAAGGAGTAAAGAGCCACACTGAATGTGAGTGCACTGTTGCATGCACTGGCGTCCTAGACTGAATGAAAAAGACCAGGAAGATGGCTCAACAGGTAAAGACACTAGCCTCACAAGCCTGAAACCCCAAGATGGAGCTCTAGAAGCCACATTTTAAACAGGGGTCTGGAGAGATGGCTCAGTGATTAAAAGCATAGGCTGCTCTTCCAGAGGACCCAGGTTCAATTCCCAGCACCCACATGGCCGCTCACAACTGCCTGTAACTCCAGTTCCAGGGGCTCTGGTGCCCTCACACAGACACACTCAGGTAAAACACCTATGCACATAAGAATAAATAAATCATTTTTTTAAAGAAAGAAAAAAAAGCCAGATGTGATGTATATATCTATAACCCTAACACCCTCATGGAGAGATGGATGGTGGAGACATGAGAATCGCTCAAGGAACACCTGGTCTGGAATACATACCCCAGTGATTAAAAACAGCCAGAGAGCCCCTGACTGATCGAGGTGTATACTGAGAACCAACTCCTAAAAGTTGTCCTATGACCTCTATATGTGGACTGTGGCATGTATGCATCGCCCTCTCATACACAATTAATTAATCAATTAGGAGAAAGCAAGTTGAGCCCTAGCATACATGTCTCTCTGCCTACTGTCCATGGACACACTATGACCAGCTGCCTCATATGGCTGCCTCATGCTCCAGTCGCCATGCCTTCCCTCCATGATGGACTGTATACCCTTGAACTGTGAGCCAACTGTGAGCCTGCCTTAAGTGGCTCCCATCATGTATTTTGCCACAGCCGTAAGTAAATAACACACCAGCTAATGCACCATCCATCAGCTAAGGCTCCTTGAAGTCTGGACTGCTGTGCCTCCACTCCTAGAAAAACTCAAATGATGAATGCATCCTGAATGTAAACCACTGCCTTCAGGCAGGAGAAAATCAAGATGGATGACTAAAGGGGCAGGGAGAGCTTTAAGCCCACGTGAAAGATTTCCATGGAGTAGCAGACATAGAAAGAGCCTCATTAAATGGACTCTGTAGATCTCTTCATGATAGTAATTTTGACCTCCTATAGACACCGTCAGCTGCTAAACAGTAGGATGTTCTCAGGACCTCGTCCTAATTTCCATTTATATTTATTCTAAATTGGACACCTTGGAGATGTTAAGGAAGAGGAAAATGCTAAGTGATCCTGACAGCCCTGCTGCCGTCTGATTAGAAAGCAGACAAGGTCCACAGTGGGCGGGGAAGTTCCTAGGCAGGAGGCCTGGTGCTTCCATCACCTCCATTTATATAACACAGCCTCTCTGTGTGACAGTTCTGTGTCACTTTCTCCCTCCTTCCAGCCATGAGGTGACCAAGTAAAGTCACTTGCCACTATGCAAGTATGTTTGTGGGGGTATCGTATGGAGAGGCACTTACTTTGGACTTCTCACTAATTTCTTCATTACTGAAATAAAAACTGATTTATTTGGGAGCCAGAGAGATGCCTCAGTGGCTAAGAGCACTGGCTGTTCTTGCAAAGGACCCAGGCTCCATTCCAAGCTCCCACATAGTGACTCACAACTATAAATCTGGTTCCAGTGGATCTTGTGCCCTCTTCTGGACTTCATGGGTACTGCATGCACATGATGCAGATAAACTCACATAGGCACACATATATACATAGACATAAAAATAATAAGTAGGTAAATTAGTAAATTTTAAAATGATTCTTAAGGGTATGCATGATTCTTTTAAAGTGTTTGTCACACAAACATGAGGACGCAAGTTTGAGTCCCTATTACCTACTTAAAAAGCCAGGTATGATAGCTCTCACTTGGAATTCTAGCAATGAGGAGGCAGAAGGAAGAGGATTGCTGGGGCTCATTAAGAGTCTCCAAGTTCAATGAGAGACTCTGTCTCAAAAAAAAAAAATAAGCTGGGAATTGATTGAGGAAGAAGCCTCGTGTTGACCTCTGACCTCCACACGCTTGTACACATGTCACATACAAAGTGATTCTTTTCCATTTCTTATTTATCTCGTGTGTGCACATGTGTGTACATGTGTGTACCACAGCATGTGAGTGGCAGTCAGGGGAGAGCTCCTTCTACCATGTGTGCTCTGGAGATCAATCGTAAGCCATTAGGCTTAGTGGCAAGTGCCTTTACCAGCTGGGCCACCCCACCAGCCCCATGAAATGATTCTTTCAAGCCACATAGTTCTTCACAGAGTTAGAACTAAGGTCCCTCGATGCTGGCTTCAGGACTCTAATGATGGATTCAGCATTCACACCACCACCTTCCCACATAGTCACAAATGTCCTCAAACGCACCAGTGGGAGGATGGCCTGTGTTGGGTATGGTGAAGGGGTGAGACAGCAGATCACATGACAGAGTCACACAGACCAAGTTCTCATACACATAGTGCTGAAGAAAGAAGCAACCTCAGATAGTAACCATACACTTCATCTGAAAAATAAGGTTATCAGAGATGCAAGAGTGACGTCCAAGGGTCGTTTCTTCTGGCCCTTCTGGACTGGCAGGAAGCTGAAGGAGATGCTACAGGTAGGATGTGGGCTTCTGGCATTGCTGTGTGTCAATTGCTTGTGCTTGACGCTACCTATTCTGTGGTCATTTGGCACAAGTGACTCAAAAGAAGAAAAAAAAAAACATAACACATAAGTTAACAACAAATCGCACTTGGCAGCTGGTTTGGGGACCAAAAGCCATTCGTGGGACTGCTTTCAAAGGAACTCCACTGTTTTCCAAAACAGGAAGCAAGCAGTAGAAGGAAACCAAAATGAAGCCACAACCGCTCTGTGCAGGATTCCTGTGGGGGGGGGGGGGCATTCCAACCATGTGCCCTTGGGGTCTTCACCACCTCGATGGTCCTATGGACTTCCTGCTCTAACTGCTCAGAGTCCTTCCTCACAGGGTGTCACTATGTCTCCCTGAATGTCCTAGAACTCATGATATAGACCTGCCTGGCCATAATGTGCAGAGATCCCTCTGCCCCCGCCTCCGCCTCTACCTCCTGAATGCTGAGATTAATGATAAGCCCCATACCACTCTCAGCTCCACCCCTTGCTGAGGGACTTCCAGTTGTGAGAAGACAAACGGTCCTTTAAAAAAAAAAGATTTATTTATTTTATGTATGTGAGTACACTGTCGTTCTCTTCAGACATACCAGAAGAGGGCATCGGATCCCATTATGGATGGTTGGGAGCCACCATGTGGTTGCTGGGAATTGAACTCAGGACCTCTGGAAGAGCAGTCTTGATACTGAGCCATCTCTCCAGCCCCAAATATCCTTTTTTTAAAAAATGTTGTCTAGTACAATGAGAGAACATACAATGTACATCATTAAGGGGCTAGTATCATTCTGAGTGATGGCGAGTCTCCAAAAAGGGGATCAAAGTGCTGGCTTGGAGTTGATGCAACTTGGCAATTAGTAGCCACTGAATGAGATTTGGTGCCAACAGCCAGGGAAATGGCTCAGCAGGTATAGATGTTCACAACCAATCCTGACAACCTGACGTTGAACCTTGGAGCCCATGTGGTAGGAAAGAACAGACTACTGCAAGTTGTCCTCTGACCTCTTCTTGTGCATTATGACATACATGCCCGATATACACAAGGAAATAAATAAATAGTTGCAAAAGCAGCAGCTGAAGTAAAAGTATAGTAATAATAACTGGGGATTGTTGCAGACCTACTGTGTGCCTGTGGCTGTTCTAACTGCATGGTTCATATGTGTTCTAAACGTGTTTATAGTCACTGGGTTCCACACATTTATTCTTTGCACAGCCCTATAAAATACCTGCGTTATTTTCAAATCACTCATACCGATATATGATTGTCACATGAATTTGTAGCATAGTCCTAGCTGGGTAGAGATGTCAAAGTGGAAACACAGAGATGTCAAGAAACTAGTCTTCAATCACATAGCAGGGAAGAGGTGGAGCCAGCCCCCAACAGCTGGTTCCAGATCCCACCAAAACAAAGAGAGGCTCAACAGATGTGTTTAACTAGTCCTGTGACCTTGAAGTCTGAAGGGGGAAAAAGAACTGTGAGAGTAAGGAACAGATACAGGGGCCCAGAAAGACACCAACACAAGCCCCATCATAAGTGAAACACTATAAAGAATCCTACTGGGAAGGAAAAATATCCCCTAAGCCCCATGGTCCCCTTTCCTGGAATGTCAACCAGATGATATTATGTGCACAGTCATGAGCTGGGAAGGAGGTGGGCTTTCACAGTTCCTAGCAGGTGCATGCCACAGGGGCAGTCCAGGCTGCCTGAACCTGGCTGCCCCAACCAGGCTTGAAGGACAATACCGCCACCTGCTGGCCTCAACTGTCAACACAGAACGAAGCAGGTGCTGAGCCTGGCTTTGGAGAGAATAAAGGACTTTGGGGTTTGGGGGCATTCCTGCCCTCCCACAGAAGACCTTTGAGTGTGGCACAGATCTAGGAGTCCAGTCTCTTCAAGTTCCCAAAATCACAACTTGGTGAGCTTCAGGCAAAAATGGGGTCACCACCCCCAGACCAGGAGAAAGGGACCAGCAAGCAGTAACATAAGGCATTTGCCCTGAAGACTAAACTTTTCTTCCAGCAGGGGAAATACTCATGTCCCATGTCCCTGACCTGGAGAGATGCACACTTCAGAACATTTGCCTAGAGAGGCCTCACACCCTCCTTGATGACACGTTTTCACCAGGCACAGGATCCTGGAGTGTAGCCTTGGGTCCTGGGGTACCAGGCTGAGACAGCAGCAATGGCAGGTATGGTGACCTTAAAGGCCACCATTCCTGAGTCCCTCCATTCATACCTCTCACTGCAAGAAGTCACAGAACAGAGCAGGAGGCACCTGCCTGCCCATCACAATCCTCAAGTGACATTTTGGCTGTTACATGTTACAGATGTCTACCTCTAGGGGATTTGTTCCAACCTCAGACTAAAAATTGTCCCCTCAGTGCTGGAGAGATGGCTCAGCCAGTAAGAGCACTGGCTGCTCTTCCAAAGGATTGGGTTTAATTCCCAGCACCTACATGGCAACTAACAACCATCTATAATGCCAGTTCTGTGTGATCTGATGCCCTCTTCTGGCCTCTGCAGGAAGTGCACACATGTGGTGCACAGACCTATTTGCAGGTGAAACACCCACACACATAACATTAATTTTTAATAAAAATTAAGAACTGTTCTTGATCCTCCTTTCATAGGCTACCTTCATGCTGAGGGGCCTCAACGGGAGGAAACCTTCAAAAGCTAGCACCAAGAGAGGTAAGTATGGCCTATGTCAGCAACGGTGGATAACTTGAGTCACCAGGGCTCTGATAAAGACAGAAGCCATGTACAAATTGGACAACATAATGGTCCTTTTCCAGAGACCTTGGAGCTGAGGCAGGGGCATAAGTCTTGAACCACCACTCAGACACCCCACACACACACTGTACTGACTTCCACACCCCACAAAACAGCATCGAGCTACTGCTTACTGTGCAGTTGCCAGGACAACAGAACATCAGAGTGGGCTCTGCCTGGAGCTCCTGCTGTCTTTATTGAAAACGTGTCATCAAGGAGGGTGTGCAGCCTCTCTAGGCAAATGTTCTGAAGTGGGCGCCTCTGAGCCTGAGACCACTCTATTAAGGCAAGAGCGACTCTCCCTGAGCCTGAGACAGCCAACACAGACAGCACTCATGAGTCCTGCGAAGTTCCAAGGCATGACAAGAGGCCAGGCTCCAGACACACACACACACACACACATACACACAAGTCCTTTTCTCATCTTAAGGCATTCATAAATTGCCTCCCCCATTATCCATTTCTCTTCTCTTCCTTCGGGGAAAATCTTGGTAATAAAGGGTACATGTGACCCCATTCAGGACATTTTTTTGGGTCTTGAGGACTGGCGAGATGGTTCAGTGGGTAAAGGTTCTTGCTGCCAAACCTGATGACCTGAGTTCTATTCTCAGAACCCCACAAAGGTAAAAGGAGAAAACCCACTCCTGGAAGTTGGAAGTTGTCCTCTGATTTTTCACACTTCTGCTGTAGTATGGAGGTTCACACACACACACACACACACACACACACACACACACACACACACACACAGTGTAATAAAACTAATTAAAAGCCAAAGCAAGGAAGAGCGGTGGGAAACACTTGGCATGCCCGTGTGCACTGCTGTGCTTCCTGCCTGGCCTGAGGACATGGCACATGGCCACATCTCCTTAGTCTATCTACTTGACTGATGTAATGAGAACCCTAAGGCTTATGTGGGCAGGGCACCGGCTCTGCTCCGGCCTTGTGTCTTTGCTGTGCCTTCATCCATATGCTCCTGGCACTCAAAAAAAGTAAGCAAGAGGCAGCTGTGCCCCCAGAATCCGTCCACCGCACCCGGTGTGCCAGATAATAAGTGTGGGATGGTGACCGGGCTACCACATCTGCCCCTAATCGCCAGCTCTCTCCACTGGAATGACCTCAAAGAGCCCCATCACAAGCTCCCAGCTGGCACTACCTATCCAGTGGGCATAAGGAAGACACTGGGCTCAGAGGGATTTAGTCGGTTGAACCTCAGAACCAGCATATCTCCATTTTTCGGGCTGCTGAAGATCATAAGATCATAAGACCCAGCTACATGGGTGTGATTTCACTCAGAGCTCAGGGGAGCAAAATGGATCCCTTGGCCACATAAAATGAACACATCTGGCCTTGAACGGGGTGTTTCCCACTTCTCTGGATTCATCTTGTGAACACACCTGTCCAGGTGTGAAAGGCCACCTTCAAGGCTCCTCCTCAAAGGAAACCTTACATCAGCAGCCACAGAGGTAGAGTGTCTACAGGTTGGGAGAGGGGGAGGCGCGCTGGCTCTAATAAGAGTCTTTGCCCTCTGAGCCCTGCTCACCCTCACAACTGCCTGAGGGAGGCATGGCTGATGGTCACCAGAACTACAACACCAGGAAGCAAAGCGGCACAGTGAACTTAAGAAATGAAGGCAAAGCCGGGGCGGGGGGTTGCCCTACACCTTTAATCCCAGCACTTTGGAGCAGAGGCTGGTGGATCTCGGTTTGAGGCCAGACTGGTCTACAAAGTTCCAGAACAGCCAGGGCTGTTACAGAGAGAAACCCTGCCTCAAAACAAAATTCCCCCTTCTGTGTTAGCTAAGGATTGGAGCAGCGATACATGTCACAGGCCAGTCATGCAATGGATTGCACACTGGCAATACTGGTTAGAGAAGGCTCTCAAAAGCATATTGTAGGTCCCATGAGAAAAACAATGAGCAGATAAATATTATCTGCTACTATCTGTTAGGATATTATATATATCAAACTATATATAGAGACTATATGTGTAAATACACACATTATATATATACACATACTTCCATATATATATGGAAGTGTAGAAAATGCATTTATATGCTTTTCCAAGTATAAAATAGCTCCAAACACATTGAGAAAGAGGCTAATATTGGTTGACTGGGGGGGGGGAGTAACTAAGGTTAGTTAGGATTCGATTTTCTTTATAATTAGTTTTATAGTCTGAATTAGAACCATATGTGTGTATCATAGCTTTAAATGCATGAACAGGCTTGCTACCATATGGTTTACAGACCATATAATGCATTCATTTAGTACACTGATACCATATACCACCTAACATAGACCCTGGTCAGCCTCCAGCCTTGTTCCACCCACCTGGCATGATTATCTGTATGTTTCCTATTCTAATATCTTTTCTGTTGCTGTGCTAAGACACCCTGATTAAAAGCAACTTAAGGGAGGGTGTGGTTTATTGTAGCTCACAAGTCCTTCAGAGCAGGGAAGTCACAGTAGCTGAAGCGCGAAGCCGCTGGTCACAAGACATCCACAGTCATGTCACAGAGAAATGCATCCTGCCTGCTGCTTGCTCTCGGCTAGGTTTCTCCTCCCTTGTACTGTTGAGGGACCCCTGCCTAGGGAATGGTGCCTCCCACAGTGGGCTGGTCTTTCTGCATTAATTAACAATTGAGATAATGAGACAACTCGTGCTTCTGTTGAGGTAAAACTAAGCAGCACACACACCACACTCACAGGCTCAGTGGATGCACCCAAGTGTGCCTGTGCCTTCACCAATTGTGTTATCTCCAGTTTCAGGTCCTGGTAGACAGCACTGTCAGTAACACATACACCCAAGTTTTCTTTTCTTTCAGGCAGGTACATGCAGACGTAGAAGGACCCGGTCCTATGGCAGAAACACATCGCTAGAAGCTGCCAACTGCTCTCAAAGACATTGTGTTGCTTTCCATCCCAGCCACCAAAAGGGATGGAATGTCACTTGGCTGCATCCTTACCAACACTCAATATTATCACTATTCGCTCATCCCATCAGTTTCACGGTGGTATGCTAACTCTTGGCTTGAATCTGCATTCCCCTTGTATCTAATAGGATTGAAATGTAGATGTCTGATCCGTAACTATACTATAGACACAGATAAACCAAGACTCCCTGATTCTCTTCTCAATATCAGACAGCCCTGAATTAGCAGTCTATACACAAAGACCCTGTGTCTCCAAGGCTCCTGATTCCCAGTTTGCAGAGTGAATATCAGAGACACCATCAGTGGGATCACTGGTGACAGCCTCCACAATCAGACATTGGAATAGCTCCCAACTGTGGTGGTTTGAATGAGAAATGTCCCCCCACAGGCTCTTGTGTTTGAACACTTCCTCCCCAGTAGGTGGCGCTGTTTGAGGAGGTTATGAAACCTTTAGGAAATAGAGCCTTACTGGAGGAAGTATGTCACAGGAAGTAGGCTTTGAGAATTTATAACCTCACCCTACTTCCTGTTCTTTTTCTCTACTTCCTACATGTAGTTGGAGATGAGCTCTCCCAGTTTCCTGTTTTGGCTGTCATGCCTCTCTCACCATGATGGGCTCTTTCTAGGACTGTAAACCCTAATAACCTCTTTCTCCTATAAGTTGCCTTGGTCATGGCTTTTATCACAGTAACTGAAGAGCACCCAGTCAGGGCAACTCGGACTTGCAACTGAGAGCCTGTAGGTACCTCCACGCCTCTAACCAAGGTTATCTTCCACATCCCTAGTGTCCCTGGGTCCTGGGTCCTGGGTCCCAAGGCCTGAGTTCTGAAGATAAGTTCCATGGGGGTCACAACAGCAGCTCATGGTGTATTTAAATGATTTCATCTCCATTTAAGTCATCCAGAGAGGCGGGGCTCCACTGGTTACCCACTCCCAGAATCTCCACTGCAGACAAGGATGTGGAGGGGGGCGCCCCCACCTAACTCAGCTCCCCACACTCTCCCACCCCAGCCATTCCACCAGGCCCCCTCTAATGCCCTCCACATCCTGCCACAGGCCAGCTCCACCTGCTAACTGTCTCGAAGCTGGCTGGTAAATCTTATTAAAGCAATCCCCTCCCTGAACCCAAATTATTACAGCCACCCTTATGGTAGAATAAAAATTAATTTTCTCAGCTATAATAAGAACGATAAGAATGAATCACTTGGGACCAAATAAAGATTACAATTAGTGCCAGCAGAATAAATCGAAGTTTAACGTGGGGCAGCTGTGGATTTGCTCCGATTTTCCTCTCCACTGTGGAGACTGGCCTCCCTCGGGGACCTCGTGGATACAATAGCTGTGGGGAGTCCCTGGAAGGAAGGGATGGACTCTGAGACAGCACTCAGGGGGGAGTCCAGGGAAGAGAGACAGGTGCTGTTGAGAGCAACTCGTGCTGTGGAGACAGTGGCCTCCCTCAGGTCCCTGTGGACCTGTATGGTCACTGAGCCACTCTGCATAGGTGCCCCTCCTGGGAGTTGTTCCCAGCTTCCCCTGGGAACTTCCTCCTCTTTCTCCTCCCTGCTTCTTATCATCCCCTCTTCCTCTGCTTCTCTATGTTGTAGTCATTGTTCTCTCCCTCCCTTCATCCCCATCCTTCTCCTCCTCCTCTTCTTCTTCCTCTCCTTTCCTCAGTCTCCTTCTTCCCCCTTCCTCTCCTCCCCCTTCTCCCCTTCTCCTCCTCTTCCACCTCTTCCTTCCCTTAGTCTTCCTCCCCTCCTCTACCCCTCCTCTTCCTCCTCCTTCCCTTAGTCTTCTTCCCCTCCCCCTCCTCCCCTCCTCTTCTTTCTCTTCCTCCTTCTCCTTCCTACAGCCCCTCGTCCCCCTCCCCTTCCTACTCTTCCTTCCCTTAATCCTTCTCTTCCCCTCCTGTCCCTCCTCCTCCTTCCCTTAGTCCCCTTCCTTCCCACATCCCCTTCTCACCCTCTTCCCCCTCCTTCTCCTTCCCTTAGTCCTCCTCCTTCTCCCATCCCCTCCTCCCCCTCCCCCTTCCCCCCTCCTTCTCCTCCTCTTCTCCACATTTCAGATGAGTCTCACCTCAATGACCCAGAGCTGGTCAGGGATGCAGTGAGGCCCGTAACACCGCATAGCATCTCTGTTTGAAATACTCATCCGGGGCTGTGGAGATTGCTCAGTCTGTGCTAACCACTTAAACATAAGACATGAGTTTGATCCTCAGGGTCTACAAGAAAGTGGGGATGAGAGTTCAAACTGGGCATGGCTGGCATTCCTAGTCCTAACAAATAGCTCTCTAGTGCTCACCAGCTGGCCAGCCTAGACTAATGGCCAACTTACAGAATCTAGAGCAGCCCCATGGGAGCCTTTTAGGCAGATTCCTGAGAGAGGCTGGGAAACTTCCGGATACCGAACACAACTCTGTCACTGCACCTGCAGCACACCCACCTGTCCCAGATGTGGCCATACGTGCTGTGTTCCTACTGACGGAGACCCTCTCAGCGGCTCTGGGTGTAGCCGACATTTCTGCTCTATGTGGAAACCCAGGCATGGAGATATTGTGCCATGCCCACCGTCACACAGCAAGGCTGAGCACAGTCTAAATCTGAACCAAGCTGGTCATGCTCCTGCCTCCACACTGCATTGTCATCTTGGATGTGCTCTATCCAATCATTGCTCGGGACTCTTCTTAGAAATTGTCAGGGGGGCGGGGGGGGGGGGGGAGTTGGGCTAGTTGTGATTGGTGGATAGCGACAGCTCGAGAGGTCACCTAAGTAAGGGATTGGCTGGATTGGCAAGCCCCAAGCCCCTGACCTGTACAGTTCTGTCCTGTCTATTCCCTGCCTCTTTCCTGAAGTTGGTGAGTTCACAACCCCACAGGAAAGCTTCCTGAGCCAATGCAAAGGACATTGGTGGGGAACCCGAGCCACAGCCTTCAGGGAACCCACCCTGGGAACCATAACTGAGCAGCCTATAAGGGCAGCGAGGCAGCCAGCACCCACCCATGCCTGCCCAGGCTCCCACGGAACACCAGCATCCCAGGCATCCTCACAAGGTAGCGATGCCAACCAGAGCCACGGTACACAAAGGAGACATTTCTCGGCTAACTTTGATTCTAATCTCTGAAAGAAGTGAGCGGAAACCTGGGTAGTCATTAGCAGAGAGGAAAGGCACCTTCGGCCCTAACTCCTAACCCTTGGTACCCGCTGGAAAATGACTGCTGGCCCGTGGCAGCTCCACTAATTTGGCCAGGAAGAAAAGGACTTTGTGCCTCCCGCCTAAGGTTCTCGACCTCACTCCTGGTTCCCAGCTTCCCGGTGTGAGCCTGCCTGGCTTTGACTCTGGGAAGAAAACAGGGGCTGAGACACTCAGAGGTTTCTGTGTGCAGAAGGCACCCACTCAGTGCAGAGCAAGATGCCCTCGGGGAAAACCCCGTGCTACCTGCTACCGCTGAGGCCTGAGGTGTCACTTGTCCCTGTTCCTTGCCCTGGGCAGAACACATCTTTGCTTGCAAATGAGGCTAGGAGGAGAAAGAGAAAGGCCTTCCAGCTGCTGTATGTGACTGATACCAAGCTCAGCAATGTCCCAATTACAGTGTGCAGTCTTCACTGTTGGTTTTTGTCAAAATACCCGAACCCCAGCAAGTAAGACCTTGTACACAGTTTCAGATGCTCACCCGGGAAGGCAGGGTAGGGTAGGAGGGCTGGTGAGCTGGCTCGGCTGGTAAACGTGCTTGCCACCAACCTGATGACCTAAATTCGATCCCCAAAACCTGCAGCATGGGAGGAGAAAACAGCTGGCCTCCCACCGCTGGCCTCTGGCCTCTGCGCACAAGCGCCTTTCTTCTCTGAGTCCACAGCAGGCCACTGACATCAGATTCCGGCTCCTTCAGCCTTTCTACCTGGACTCAAAACCAAAGGTTCTGCAGAGCGTTTCAGAACCTCGTACCTACCCAAGGCCTGCACAGGCATCTAGCTTTCAGGATGGGTAACCTGTCTCTGCCTCTCTGGTGTGCAAGACGGCCAATGTTGAACTGTCCAGCTCCTAGCTGTAAGCCAGTCCAGTCAATCTGCTTTTGAGGTTCACACGCAAACACTGGCTCTGTTGTCTTAGAGAGGGACCCAGCTCCAAGGGCAGGAGGGAAGGAGGAACAGTGGAATTTGTGCCTGGAGCCATCCACACCTGAGTTCTAAAGGACCTCAGGGATGTAAGAGCAATGAGAGCAACATCGACATGTTCTGAGATGTGTGTGTGTGTGTGTGTGTGTGTGTTATATATGTCTGAATGTGTGTATGCATGTATGTGTGTGATTGTGTGTGTATGTGTTTGTGTATGTTCTACATGTCTGAATGTGTGTGTGTGTATTTGTGTATGTTGTACATGTCTGATTGTGCATGAGCATGTGTATGCACATGTGCATGTGTCATGCACATGCATATAGAGACTGAAAGTTGATGTCAAGAACCATCCTCCATCACTCTTCTTCCCTCATTCATGGAAGCTGAGTCTCTTGGTCAAACTTAGAGACAGCCGGTATGGCTAGTCTGGCCAGCCAGCTTGCTCTGAGGATCCCCTGTCCTATCCCCCAAGGCTAGAATGGCAGGCAAGCCACCACACCCTCCTGGCATTTATGTGGGTTCTCAGGATTCAAATTCTGGTCCCCTCTTGCACGGGAAGCACTTTCTCCACTGAGCCATCTCCCCAGCCCCTGTTCTGCCATTCCTTGAACTGCTGCCCCAGAGTGCGATCCTACCATCAGTGAAGCTCCATTGGTTATGTCATCCATCAACCCAGCATACACAGAAGAGGCCAGCCTCTTCAGTCTTTAACTCAGCCTGGGCTCTGTGCACGGCGCCTCACCTCACTATCCCCAAGTGCCTTCCAGGGGTCCAATGCAGCCCATCCCTCTATTCTCCAGGGATGGGGGATAGGGGATGGGGAGTCTTGCCAGTCTGTATGCATAAGGAGCTCAAGGCACACATCTTGAAGGAATAGCTGAGCCCAGGGCTAGAACATGAAATCTACCAGATGATCCCAGAACAACTCCAGCCAGGCAGCAGAAAAGTGTTCCAGGGCTGATGGGGACACCATCACGGATATGAGGCTGCCCAGAAGGAGCAGTTCCCACCCAAGGATGGGATGGCTTTGAATACCTGATATCCAAGGACAAATGACTCACAAGAGGAAGCACGTCAAATCCACAAGGAGGGGTCAAAGAGCCCACTAGACAGCCCAAGAGAACTTGAAGCATCATCAAGCACACAGTCAATCCACTGAATCTGGGGGCAGCTGTGATATGGAGACAGGTTGCCATGTTCTCTTTGCAACACTCCTCATGACGACCTGTCGCCTGTCCTGGAGACAGCACCTGCTTCCTCAGACTCTGCTCCGTCCTCGAGGCCAGTAGCCTAGCACTCTCATCTGAAGCAGCCTCCCCTCTCACATCCTCCCTCACACCCAGCGAAAGGGCGGGGTTGCTGAACTGACCGCCACATGTGCTTTTCTCGTGTAATATTTTCAGAGGTATTTAAACTGATTCTAATCAACTAAAGCCTGGGAAGACAGCTCAGTCAGTAACCTGTCTGCCTTGAGAGCAAGACGGCCTGAATTCCATCCCTAGAGCCCACGTCAAAAGACACAGTCATTAACTGAACACAGGTGGTATATGCCTTTCATCCCAGCACTCGTGAAGTAGAGGTAGGACTCTGTAAGTTCGAGGCCAGCCTGGTCTACATAATGAGTTCCAGGACAGTCAGGGAGACCCTGTCTTAAACAAACAAACAAAAATCAAATCAACAAGAAGTTTTGCATGGTGGTGCAAGTTTGTAATCCCA